>NC_060950.1:63131898-63174977 GCF_022045245.1 Lucilia cuprina | reverse complement strand
GAACTAGAACAGAACTAGAACAGAACTAGAACAGAACTAGAACAGAACTAGAACAGAACTAGAACAGAACTAGAGCAGAACTAGTACAGAACTAGAACAGAACTAGAACAAAACTAGAACAGAACAGATTTTGAGTTCTTATTATCTTTAGTTCTTAGAAATTCCTTAAAAAGTCCTGCCAGTTCCTGTTACAACTTTTTCTAGCATTTTTTTTTAAATAATTACTTTTCCTCCCTTTGTAATTAACATTTTCAATTTGTTTAAATAAAAACCACACCATTTTTTCACAACTATTTCTTTCTTTTCATTGTCTCTCGCAACCTTTACACGTCAAAAGCTACTGCGGAACTGAATTTGAGTTAAGCCAACACAGAGACAGCTTCCCAAAAAAAGTCAATAACATTTTTATTTTAACGTTGTTTTTTTTACGCTTTTGATGCCATCTTCTCTGTACTATTTGCCAAAACTATTGGCGCCTGTTTGGCGCCAATTATATAACGACATTAAAATTGAACAGAAAATGTCTTGTTTTTCTCCCCCCCCCCCACTTTCTACCAACTCCACTAAAATATAACAATAGAGTTATTTGCAAACATTTCAAAAATATATCGCAGACTCATATGGATAGGATCAAAATAAACAGGACATTATGTTGTTGTTGTTGATTTTTTGCAAAGAAAAACAAAAACGATATATATTTATAAATTGTATAGGAATTTTATGAATATATGACTGATTTTATGTGCAAATATGATAATTTTGTATTTTTGATTATATATAAAGGAAGAGGGTGAGTTTTCAATTTCTGTTATTATGTGTCTAGCTATAGAAGATTTGCAGACTTTTAGGCGTCCGCAGTTTAAATTTGTTGGGAAGTTTGTTTGATTTTTTTAAGCCAAAAAGTCATTGGAGCAGAGTTGAAAAGTTGTTGTTTTCGCTCTTACTTCTTGCCACAAACCTTGACAATAACTTTTTAGATAATCATAGGTTTTTGTTGTATTCTAAACTAACACTATTTTGATGGCTGTTCTTGTCTATTTTGTTACTTATATCCTTGGCGCCAATGTCATATAGAGTTAATGTCCTGCTATTATGATTTATTTATATAAAAGGGTTCTATTACTTGAGTTTTCTTTTAAATAGAGTTCTGTTTTGTGTTTTTTTTTTGTCTCAAGGAATAAAAGTTTATAATGTTTACATACCACAGGATAATTTTTCTACATGAGAATGATATGATAACTTACCTAGAAAGAGATAAAAAAAGAAATTAATGGAAAATTAGTTTTTTGTATTGAAAAAATACATAATTTTGCAAAGAAATCAAGGAAATTTTTAAGATGTTTACATTTAAAATGGTGCTGACAACATGTTGCTAAGGAAATAAAAATTGTTAAAAAGTTTTGAAACTAGTTGAGATTTTAATGAAATGTTAAAAATTTTAAAAGGAAAGTTATTTTAGGCAAATTATTAAAAAATTTGTTAGCAACATGATGCCGCAACAAGAAAAACATAATCTGAAAAACATGTTTCATTTTCTGTAATATAAAATCATCATAAATTTCAAGTTTAAGTTTCAATACTTTTCAATTTCAATAAATATTTAAACAAATTATGAAAAGTTGCTAGCAACATGTTGTTGCATTAATGAAATTTTTTCTGAAAAATATTATTTTGTTTTTAAAGTAAATTAATATAAAATAAAATTTTGAAATTATTAATATTTAAGCTAATTTTTAAAATGTTGCTAAGAAAATGTTGCTGCAACATGAAAAAAATAGGTAACAAAATTATTTCCGTTATTCCGCAATAACGAAAATGCAAGAAAATTTTCATTTTCTTAACATTTAAAAATGTTGCTAGCAACATGTTGCTGAGTATAAAAATGTTTATATAACTTTATAAGCTATACCCCATAACGTAATATAATGAAATTTGGTGGAATTATAGAAAACTCTTAAAACTTTCTTTTGTGACTAAAAATATGTTGCTAAACAATGTTGCTAGGTTAAAAATTTGTAAATAACAAAAACCTAGTTTTAGGTGAAATTAATTTTTTTCAAACAGATTTAAAGAAATTTTAGTTTTAACTGATTTTAACACTATATTTTGATAAATTATAAAAAAGCAAGACCTTAGCAACATGTTGCCTAACAAATTATGTTTTATTTTTTTTTTAATTCTGTTAAAACCTAAGAAAAAGTTGTAGTTAATAACAGCTTATTACTTTGAAATGTTTGGGCCAATGAAACCTAACAGTTTTCCCATAGTTATAACAATACAACAACAACAATTTAAATTGAACTTAAACTAACTAATCAAATGTTAAACAAACATTAGATTGAAAAACAAAACAGAAAAACCTAAAAGACCAAAAATCTTTAAGTATATAAGTAAGTGCAATTTAAAATAAGATTTATTTACTAACAAAATAAACACTTGTTTGAACATACAAAATGACAGATAATAACACATGTCAAATAAAAAATAAACAATAAATAAAATCAACGCACACACACAAATTGACTGAAAACAAACTATATTTATTACATTAGGTTTTCCTAAGAATTGGGAAATCATAAAAATTTGAAAGTAAAGACAGACAGACAGACAGACGGACACACACTTAACCTTGCAACATTTTGTTAAGTAAATAAATTCATATAAAATTAATTATATATTTTAAATAGAAATAAGTTATTTATATGTTGTTTGTATTATTTTTGGGTTTTGTCAATATTTATTGAAATAATTAGAACCTTTTTTTTGTTCACTTACTTACATCATATGAAAACAGAAATCAAGGTTTTTTCTTGTAAGAAATATTGTTATAATTTTATTTATAAACTCTAAACATTTGTGTCAATATAAGGCTGAAAAATGAAGTTTGTTTATTTAAGTTTGTGACCAACAAAATTCATATTAAGTAATGTTTGAGAAAAGTTTGTAAATTATTTAAGGAGATTTTTTTTAACGAAGTTTGTTTAAAAATTGCTTAAAAAGTGTTAAAATGTTGCTAATAGCTTAGCAACATTGTTGAGCAACTTTGTAATAAATAAATTTGAATGTTTGTTTGAGTTTATTGATATCAATAAAAATTTTTATAAAGTAATATTGAATTGAGAAAAGTTTGTAAAGTGTTTGAAGAGGTTTTTTTTTAACGAAGTTTGTTTAAAAAATTGCTTAAAAAGTGTTAAAATGTTGCTAATAGTTTAGCAACATTGTTGAGCAACTTTGTAAGAGTTAAGCAATAAGTTTGATTTGAAAAAATGTTATGTTTTTTTAAAGTTTTATTAGAAAAATAGCTTAAATTAGGCTTAGCAACATTTTCCCAATGTTTAGCAACATTTTAAAAGTTGCTAATAATTGAAAAAAAGTGAATACAAAATGTTATTTATTAAAAGCTATTGACAAAAATAGTTTTACAATTTGAAAAATGTTGCTGGCTACTAGATGATTAGCAAATATAAGTTTAGCAACATTTAAAATGTTGCAGAATGTAGCAAAATGTTTACATGTTAATAACTCTTAAAGTATTCAATATAAAATAACAAAAATTTAACTAATAGATAAAAGGCAACTTAAGCTTAAGATTTTAAGATATTATATAAACAAACTTAAAACACCAGGGTTGCCATACAGCTGCAATAATTAATTTTATTAACTTTTTTTTCCAAAAACTAGTTTTTTATGAGATATTTTCCTATAAAAATGCCTTAAGAAGTAATAAAGTTTCATTTTTAATTTGTCATGCCCTTTGTCGTTCCAAAAGAAGATATAAAATCTTAACAAATGTCGGTATTTTTTTTGTTTAAAACTAAAATTGTTTTTATTACTTTTACTGCTACTAAAAATAAACTTTTATTGTATAGCCGGTTGAGTAAAAAGTCAAGTGCAGTTTTTTGTTAACAAAAAAACTGATAAAGTTTTTCCTTTAATAATAACAAATTGCTTTATAGTTTTTTTTTTTGTCAAAGATAACACAACTAACCGAAAGAAAAGTTTAGTTTCTTTTAAGAAAGTTTGTTTTTAAAGGGGAGTTTTTGATTAAATTAACTAGAAATGTTATGGGAACTTTTTTGGGGGTAAAAAAGAAGAACAAAAATCAAAAAGCAAAGTAATTAATTAAACCCACAAAATTGTTTACAAAAGCAAAAGATTTTTAGTTTAAAAGAGATTAGATATTGGAAAAAGAGTAAAAATTTAATAAGAAAAAAGTAATAAAACTAAACGCCAGCTATTTACATAAAAAAACACTTAACACTTGCCTACAATTTGTTGATAAACATTTTAAAACATAAAACCTATAAACAATTTTTTAATTTGCAACATTTATTACACAACAATGTTGCTAAACATTTATTAAATTCAAATTTATACCTAAAACTTTATTAAAACTACTTTAAACTTAGTTTAACTTACTCAAATAACAAGTTTAACTCTCTTTTCTAGCTACAAAGTTTTGCCGCTAAGTTGCTTTATACAAAAAAGAATTTTTTTTGCTTTAAACTTAAAATTTCAAAGTTTAAACTAAGTTTAATTTTGAAAATTTTAAGTTTAAAAGTTTTTAATTTCATGAAAAAGTTTGCTTTCATCCACTGATGTGTCAAATGTTATTGGAATTAGTTAAACTTAATTTTTCTCAGTTTAAACTTAGTTTAACTAAGAAAAACTAAAGTTTAAGCAAAACTTCTTTTAAAAAAAGTTTACATTTCATAGCTTTAGTTGAAAGCTGTTAGCGAAATTAGTTAAACTTAATTTTTCTCAGTTTAAACTTAGCTTAACTAAGAAAAACTTAAGTTTAAGCAAAACTTCTTTTAAAAAAAGTTTACATTTCATAGCTTAATTAGAAAGCTGTTAGCGAAATTAGTTAAACTTAATTTTTCTCAGTTTAAACTTAGCTTAACTAAGAAAAAATTAAGTTTAAGAAATTTTGAATTTTGAAAAAAGTTACATTTCATACTGTTATAAGAAAGCAGTAAGTTAAATTTGTTAAACTTGATATTTGTTAGTTTAAACTAAGTTTAATTAAGAAAAACTTAAGTTTAAGAAATTTTAATTTTGCAAAAAGTTTACATTTCATAGCCTTATTAGGAAGCTGTTAGTGAAATTAGTTAAACTTTATTGTTGTATGTTTAAACTTAGTTTAACTAAGAAAAAATTAAGTTTAAGAAATTTTTAATTTTAAAAAACGTTACATTTCATCCTCTAAACAGGACGCTGTAAGTAAAATTAGTTAAACTTGATTTTTCTAAGTTTAAACTTAGTTTAACTAGGAAAAACTAAAGTTTAAGAAAACTTTATTTCACAAAAAGTTTTAGCTTTTCTTGAGTAAATGGAAAATGTATTTAAAATTTCTTAAACTTTATTTTTAAAAGTTTAAACTTAGTTTAAACTTTAAAAAAGCAAGTTTAAGTAAAGTTTTATATGAAATGTGTTCAAAAATTTCTTTGTAACAAAGAATCTGTAGTTAGAATTCAGTGTTTTTAAGTTTTGTTTAGTTTAAACTTAGTTTAATTGTGATTTTTGAGAGATTAACTTTTGCTTTTGAAGGTTTAAGTTGGCAATTATGTTTATATTATGAAATTAGTATTGCAATAACTTTAAACCTTCAAGTTGCTAAAGATTTTATAACGATTTTATAGTTTTCTGTTTATAGCAAAATTTTGTTTAAATTGCTAAATATTTCGACAATTTCTTTATACATTTTGATAAGTTTTAGTTGTAAATGCTTGGCTAGTCGGTCTTATCACCCAACGTAATCATTTAATATATTAGTTTCCTAAGTAAACACATTAAAAAGTGCGTGTTTGTAGGTTTCTAAGGGTCATCGAAGCACTACACTTTTTATAGGCTTAATAAAAAACAATTTAAACTAAAGATAAGATATTGTTTTGAATTTCTTTTTTTTTTTACAATTCGTATTCTATCTTAAATGAAAAGAAAAGACAAATAAAGAGGAATACTGAAAGAAATAGAAACATTATGTTGATGTAGGTTATTTCAATAATTTCTGTTTAATATTTTCTTTAAAAATAATTTTGTTCATTTTATGTTGTACATACATTCATACAACTCAACATTACTTATTATATTGTAAACATGTCAGTTAATTTCTTTATTAAAAAAAAAACACACACAACACATTCAAGTACATGTTTTAAACATCTTGAAGTGACCATTTTTGTCCATAAACTGGATGGCAAAACTGTTTCAAGACATTACAAGGAAAGACAAAGAAAAAAAGTAGTCGAGTTTTTTGTTTGTTTGTTTGTTTGTTTATTTGGTGAAAATATGTTTAACTACATTTTGCTACTTTTGTATTTGAGCTCATAAAACACTTAGTAAGCCTCCTCATGCAGTTAAGTCTTTGAACAGAAACATCCACCCATTTTATGTTTCGATAGAGAAAAGTCTTAGGCGTCTTGGCTAGTCACATCATCAACATCATCATTATTGTTGTTGCTGCAGCTACTGCCCACAACATCTCATTATATTTTGTACATTTTTCATTCACTCACTTCGTCCGTTAGTCTGTCTGTCTGTCTGTCTGTCAGCCAGTCCTCAGCCAATGAATGTTCCATGTTTTAAACAGAAATGTTTGTGCAAAGAAAATATTAGTTTTTGTTGTTGTTGTTGTTGTTGTACAAACATATAATAAGAATAAAGTCTAAGTTTTTATGGCAAATATTAACAATTGTTTGCTGTTTGCAAAAGTTTCTTTACTTTTTTTCTTAGCAACATTATTTTAAAAACTTAGTTTTCTATAAGTTTATGCCAACAAAGTTTTAAGTTTAAACCTTAAACTCAATTTCTAGTCTTAAACTCAACAAAACCAAGTTTAAACTTAGTTTAACTAAGCAAAAAACAAGTTTAAATCCAATTTATAGCTTTATTTGATAACTTTATAAAATTGTTATATAAAAATGAAAAATTTTTAGCTTAAACTTAGTTAAGTTAAGTTTAAACTTAGCTTAACTAAGAAAAAAATCGTAAAATTAAAAAACTTCATAAACTTAATACTTTAACTTTCAGCTAAACATTTCGTCAAGTTTTAGTTCATAAACTTGCCAAAACTTCAGTTTAAACTTAGTTTATGTAAGTTTAAACAGTTTGAACAAGTTTAAACAAGTTTAAGGTTACTTTATAGCTTTATGCTTTAAATTAAAAAGATTTTTATAGAAAGTTTAAACTTAGTTTAACTAAGTAGAAAGAAAAATATGAAAAAAATGTATGCAAACTTAAAGCTTTAATAATTAGTAAATCATATAACTTAGATTCAGATCTCAAACTTGTCAAAAACCAGTTTAAACTTAGTTTAACCAAACCAATCACGAGTTTAAGGTTTCTTAATAGCTTAAAACGTTTCAGAATGTATTAAGCTTTTAAAATCTATACAAATTTTTCCTTAAACTTTAGTTTTTCTTTAGTTAACTAAGGTTTAAAAAGACTTAATGTAAATTTAGCTGTTTCTTTAAGTTTTAAACGTTTTTAAACATTGTAAGCTTTTAAAATCTTTAAAATTTTTCTCTTAAACTTAAGTTTTTCTTTAGTTAACTAAAGCTTAACTAGGTATAATGTAAGTTTAGCGGTTGTCTTAAGTTTTAAACGTTTTATAATATGTTAAGCTTTTAAAATCTATGAAATTATTTTCTTAAACTTTTGTTTATCTTTAGTTAACTAAGACTTAACTATGTATATTGTAAGTTTAGCGGTTGTCTTAAGTTTTAAACGTTTTATAATATGTTAAGCTATTAAAATCTATAAACACTTTTTCTTAAACTTTTGTTTTTCCTTAGATAACTAAGGCTTAACTGGGCTTTTAGCAAGTTTAGTGGTTGTCTTAAGTTTTAAACGTTTTATAATATTTTAAGCTTTAAAAATCAATAAAAACCTGTACTTAAACTTTCGTTTATCTTTAGTTAACTAAGGCTTAACTAGGCTTTTAGCAAGTTTAACGGTTGCCTTAGGTTTTAAAAGTTTTAGAATATCCAAGGTTTTTAAAATCTCTGCAAATTTTTTCTTAAACTCGAGTTTTTCTTTTAGTTAACTAAAGCTTAACTACACTTAATATAAGTTTAGCTCTTCTTTTAAGTTTTAAACATTTTAGAATATGTAGATTTTTCAAATTCCATAAAATTTTTTTCTTAAACTTTAGATTAACGCTTAGTTAATTAAAGCTTAACTAGACTTAAAGCAAGTTAAATAGTTGTTTTAGGTTTTAAATAATTAAGAATAAGCTATATTTTTTAAATCTTTTGAAATTTTATCTTAAACTCGAGTTTTTCTCTTAGTTAACTAAGGTTTAAGTTTATTTGTTTAAATTGCTACCGTTTAATGTTTACAAAATGAGTTGTAATGCAAAATTCTAAATCCAATATGATTTGTTGTTTTATAATTTTGTAATTTTTATGTTTAAACTAAGATTAAACTTAGTTTAACTAGACTTTTAGCGAGTTTAGCTAAAAATTTACAGAATAAATGATTTAGTTTAGTTTTAGCTTGAAAAATCTTAAACAACTTAAGCTTAAACTTTAGTTTTTTGTTAGTTTACTTAAGTTTAAAGTTCTATGAATTGGATTTTTTAGATAAATTTAATTCTTTTTAACTTTTCAGTGAAAAACTTGGTTTATTGATAATTTTTTCTGTGTTTAAGAAATGCCAAAGCAGTTTTAATGTTTTAGTGACAAAATAGTCTTTAATATTTTATACAAAATCATAAGGCAAATAGTTTTATATATAACTCCCCAAACTACCTTCAATAAATTGTCTTCCAACTTGGATGATGACAAAGAGTTATAAAGATGGTTTTTGTCAGATGCAAAAACTACACAATTGTCAACTCGTTTGTCATGCAATTTTGAGCACAGTCATGCCTTAATGCAATAAATAAATTGTCTTTTAAATGCATGCAAAAACAACAACAAAAACTCCACATATGATTTTCTAAAAAATTTCAAGGAAATAGTTTAAAGAAAAATTTGTTTGGAAATTATGTCAAAAAGTTAAGAAAAATTAATGTGTTGGTAGGTTTTTGGAACTAGTTAAGCTAAGTTTAAATTAAAACTAGGTCATTTTTTTTTTGGTTTATGTTATTGATTTTCTTAAAAGAAAACCTCAACTGAAAAGAATATTGTCAATACATTTTATTTCATTTCAACAACACCTTTTTATTTCATTTATTTCTCTAGACAGATTCTATTACAAACATATTTCAAGATTTGAAAAAAATTTCTTAGCAAAATCTTTTTACTTTTGCCCATACAGTAAATATGTTTAAATAGAAAATATTTGTTATGGTTATAGAGATTTCTAACTAAAACCTCCAACTTCCTTTAGATGGTTTCCCCATATACATACATATGCAATAACAACAACAGAAAAAACTGAAAAAATCTCAAGACAAAACCCCAACACTTTAGCTGAAAACCACTATAAAACTGAACTGTTTGGATGCCATAAAAGTGTAAAAAAAATGCAGCAGTAAAAAGTAGCTGAAAATATGTGTTGGTATGATGATGAGCATTATCAACCACCAACAACAACGTCATAATGATGTTGCACATAAACCACAGCTTTAGAGGCAAAACATTGCTCTGGTGACCGCCAAATTGTTGTTTAAGGAAAGTGCCAACATCATATGATGAAACAAAGAACTAAAGAACAGCATCCGTGTTAAAAGTTTTTTTTGTTTTGTAGTTGCTTGCACCAAATAAACAGTGCGTCATTTTGTCTGTCCTTGTTTTTAACCTCTAGCTATCAAGTATTTGTAAAGCAAAAAACAAAAAGAAAACCCCAATAACTGTAATATAGCAAACACTGCCCGCCAGCTAAAGTAACGGATAAAACAAAAACTTTAAAAAATTTACGCAAAACTAAAGTTTAGCGAAATTTAAATCGTTTTTTCCACACAATTTAAGTTAAATTTTAGTTACTCTAAGAGAAAAAGGCTTAAACTTGCTTTAAACTCAGTTAAACTAAGTTTAAACTAACAAAAACTAAGTTTAAGCTTTAAACGTACTATGGAAATTAAAACCAGTAGCAAGCAACAACAAAACTGTTTCAAAACATTTAAAAACATTTTAAATTTGCATTAAGCCGGGTTAATCCAAGTTTAAACTTAGAAAAAACAAGATTAAAGTTTAAATTTTCCATAAACATAATATGAACATTTAATTGAATTATAATTTTTAAGAAAAATGTGTTAAACTTTATTTAACTATAGTTAAACCAAGTTTAAACATAGTTAAAATTTTTTTTTTCAAAATCTTACAAAAGTTTAAAAGGATAAAACTCAAGTAAAGCTTTAGCAAGAAAATTAAGTTTTAAACTAGCATTAAGTCAGTTTAAACTAAGTTTAAACTTAGAAAAAACAAGATTAAAGTTCAAATTTTTCATAAACATAATAAAAATATTTAACTGAAATATAATTTACAAGAAAAAAGTGCTAAACTTTATATAACTAAAGATAACCAACGTTTAAACAGAGTTTAAAGATAATTTTTTTCAAAATCTTTTAATAGTTAGATATATTTTAAATCCAGTAAAACTTTAGCAAGAAAGGTAAGTCTAAAACTTGCATTAAGCCAGTTTAAACTAAGTTTAAACTTAGAAAAAACAAGATTAATGTTTATGTTTTCCATAAACATAATAAGAAAGTTTAATTGAAATGTAATTCACAAGAAAAAAGTGTTAAACTTTATAGAACTAAACATAACCAAAGTTTAAACAGAGTTTAAAGAATATTTTTTCAAAATCTTTTATTAGTTTCAAATATTTTAACTCCAAAAAAACTTTAGCAAGAAAATCAAATCTTAAACTTGCATTAAGCCAGTTTAAACTAAGTTTAAACTTAAATAATTCAAGTTTAGCGTTTTTGTTAAAGTGCTGCAGTAAAAGGAATGTTATCTGAAGATTAAAATGAGGTTATAATTTCAATTTTATAGAATTTCTTTAAGAAACTTTGCAAAACTAAATATGAAATTTTAAAAAATTTTGCAAATTTTTTTAATTAATTAGTTTAGGAAATGATTTTCAGTTATTTGTTTAGGGGTTTTTAATTTACTTAGTGTTCTTTGGTTAAACTTTGTTGTATGTATTTCAAAAACCTCAAAAACGATACAGTATGCAAAACTTTCTAGAAGTTTAGGATGGTGGTTAGTTAGTTTTGGTTAAGCAAAAGTTGGGCTACAAGTCAAAAAAACATTTTTAAAAATTAAAGAATTACAACAAAAATAATGAACACAAACTAACCAAAAACATAATTTTAACCAAATTTTTGTAATAATCAAAAGTTTATTATAAAACATTTACTAATAAAATACTACGATACTACTACATACTCCTCTCCATAAACAACTGTGTGTGTCTGTTTAAAAATAGCAGACATCATAAGTTTTTAGCTGGCAATGCTGTTTACATGAGGCTGCATGTGTGTGTGTGTTTATTCATTACTTATTGTTTTTGTAAAAGTTTATTATACTAGTGTGTTTGTTGCTGTGCGCATGACTCAATTGCAGTATTTTCTATGTTTATTACAACTGGCTCGTTGGTCTAGGGGTATGATTTCCGCTTAGGGTGCGGGAGGTCCCGGGTTCAAATCCCGGACGAGCCCAAGTGAAATTTGTTTTTTTAATTAATATTTTTTAATTTTAAAAAATTTAAAACTAAATTTTTTACATTTTTTTTAATAAAAATCGAAATTTTTCTTAAAAAGTAAAATGTTTTTTAAAAAAGTAAAATTTTTTCTAGAAAAATTTTAAATAAAAACTTTTCTATATAAATTTTTGTTATAAATTCAATATAATTCAGAAATTTTAAACATTTGCTTAGTTTATAATCCTGTAACACTAAAACTAAGCCTTAAACTTCCAGTTACCTAGTTTAAACTCTAGTTAACTAAGCTTGAGGCAAGTTTAACTGTTTATTTTACTGCAAAACTATTAGTATTTTACTAAACATTAAGAATTACATTACTAAATATCTTAAACTTGAATTCGGTAAGTTTAAACTTAGTTTAACATCACGATTAAGACAATTTTGAAATAAATTTTGTTTTTTGTTTTCAAAAATTACTATAATGTTAATTTGTAGTAAGTGAATAACTTTCTAGTGAAATGTTTAAAGATGATGCCTTAAGCTTAGTTCTACCCAGTTTAAACTTTAGTTAACTAAGCTTAAAACAAGTTTAACACTTTATTTTAGCTCAAAGCTATTAGTAGTAGAGTAAACATTAAGAATTCTTTTACTAAATAGCTTAAACTTGATTTCGGTAAGTTTAAACTTAGTTTAGAATCAAGTTTAAGAGATCTCATATTTTTTATATTTTTCAAAATTTTATATAATGTTAATTTCTAGCAAATTTTAAACCTTCCTAATGAAACTGTTTAAAGATGATGCCTTAAACATAGTTCTACTTAGTTTAAACATTAGTTAACTAACTTAAGACAAGTTCAACACTTTATTTTAGCTCAAATCTATTAGTAGTAGAGTAAACATTAAGAATTACTTTACTAAATAGCTTAAACTTGATTTTGGTAAGTTTAAACTTAGTTTAAAATCACGATTAAGAAATCTTTTAAAGAAAATTTATTTTTATATTTTCAAAAATTCAATGTAATGTTAATTTCTAAGAAGAGAATAACATTCTAAAGAAACTAATCAAAAATGATACATTGAACTTAGTTCTACTTGGTTTAAACTTTAGTTAACTAAGATTAAAACAAGTTCAACACTTTATTTTAGCTCAAAACTATTAGTAGTAGAGTAAACATTAAGAATTACTTTACTAAATAGCTTAAACTTGATTTTGGTAAGTTTAAACTTAGTTTAAAATCACGATTAAGAAATCTTTTAAAGAAATTTTTTTATATTTTCAAAAATTCAATGTAATGTTAATTTCTAAGAAGAGAATAACTTTCTAATGAAACTGTTTGAAGATGATACCTTAAACTTAGTACTACCCAGTTTAAACTTAAGTTAACTAAGCTTAAGACAAGTTTAACTATTTATTTTACTGCAGAACTATTAGCAGCAGCTTAAACATTTTGAATTCTTTAATGAAATAACCTAAACTTAATTTTTGTTAGTTTAAACTTAGTTTAACCTAGCTAATTGAAAGTTTAGTTGAAAACATTTATTAGCCTCGATAGGCCTTTTAATAAGAAATAATAATTGTTTTATTATAATTCTAAATCTTGAGTTTTTTTTGCGTTTAAACTTAGCTTAACTGTGGTTTAAACAAGTTTAGTTAAAAAATTATTTGCATATTCTAATAGGGATTAATAATTTTAAGGTTTAAATTGTTAATTTTGAATATTTTCAGTTTAAACTTAGTATAAATGAGCTTAACTGAAGTTTAGTTTTATTATTAATCTTGATTTTTTACAGTTTAATCTTAAACTTTAATTTTGGGTAATTTATAACAAACTATAGCCTGCATATATTTATGACATAAACTGTGTATATCTAAATTGTTAATCTGGAGTTTAAACTTAGTTCAACTGTGTTTAAAACAAGTTTAGCGAATTGATTTAATGTCATTCTATTGTTTAAATAGCAATGATAAATAAAATAAAAAATTTACAGTTTAAACTTAAGTTTATGAAAGTGTAAGTAAAGTTTAAAAATTGTTTGTTTAAAACTATTCTTACAGAGTGACATTGTACTTACATTTGTTGACAGTTGACCGCTTAGACTTAACACCTGTTCCCTTGCTTCCATTAATTCCCTTTTAAGACGACGTATTTCTTGAGCTTGTCTTTCCTCCGAAGTGCCATACAAAGAACTGCCACCCGACAACAGAGAAGCAGTACTGCCATGAACTGAAATGTGGACGAAAAAAGATGATCATCTCTCTTAACTGGTTTAATTCTAATGACAAACTTACCCTCATCATTTTTCTTAGGATAGGTTAAACGATGCGAGGCTGTTGATGCCTGCTGGACACCCTGCATACCCGGCATGGTATTGGCGTGGGTGGGAGACATAGGACCACTAAAGCCACGAGTAATTGGTGTGGGAGAGGTGGGTTGACTCCAGGCAATAGAGTTAGTTTGTTGATTGTGATTATTGGCTTGAGCATTGGCAGCTGCCGCAGCCATTTGAGCAGATAAAACACCATTATGTTGAGCACCCACTGGTAGACAATAGTAGGGTTCAATTTCCACCTCTGGTCCCCTGGACAACATAGAAGGATACATTTTTTCAGATTTTGTAGATCTAGTTTTAAATGTTTATTTTCCAAGAAAAAAAAAAAGCAAAATAAAAATGAATTTGTGATTTTTAACTCGCATTAATATGACAACAACTATGAGGACAACTAAAAATAGGCTACAGAAATTGACATGCTTAATGGTAGCATTTGCTAAAAAAACAACAAAAGGCTTTGATTTCTTGAACACGAAAAAAAAGAAAATATTGCTCTAATTATGCAAGGACATGTTGAAATGCTTTTTTATATGAGTTTTTTTGTTTTTTATGCCTAAAAGCCCAAAAGTATGCTTTGCTGACATTTTATTAAACTCATTTATTTTCATGGCGAAATCTTTATAAACATGTTTTCAACACATTTAACACTGCTACACTGCTCTCAATGTCTGACACCATACATTTATTTGTATGCCGAACATTATTCATTTTTTTTCACACATTTAAAAAGCTATATATCAGCCAAATGCCTAAATGTATGCTATAGAATTTGTTTATTGTGTTTTTCTCTACTAATGCATAGTTTAGATTAGAGAAAATATATAGCAAACAATAAGTTTTTATATAAAAATACATATAAACATATACAAAATTGTTTTGCTATATTTTATATGCTGCATACTTTTAGGCAAATGTGTTTTTTTTGTTTTAAACCAAAAAAATTAGTTAAATATATAAAAATGTTTTCTTAAATTTCAAATAAATCTCTTTTCATGCTGTCTCCTCTCTCCATATTTTATTGCCCAATAAAATTTCCTGTTTTCAAACCGGAAATTTGCAATAGTCTGTAGTCTCTATATGAGCGGTGTTAATTTTGCGCCTAAGGCTAGACTAGACTTTATTTATTTCTGCATCTTGATACTCTTCCTCTATCGTTTACAATGAATATTTTTAGCTCCGTCTTTCACAAATCATTTAATTGATGTTTTTATTCAATATATTGCTGCTGATTTGTTTGGTTTTGTTCACAAAATTGTTGTAGGGATTTTGTTGGTTGTTAAAATTTTGTGGTTCTTTACAAATTGAGCGGAAATTAAGGAATAAATTATCATGACAAACGAAAGGCAAGGGAAAAGGGGAACCATTTAAAATCATAAATGATTTGCTCATTTCTAAACTCATAAGCCCTAAAATATGCTTTAGATTTTGTCAATTAAATTCAAAAATTAAAAGTTTTCTTTTTAACACCATTTGAGCCAAATTTAGGTCTTAAACTCTTAAATTTAAGTTTTAACTTGAAATTTTAAAGTTTATTCTTCAATAACTACTTATTGTTATTGATAAAGAAAATTCCTATAAAACCTGGCAAATGTTTAAGCTTAAACTTGTTTTAGCCAAGTTTAAAACTAGTTTAACTGTGTTTAAACTTGCATAATAACCTAGTTTAACTATGTTTTATACAAGTTAAAACCTTTTGGTTGCAATATATTCTATACACAGCTATTGTAAGAAAAATTAACTTTTTATTTTTAAATCTTAAAAAAATCTAGTTTAAACTCAGTTTAAGGTAACATTCAAAAAGTTTAGCATTTAATATTTACATAATTTTATTACCTAAAGTACAAATAATAAAATTTTACAAAAACTAAACCTTAAACTTGTAATAGCTTAGTTTAAACTTAGTTTAACTGTGGTAAATTTAAGTTTAAGTATTTATTTTGATTGTAAAATATTCTATGCAAAGCAATTATAAAAAATCTAAACTTTTTATTACTTAATCTTAATGGATAACCAAAATTAAACTTAGTTTAAACTAGCTTGAAAAAAGTTTATCATATAAAAACAATACAGTTTTATTATACAAACAGTTTGCTGTAAAATTCTGCAAAAACTACACCTTAAACTTGTGTTATTTTTAAATTTTTATAAGTTTAAACAAAGTTTAACTAGGCTTAAGTAAAGTTTAGCTAATTTATTTTTTATATTATTAAACTTAAAGGTCCCATCATATGATTAGTGAATATTTTATAGCTTAAACTTTATTTAGGTAAGTTTAAACTAAGTTTAACTTTTCGTTTAACAAGTTTAGCTTTTGAAACTCAATAAAAATTGATAACAGAAATAAAAGTTTTATAAATCAGCGTTTAAGGAGTCTTAAACTTTAATTTTTTGATTAGATTTTTTAAGTTTAGCTTTTGAAATTATAAGCAAATAATAGGTTTTGAAAAGAAAGTTACAAATCAGTGGATAAAAAATCTTAAACTTTCATTTTTTAAATTTAAACTTAGTTTAAACTTAGATTTTTTAAGTTTAGCTTTGGAAATCTTAAGCCAATGATAGATATAAGGAAAATAATTTCAAATCAGTGGTTAAAAAATCTTAAACTTTAATTTTTTAAATTTAAACTTAGTTTAAACTTAGATTTTTTAAGTTTAGCTTTTGAAATTACAAGCAAATGATAGGTTTGTTGCTAAAGGTTACAAATCAGTGGTTAAAAAATCTTAAACTTTAGTTAGTTTAAACTTAGATTTTTCAAGTTTAGCTTTTGAAATTATAAGCAAATAATTGGTTTATGGCAAAAGGTTACAAATCAATAATTAAGAAATCTTAAACTTTAATTATTTTTTTTTGTTTAAACTTTGATTTTTCAAGTTTAAGTTATAAAATTCTACGCAAATGATAGTTTTGTAAGGAAAATTTACATTGAAATTTATGTTAGCAGCTAAACTTTTGTAAGTTTAGCTTTAAACTTAGTTTAATTAGGTTTCTCTTAAAGATTTATTTGTTTTTCAGGAATTTCAATATAATTTCTATGCTTGAGTTTTTTAAGTTTCCAAAAAGTTTTACAGTTCAATGTCCTATGAAATATGTTGTTGTTTTTTTCTTGTTTAACAATTTACTTTGAAATTTTAAATGTTCTTTCTTTGAGATGGCGAGAGAGTGAGAGAGTGCAGTGGGCTTTGCAGTATAAAAGAAACATTAGTTATAGTCTTTTTACAAAGTAAATAATAATATGCTGAAAGTGTTGTTGTTTTTTTTATCCCACTTTAGTATTGTGCTTTGAAGTACTACTTAACATATTACAAAACAGACTGACTGTAAACACAATATTGTTTTTCCAAAAAAAAAAAGAAGAAATATACATTGTTATTAAACAACATACTATAACAGTAAATATTATCAAGGCAACGCCTAAAATTATGCTATAATGCTGCTGTTGTTAGCTCTTAAAACAAAACGAGAAAAAAAAAACAAATATATTGCATACTTTTCAACGCCTTAAAAACTCATAAATTTTGCACATAAACAACAGTATTTCAAAATACAACAACAACAACAACAACAAAAACTTTCAAATTCCATAACATTAAACCTGTATTTAACTACTAGGAGAATATTTCGGGAAAAAAATTCCTTTTACTAACATACTCACGCATTTATGAACACACTCTCAATACATATAATGACAGAGGAGAAAAAAAAGAACAGAAAATTGTGAAAAAAAAAGTTTTCAACTTGTCTGTAAGAGCTACTCACTACTCATTCATACACTTACTCGCACATACAAATGGGCTTTTTTCATATTTATGCCGGAAAGTATGCTATACACTGCATAAATTAACAAACAACTCATAGCATAGCACTATAGGTATGTGTGTAGAGATGTAAATTTATACGAAAAAAATTACTTGTATAAAGTAAAAAGCAGTCATCATTTTATGCTTGTTTGAACTAAACTTTGATACTATACATACATTTACATAAACCTATACATGTTAAACACTTACATACATACATATATGCATGTAACGAACATATAAATTTCTATAGAGTTTGAAGGTTGCTCAGCAACATACAAGAATGTCAGAGAACAGAAAAAACTGATGTTAATAAGTAATAAAGTATTTCAAATACGTATTTTTTTCGACAATATTAATTTTATAGCTTTAAGGACTAAAAAGGTGTAGCGGAGGACACATGAATATTCTGCAAGTGTGAACATAACATTTTTGTCACATAAATACCTTGTTGGAAGACAATGAATAAAATTTCTATATATTTTAACCAAAAAAGTAATAAATTAAATTGAAATAATGTTAAAAATCTCTAAAAAGTTGAAAAATTAATAAAAACTCTCTAAAAGCTTTCAGCTATAACAAAAAGCTTTAAGGGCAAAATTTGCCTAAAAAAGCTGTAATTGTTTTAAATAACTAAAATGTAAGCAAAATATAGAAAATTCTAAAAATTCTTTAAAAGCTTTTAACTACAACAAAAAGCTTTAAGGGGGCAAAAAACTTGTTAAAAAGTTCGAAATGTTTTAAATAACTAGAATATAAGCAACCTTAAAGCTTTAAGGGAAAAGGTTGCTTAAAAAACCTGTAATTGTTTTAAATAACTAAACTGTAAGCAAAAATTCTTTAAAAGCTTTCAACTAATTTTAAAAATTCTTTAAAAGCTTTCAACTACAACAAAAAGCTTTAAAGGGGCAAAAATTTGTAAAAAAGTTCTAAATTTTTTAAATAACTAAAATGTACGCAAACTAGAAAAAATTGGAAACAAAATTTCTTTAATTTTTCCCAAGTTAAAAGTAAAAGCTTTTAATTGTAGCATAAAGCTTTCAGGTCAAATTGTTAAAGTAAAGTGGCACATTAAGAAATCCTTATAAAATTTTAAAGTTTTAAGAAAAAATAAGCTATATTTTAAACAATACAAATAAAAGCTTTAAAGCTTAAACAAAAGCTTTAATGTTAAAAGCTCTACTGCCATTATTAATAACTTATTTATATATAAAATTATAATTTTGCATAAAAATCAATGTTTTCAAGGAAATTTCTTTAAATTATCAAGTTTAAGGTTAAAGCTTTCAGTTACAGAGAAAAGCTTTGATAAAGCTTTTCAAATAAAGCTACCCATAAAGAAATCCTTATAAAATTTTAAAGTTTTAACAAAAAATTAGCTATATTTTAAACAATACACGTGAAAGCTTTAAAGCTTAAACAAAAGCTTTAATGCTAAAAGCTCTACTTCCATCATTAATAACTTTTTTCCATAAAATTCAATGTTTTCAAGGAAATTTTCTAAAATTTATTTAAATTATCAAGTTTAACGTAAAAGCTTTCGGTAACAGAGAAAAGCTTTAATAAAGCTTTTTAAATGATGCTAACCATAAAGAAATCCTTATAGAAATTCAAAGTTTTTAAAAAAATCTAAATTGTCTTCAAATTCTCACGTTTAAGGTAAAAGCTTTGAGTTTCATAGAGAAAAGCTTTAATATAAAAATAGTTAAAAGAAAAGCTTTTATTTAGATATTATTATAAGAATAACAAATTTTTAAAGAAATTTTTTACATAAAACAAAAAGGCTTGAACAAAAGCTATCAGGCTTAAATCTTTACTTAGTTCACAAATAATATATTTTATAGAAAATTAGAAAATTTAACAAAAAAAATTTTAAAATTTAACAAAAAATTTCAAGATTTATGTAAAAGCTTTATGATATGGTAAAAAGTTTTAAGGTTAAACTATTAAAATAAAAGTTTGAATCAAGGAATTCGGTAAAAAAGTTAAAATCTATCATATTTTCAAACAAAAGTAATAGAAGCTTTAAAGCTTAAATAACTAAATTGCTAAATAAAAGCTCTTTAAAGTAAAAAAAAAAATAAAATGTGAAATAAATATAAGAAATTTCTTTAATAATTCAAGTTTTAAGTAAAAGCTTTTAGTTAAAATGAAAAGCTTTCTGATCAAATTACAAAAAAAAAAGAAATGTTCTATTAAACAAATGTTCATGAAAACTTAAAGCTTTAAGAGAAAAGTGAAAAATTTTAATTTGTTGACGAATTTTTGCTAAATGTTTTGTAAAAAAGCTTTAAAAAACGCTTTAATAAAATAAATAAAGAATAAAATGCCAAAAAAGCTCTCTTAAATGAAAACTAAATTAAAATCTATTTTTATACATTTTTGAATAATTTCATTTAAAAGCTTAAAAAAAGCTTTTAGGACAAATATTGATAAATAAAAGTTTTTTAAGTATTAAAACTATATTTTGAAAGCTTAAAAAAAGCTTTTAGGGCAAATATTGATAAAAAGGTTTTAAAACTAAATTAAAATCAACTTGTATATACATTCTTATTGATTTCATTTGAAAGCTTCTAAAGAAAAAGATGAGAAACATGAAGCCATAGGTTTTATAAAAAAAAGTTTGAGAAGTGTTAGGCAAAAGCTTTGGGTTAATTATAAGGCAATGTAAAAAGCTGTAAAACTGCTAAACAAAATGTCAAATTGTTTCGTTTTAAATCACCTTGGAAATGTCCTTTCTTTCAAGTAGCTTTTTGTTAGAAAAAACAAGATTTTTAAGATACAACTTTAAAATAAAACTTTCTAACACAAAGTTTTTCTTAAATAATTCTAAACATGCAAAACTACTTTTCAAATAACATAGAAAAAAAGCTTTTCCTGACAACTTACCTTATGCTATTGCTGCGATTTAAACGAGGACTCTGTACATAGGGAGATTCAGTTCCTGCCATAGCATTCGTATTAGCGGCCGCAGCATTAGCAGCAGCTACTGCAGCACGATGTTGCATCATTTTATGATTGTGCCTAGACATGGAGGGTGAACCGCCCATTTGCATATTCTCCATAGAATCACCCTCGGATAGACGACTGCCGGCGGTATTGCTGTGCTTTAACCACATGGCATAACTGCTGTATTCAGGTTTGACCTCAGCATAAGTTTGGGTGTCGGATAGAGAGCCGTCAAGCATTTTGCCAGGACGATTGGATAGTCTATAAAAGAAAACAAACAAATATACATTTTATAATAAAAATGTATTTTATGGAAAGGCTTAAAATGTAACCTACTTTTAGGCATATCACTTAATTAAATCCTAATTATTATTCAAATACTATTTATATAAATTTTTTTCCCCAGAATTTTAATTAAATCGTTTATTATTACAAAATAAATAAAAAAATACAATATATTGTGGCCTTTAGCTTTGTTATTGTACAGCACATTAATTTAATAATATATGGAACCACAAAAAAAAAATGTCCACATTTATACACTACATTCACACACATGCACAACTGCTAATGTATTTATTAATGATAAGTGACATTCATACATGCTGCATGTATGAATTGCTGTTTTAAGTGGCATTAATGAAACTATAATTAGCTGACAGTGTCACTAATTAAATGTGTGCAAATTAATGAATTTTATTTATAAATTGAGTGAAAAGCCACAAAATATTGCATAATTTTAGGCATTAGATTTTAATTGGGAAGCAGTAGCAGCAAAATTTCAATGGAATTTATGTTATCAAATTGCTAAAAACGGTTTTCTATGAAATAATTAAACTTTATTGCTAGCTTTTAGGATTTTATAGAGAAATGAAAAAAATCTATGAACTACAGCATATTTTTAGGGTAGAAAAAGTAGTTTATTAGTTTAATTTATTTTCTACTTCTTTTACAGTTATGTCCTGGTTCTGTTCTAGTTATGTTCTAGTTCTGTTGTAGTTATGTTGTAGTTATGTTGTAGTTATGTTGTAGTTCTGTTCTAGTTCTGTTCTAGTTCTGTTCTAGTTCTGTTCTAGTTCTGTTCTGGTTCTGTTCTGGTTCTGGTTCTGTTCTGGTTCTGTTCTAGTTCCGTTCTAGTTCTGTTCTAGTTCTGTTCTAGTTCTGTTCTAGTTCTGTTCTAGTTCTGTTCTAGTTCTGTTCTAGTTCTGTTCTAGTTCTGTTCTAGTTCTGTTCTAGTTCTGTTCTAGTTCTGTTCTAGTTCTGTTCTAGTTCTGTTCTAGTTCTGTTCTAGTTCTGTTCTAGTTCTGTTCTAGTTCTGTTCTAGTGCTGTTCTAGTTCTGTTCTAGTTCTGTTCTAGTTCTGTTCTAGTTCTGTTCTAGTTCTGTTCTAGTTCTGTTCTAGTTCTGTTTTAGTTCTGTTCTAGTTCTGTTCTAGTTTTGTTCTAGTTTTGTTCTAGTTCTGCTTTAGTTCTAATTCCACTTCTATAAAAAAATATCTCACCTATGTTGAAACATGTGCATATCTGAACCCGGTTTGGGTAGACTATGTGAACCCGCCAAACGTTCTCTTATACACTGGCTCAGTTGAGTAGCACCTGGTCCCGTCAAAGAATAGCTGCGATGTTGGGGATTCGGAGGCATTTCTGAAATTATAACAAAACAAAGAAATTAAGAATAAGTCCAAAATTTATTAAGCAATAGAAGAGAAACTTACTTGTTACTTCATGCGGTAAGGTCTGTGTACCACCCTGAACCTTACGTCCACCTGCCGAAGTCCTTGGCACTGCTGATACATGAGCAGTACGACCATTCTGAGGACTACTACCGCCACTGTTCGAGTTCATCATCATGGCAATGTTTTGCTGCTCTGCAGTGGCAGTATTACAACCATTCGAACGTTTAACATAACCAAAACTTGGTGGCACGCCTTTGGTACGACTGGAGGAGGGTGAACCCTGTTTAGAATTTGTACCACTTAAGCTGCGACGTGAGGGTGAAGATTTCTCCTTGTGCTCTGATTTCTGACCATTAAGAGGTTCTGGCATTTTAGACCAATTGTCACGACCAGTTCGCGATGAAGAGCGATGATGACTGGGACTGCTGTGATGATGTTGAGGACTATTGCTGGCACTATTATTGCCCGAACCATTAAGACCATTGGCCATGTCCATTTTGGGATTAGAACCGCCGCTAGAACTGGCTTGAGAAGCTGCCGAAGAGGCGGCTGCTGTGCCTATGCTGTCTAAGCTGCCGCGACTATTGCGTATTCTGAAAGTTGAAAAGAAAGAATATGTATATAAATTAATATTAAGTTGTCTACTTTATTTACTTTAATTTTCTCTATACAAAATTTATTGCCTACATTTAGGCTTCTTTTGCTGAATTTATATTTATCTATTTCATTTTGATTGATGTTGCCTTAATTTCTTCGTAACTGCTTTTGTTATATTTGTCAATGTAAACAAGTCTAGGAATATTGTTTAATTTCTTACTTCTCCTCATTTTCTTACTATCTACTATTCGATTTTGCCACAATTTCAATATTGACTTATAAAATTTTCCAATAATACAACAGACATCCCAAGATTATACCGTAGTTGGGCAAAACCTAATAGTGGGAGTACAGGAGTTTTTTTTTAACATATAACAAACCACTTAAGTTTATCTAACAATGACCATTTACCGAGAGAAACAAATATTAAGCAAACATTTTGCTAGAAACCCCTGAGGGAGGAGAGATTTTTAATTGAATTGATTGCATTTGTGCTCAGGTTTATTTTTTCTTAAATGTAAAACTAGTCACAGAACTGTGAATAGTTTTAGTTTTCAATAGTTATGATTTTAAACAATAGCATTAAATGGACAATGGAACAGGATATTCAAAGTAAATCAAGGATTTTTTTCGAGAACATGGAAACATTGTTGAAAGTATGTATTGAAAATATAACAAAAGAAATAAGATATGAATATTTTTGTAGAAAAATAGTTAAGAGAGTATTTTGTAAATAATCATAAAATGTAAAGCATATTTTAAGGTAGAATTTGAAAGGAATTATAAAGATTGTGGACAGGAAATTTAAATATTTATTAACAATAAAGGAAAAGAACAAGGACAGAACTAGAACAGAAATAGAACAGCAATAGAACAGAACTAGAATAGAACTAGAACAGAACTAGAACAGAACTAGAACTAGAACAGAACTAGAACAGAACTAGAACAGAACTGGAACAGAACTAGAACAGAACTAGAACAGAACTAGAACAGAACTAGAACATAACTAGAACAGAACTAGAACATAACTAGAACAGAACTAGAACAGAACTAGAACAGAACTAGAGCAGAACTAGAGCAGAACTAGAACAGAACTAGAACTAGAACAGAACTAGAACAGAACTAGAGCAGAACTAGAGCAGAACTAGAACAGAACTAGAACATAACTAGAACAGAACTAGAACAGAACTAGAACAGAACTAGAACAGAACTAGAACAGAACTAGAACAGAACTAGAACAGTACTAGAACAGAACTAGAACGGAACTAGAACAGAACTAGAACAGAACTAGAACAGAACTAGAACAGAACTAGAACAGAACTAGAACAGAACTAGAACAGAACTAGAACTAAATTCACGCTAGATCTGAACTTTGTGCCCTAAAGCATGCCTTACATTACACATATATTAATTAAATCTATTTTAATCAAGCCACTTGCTAGAGTTTCCTTTTTCTATTTTCTTAAATTTCCTTAATAATACTCAGCTCCTAAAAGGCTACTATAAATTATTGTCTGTTTCTCTTTCGAGCTTATCTACTAAAGCTTAAAAGCAACGATTAAAAAAACAGCATGTACAAACGTGTTATGACCAAATAAAAAGGAAAAATCTCTAAACAAAACCCACCCCTGGCTAAAATGTACCCTCCTCTTATTTACCATATGCTTCTGCCCTACACTACTGTAAGACCCCTCCCACCAAAAGATAACGTGGTGTTAAGACAATAGCTACAACATCATAAAACACAATAAAAATAAACTACAAGATTTTAATCTAAAGTGTAAAAGGCAGATTAAGTTATTTTATAAAATAAAACCCGACATATCTAAAGCATACTTTTAGGTGCTTGTTTTTTTAATTTTTTTTTTTGATAATTGAAAAGAATGGAGTAAATTTTAGGCATAAAGTTTTTTTCTTCAAGAACTTGTATGTTTTAAAAGAAATTTATTTTATTGTTTTAATTAAAAGAAAAGACAACATTTCATTATTTTCACAAAAAGATATAAAGACAAGTTGAGAAATAACTAAAGTTTGTTGTTGAGAAGAAAAGCGAACAAATAAATGGCAATAAGAAAAGTTTTCTATTTTGTTTTTATTTGCTAAACTATGCAACGTGACTTCAAAGCAAAATACAATTTTAATGAAAATTAATGTTTAAAATATTTTTTTTTAATAATAAAAAGTTTAAAAGGAAATTAAATTTTTAGGAATATTTCTAATTTATTAAAAGCCAAATGGTAGGCAAGAGATTTTTGTTTTTGAAATGTTTAGGGACTAAATGTGATGGACTAAAAGTGCTAGAATAGAATTGTGGTAAAGGAATAGAGTTTAAGAGGAAATATATTTTGTGTTGCCTAATTTAAGGCAATTTTTTAAAAAATGTGTAAAATTTAATTTTATGCTTTTTATTTTTAGGTTTTTGTGAAAAATCATTTATTTTTTACAAATTGCGTATGTTTCCCCAGCAACTGAAAATATGCTATGGAAAAAAAATTCCTTTATGCTTTGTTAAAATACATATTTTTGCAGACAATTTCAGTTGAATGCAATTGTATGTTTTTGTTCAGCAAATTAAATAATAAAAAAGAACGAACAGCTGCTTTATAAATTAAATAACAAAAAAATGCTATTTTTAAACATTAATTTAGTCTGGAAAAAACAAACTAAATGGCGTGTTTAATAGTGTTTAAAATTTTTTCTATAAACTTTAAATGCAAAATTTTTGCATGTCATTTTTTCTTCTTTTCGTTGATTTGCTGAACAAAGGCAGTCTTTAGGGCATAAGAGTACAATTGTAATGCATATTATTCAATTACCCTTGAAATGTTGTTTTTTTTTCGTTCTCTTCTTATTATTCTTTTCCATATGCATACACACATAAATAGTTTATTACATTATTGTATTGTTTGTACAGAAATATGAGGGTGGTTATGTGTGAAAAAACACATATGTATGATTTCAGGGCAAATATTGTGCAAAAATGAGTTCAGTGGTTCAGTGCAATGTATAAACAATGAAAACTTTAACTATTTATATGGCCTACTTTAAGGAGGGAGTTTGTAAAATAATTGCCATTATATAGTTCTGGGAAATTTTAGAAAATATTTTCAAAGTTTCAAAGAATTTTTGGAATTTTAGTTTAACTACAGCAAAAAGGTTAAAGTTCTTAAAGAAAATAAAATCTACTGCATATTTTAAGGCTATTAAGGCAATAACCAGATTCAATATAAAGAAAAAATATAACATATTTTAGGGCTTTAATTAATTTATGAAAATCTTCTAAACGACACACACCTTCTCTTCTAAATAGCAATTTTCTCACCTGTTAATAGAGCATAAATATTTATGATCACAAAAAAACCTTTTTACACTCACACTCTCCATTTTTAAGGCTTGTTAATAATAATGTTCAATAATTGCTTATTGCACTTAATTTCCTTTCTTAATGCCCATTGAAATGCCAACACCGTGACATAATTTCCTCAAGGAAAAAAAAAACTCATAAGTATTATAAAACAGCCTAAAAGTCTGCTAATACCAATAAATTACCAAATTACCTATACATTTTTTAGAAAGTTCCCAAAAAAATAACACTCTATGCAAATGTTCTAACAAAGCTAATTTCGTGGTTGTGTTGGAAATTAAATGAAAATTTATTTGAAACAACCTTGAAACATGCCATAGATATATTAAATAAACATAAAAAATACACTAAACCTAAAATAGCTTTTAAAAGTTTGGCATACTTTTAGGAGCTTA
Source organism: Lucilia cuprina (assembly GCF_022045245.1). NCBI lineage: Eukaryota > Metazoa > Arthropoda > Insecta > Diptera > Calliphoridae > Lucilia > Lucilia cuprina. The sequence goes on along the minus strand of NC_060950.1, from coordinate 63,148,275 downwards.
AGAGTTGTTGTTAATTAAGTTAATAAAGTTTTTTTTTTTCTGCTACAAGGCGAGACATTAAACAGGAAGTTTTGTGTTGCAAATTAGAAAATGAAGCATATTAATTGTTAATTAAGTAATACTCAAGTAATTTAGAGTAAATGTTAAGAATGTTATGAGTTTAAGTAGAATGTTGTAAAAAGATTTGTTAGCAAATGATTTGGTAAGTTTTCGTAAAGGTATGACAAGAAATAGAACAGAACTAGAACAGAACTAGAACAGAACTAGAACAGAACTAGAACAGAACTAGAACAGAACTAGAACAGAACTAGAACAGAACTAGAACAGAACTAGAACAGAACTAGAACAGAACAGAACTAGAACAGAACTAGAACAGAACTAGAACAGAACAGAACTAGAACAAAATTGGAACACAACTAGATAAGTTTATAGTCACATTTCATTAAAACAAATGAAAAACTCTTTTTTTATTCACCTTAAAGTAGGCAATATTTTTTATTTATTTTAACAGCCTTTATGTTTGCTATTTCTTTAATAATATCTAATGCATTTTACAGTTTGAACTGCCTTAGGCTTTTGCATATTTAAGGGTTTAGGTCATGTTTGTGCATTTTTTATACGATTCTTTTTGTTCATATTTCTTCCTCTGTATTACTTTTGTCTAACTTTGACTTATTTGCCTACATTAGTTTGCAGCTTTTGCCTGCCTGCCCGCATGCCTGTTGGTAGACTAAAGCCCACATAGTATGCAATGCTTTTTAAAATGTTAACAGCTTTTTGCAATATTTATGCATGTTTATAAACATGTTATAAATTAAAAAAAATACTTATAATGAAAAACCTACATTTTCTTTAGAATGAAACAACAAATAAAAAGGAAGTTGTTACATAGAACATGTTAAATGAATGTTTGTAGAGAAGTGGTTGATAGGAGAAGAAATGCCTGAGCCTTTAGGGCCAAAGACATGTAGAAGTAGTAGTAGTTGTAGTAGAATGTATTAGAAGGGAAGGGACTTTACTGAAAGGAAATGAGATAATGTTTAGAATTTTGTGGGCAGTTGTGGTTTGTTCTTTATATGTTTGGTAAGAAGAAAAAAAAATATTTCTTGTAGGCTACAGGATGTTGGCATGATTATGAGGACAATTACACCAACAAACTAGTAGAAGAACTTGGAAAGCATAGGCATTTTTAATGAACTAGAAATATGGTTTTAAAAATTACATATTTTTGGCACATAAAATTATATTAAAAAAAACAAAATCACAGTTTTTTCTAATAAAATTAAATTTTAAAATAGAAGTAGCAAAAAAAACATCCTTTTTATTAAAACTTAAATAACATCCTGAAGCAGGATTTATACAAGAAATCATAAACAAACAGCTTGTGCAGTACATGTTGCTTTATCATTAACTAGAGCCTTGATAAAAGAATACAACAACAATATTACCAGTATTTTAAGATAACAAAGGACTCCCCCCATTTTTTTGATTTCTTTTCCACCAAAAAACAAAGCAGACTAAACTCAATAAAAACCCATAAATAAAACTGACATGTTTTTTCAAGTTCCTCCTTATTTTTCGCTACAAAAATACACAAAAAAAAATCACATAACATATTCTAGTAATACAAAGGATAATAAAGGATACGAAGATACAGCTGTAACTGTTTGTCTGTCTGTCAGTCAGTATATGTGTTTTTAATGACGTCATATTGTTTGAAAATTCATTTAGTTAAAAGGGAAGTTCAGTGTTAAAATGTATTCCATATACATATATTAAGGATAATCACTAGAACTGACTCTTGCCACACAAAACATGTAACAAACCAGATAGCAAAAACAACCAGGGGTTGTTGATAATTGCCTGAGAGTGTGAGTTTAAGTGTAGCTAACGAAAAAGGGGAAGGTTAGTATTGTCAGACGGGAAGTTTAATATTGGATATTGAAAGGAAATCGAATAAGGAAGAAGATTAATTACAGTATACATGAAATAAAGCACAATTTAAGTATAACAAAAAACAAAAGGTCATTTAGGGGCAGACATTTATGTAGCCTACTTTTTGGCTTAAACAAAAACGAAAGTTTTATGTTTAAGAAAAAAAACAATAATATAATTTTAGCCGTCAATAAAAGTTTAGGTGTAAATACTAGCTAGACATGTTATACATCATTAGAAAGGTTATTATGTCAGCTTTTAAATTATAAAACTTTTTATAATTTCTAAAATTATAAAAGATTTTGCTACATATTCTAGATATACTAACTTTACTAAGACTCGCCTCTTTACAATTTAGCCGTCATTTGTAAGTCTGGTGTAAAAGCCAATTAAACATATAATATATCATTGGAAAGGTTATTACATGTACTTTCTAAAAATGTGTAAATATTTGTATTATTTTAAAGTTTGTAAAAGAATTTGGTTTAAAATAAAAGGTTAAGACGAGTTTTTTACGTGTTATAAATGATACTACTTTAGCCGTCATTTAGAAGTCAGGTGTAAAGTTAAACTAAATGTATTATATATCATTAAAAAGGTATTTATGTGTAATTTCTAAAAATGTTAAAATATTTATATTATTAAAGTTAGTAAAAGTCTTTTGTTTAAAAATAGGAGAATATTTGATTTTCAAAAAATTATTACTTAAGCCGTTATTTGTTAGTCAGGTGTAAAAGCCAACTAAACATATTATACATCATTAGAAAGGTAACTATGTAAACTTTCTAAAAATATTTAAATATTTGCGTTATTTCAAAGTTTGTAAAAGAATTTTGTTTGAAATAAAAGGTAAACCCGAGTTTTTTAAATGTTTTATGTAAAGTTATTATAGCCGTCATTTACAAGTTAGGTGTAAAGTTAAACTAAATGTATTATATATCATTTAAAATGTACTTGTGTGGACTTTCCAAAAATATAAAAATATTTGTATTAATTGAAAGTTCATAAAAGACTTTTGTTCAAAACAAAACGCCAGTAGTATCAACTTTAAGTGTTACAATTTCAGCCGTCATTTGCTAGTCAGGTGTATATACCAACTTAACATGTGATACATCATTGAAAGGGAAATTGTATTTTATTTTAAAAACTATAAAAACAGGTTTATTAGTTAAAAGTTGGTAAAAGAATTTAGTGAAAATAAGCTGAATGAACAAATTTGTTAATGGAAGGCAGTTATGGTAAGTTAGCCGCTATTAGTTTCATAGGTGTAAAGACCAGTAATTTATATTGTATATCATTAGAAAGCTAATTGTGTTTAGTTTTCATAAATATAAAAATATTTTCATTAGTTTAAAGTTCATTTAAGATTTTTAGACAAAAGACAAGGAATCAACAATTTTATAAAATTAGAAAAGTTGTGATAAGTTAGTTGCTATTAGTTTCTTAGATGTAAAGATCAATTAGTCATATTGTATATCATAAGAAAGGTAATTGTGTCCAGTTTTCATGAATATATAAATATTTTAATTTGTTAAAAGTTCATAAAAGACTTTTAGATAAAAGACAAGGAATTAACAATTTTGTGAATTTAAAAAAGTTGTTATAACTTAGCCATCATTAATTTCCAAGTTATAAAGATAAGTTAGTCATATTGTATATCATAAGAAAGGTAATTGTGTCTAGTTTTCGTAAATATATAAATATTTTCATTAGTTAAAAGTTAATCAGGACTTTTATACAAAAGAAGAGGAATTACCAATTTTGTGAATTTAAAAATGCTGTTATAACTTAGCCGTCATTACTTTCTAAGGTGTAAAGATCAATTAGTCATATTGTATATCATTAGAAAGCTAATTGTGTCTAGTTTTCATAAATATATAAATATTTTCATTAGTTAAAAGTTTATTAAAGACTTTTATACAAAAGACGAGAAATTGACAATTTTTGAATTTAAAATAGTTGTTTTAACTTAGCCGTCATTACTTTCTAAGGTGTAAAGATCATTGAGTCATATTATATATCATTAGAAAGGAAATTTTCTGTACATTTTAAAATTGTTATCAACTTTTCATTTTTGATAATTTCTTAAAAGACTTTTGTTTAAAATAAAAGAAAGTACGAAAATTTTGTTTGATGTTTTTTCCAGTCGTTATTATTTAGTCAGGTGTAGTTAAAGTTTTTGGATATTATATATCAATGAAAAGGAAATTGTATGTATTTCCCAAAATGTATAAAAGTTTTCAATATTTAAATTTTTGTAAAAGACTTTTGTGCAAAAAAAAGAAGAATCTAAAAGTTTTTTTCTTTTAGTTTATTTAGCCGTCATTTGATTGTTAGGTGTTGTGATAAACTAAATATATTATATATCTTTAGAAAGGAAATTGTGTCTATTTTTTAAATATTAAATTATGCTCATTATTTGTAATAAATAAAATACTTTTGTGTTAGTATTGAAACAATTTTATATTTTATTTATTAAATTTATTCTTTATCTGATTTCTAAGGTTTCTGATTACTTTTTACGATTTTCTAGCTTAGTCAAGCTTGTTGATTTTTATTTTTAAACATTAGCATACTTTTGGGGTTTCATATTACTATTAATAAATGAAAATTGTTATAGAAATGAAGTACTCATTAAAAAAGATATTGTGGTTATAATCAAAATTAACTACCATCTATTTGAAACCTCAAATTTGTTAAATATTCTAAAGGAAAATAAAATAACAATTTCAAAAGTCTACTTTAAGGGTTTCAAATGCTAAATAGGAAATTTTTAAGATTTTACTAGTTAGAAATTATATAAAATTATTTAGATTTAATATTAACAAGTTGTTGATTGAGATTTTCTTAAATTTAAAGTTTTTTTTAGGTGAAAAGTCTCTAGCATATTTTCAGGCTTAAAGTATTGTTTTTTGGTATTTTGCACATTATTTGCAAAGTATAACCATTTTTTGGTAATTTATAACATATTTTGTACTGTTGTCTACACCCAGAGACTAATTTATTGACCATTTGATGTTGGTTTTCTTTTTTTTGTAGACAATAAAAGTAAAATAAAATGGAGTTTTGGGGAGGGGGGTTCGGTCATGAAGAATTTGTACAAGAAATTTTTTAGTAGATGAGCCAGGCGCAAAAACAAAACAAGTAATAAATATACAAAATTCCCCAAAGGAAAAGTTACAGCAAATAAAATATAGAGACAATATAAAAATTCTGTTGTTGAAAATTTTTGGGTGTAAACGCAAAAAAGGCAATAAAATGCCAATAAAATATTTACACACAGATGTTGTGAACAAAAAAAAATCGAGACAGAAACTTCTGTAAATAAACTTTTAGTAAAGCTAACGTAATAGCAACAGGATGTTTATAGCTTTAACAATTTAAAACAAGGAAAAAGTTATTTTTTTACATTTTCTTAGAGTCTAAGTTTAAGAGAAAATTGTTTTTCCTTTAACCAACTAGATTTGGTATTAGATTTGTTATAGATTATTGCAAAGAATTGAGTCAGACGAGGGTTTTATTTTGTAGTTATTTTGTGGTAGATAAATAATTTGTTTGTGAAGTGGCTTAAAGTTTCAGACAAAAGAAAGTAAATTTCTTTCCAATAAAACTTACAAAAAAGTAACAGTTTTTAGCTGAAAACGAATTTAGTTGAGAAAATACATAAAGTAAAGCATTGTTTTAGGGTTAAAAATAATTCAACAAGAAAAGTAAAACTTTTTTGGGAAGATTGAATAAAAAAGTATAAAAGAAATTAATAAAATTAATATTTTAAAGCATTTTAATTAAATTAATAAAAATTTAAAGCATAACTTTAGGCTGCATACCGAAAAAAAAAACAAAAACTAAAACCTACTTTTAGGCGTTCATCAAAAATTCTAAAAAAATTTAAACACACACATTTAAACTAAATATTCTAGCAACAATTTTAACAACCAGGCATAATATCAAGTAAATACATAAAACTTTTACCTATTTAAAATGATTGCATATGCTAGGGGGCCTTAACAACAGTTAATAGATAGGGAAAGAGTTTGTTAAACAAAACACATTAAAACCGAAACTGAAAACTGATTATAATAACCTACATACATATACACATTTATATAGCAGGAAAAAGGATATAATAATAACTAGAAACAGTAAGAATTTCATAATAAATTTATTTTAAGGAAATTTCAACGACAAGTGTAATGAATAATATTATGCAGAATTAAAGAAAAATATATATATTTTCCAAAATAAAGTAAAACTAGATAAGAAGTTGAAAAGTGGAAAAAACCGGCAATAACTATAACACTTTAAATGGGGAAATGTTGAACAAAAAAGGCAGCATGAGGGGGGTAAAAAAAAGGACTAAATAAGTAACAGTTTTAGGGTTTTGCTCAAAATAAAAAAACACTTTAACCATGACAATTTTGTTTTATTCCTAGAAAGTAGACTTATACCATAATGTATAATATATTAATCTACACTTTACACCTGACCCACAAAAGACGGCTAAAATATATCAATTAATAACATTTTTAATTCCAAAATTGAACTTTCTTTATACAAAAGCGTTTAAGGAAATCTAAAATTATGAAACTCTTTATACATTTACGAAAAGCTAATATAATGACCTTTTTAATGATATATTATAGTCTAATATAACTTTAACACTTGACAAACTAAAGACGACTTAACTTATAAACTGAAAAAAAGTTTAAATTTTCATATTTTCCACCATAGTCTTTAGCGAATTTTGTGATAATTAAAATTTTTATATATTTTTGAAAACTTCTATATCTTAGCTTTTAAATAATGTATCATACTTTAATATAGCTTTTACACCTAACAAATTAATGACGGCTTAAATAGGTTATATGTTAAACGCTGACAAAACTTGTTATTAATGTTGATTTTGCTTAAATTCTTTAAAGAAGTTTTAGAAAATGAAAGAAAATATATATTCTTAAAAAGTAAACACAATTTCCTTTTCAATGATATATAATATGATTAACTTATATGTTACACTTATTTATATATTGGCAGCTAAACTAAAATTTAAGAAAAAACATATTTTTGTACAATTTGGAAAATTTTTTACAAAAAAGTTTGAATAATGAAGTATTGTAAGTATTTTTAAAAACTAGATTTAACTTCCTTTTCAATTATATACAATATGTTTCTAGTGTGTTTACATATGAGTCTCTAATAACGGCTGAATTAGCACAATTTTGTAAAAATTTAATTTTTACATATTTTACTCTAAAGTATTTTATGATTTTTTTGATAACAAAATTTTGTATACATTTTCAGTAACTAGACATTATTTCCTTTCTAATGATATATAACATGTTTAACTAGCCTTTACATATGACTCTCTATTAACGGTTTAACTAGTACAATTTAATAATATGTTTATTTCTACATATTTTGCACAAAAGTGTTTTATAATTTTCTAGATAATTAAAATTTGTAAACATTTTCGGTAGCTAGACACAATTCCCTTTCCAATGATGTATAAAATATTTAACTGGCCCTTACATGTGACTCTCTACTAACGGCTTAAATGGCACAACTTCATAAAATTTTTATTTTTACATTTTTTGCACAAAAATGTTTTATGATTTTTTAAATAATGAAAATTTGTACATACTTTCGGTAACTGGACATAATTCCCTTTCCAATGATATATAACATGTTTAACTGGCCTTTACATATAACTCTCTACTAACGGCTTAAGTAGCACAACTTCATAAAATTTTTACTTTAACATATTTTACTGAAAAGTATTTTATGATTTTTATATAATGAAATTTTATAAACTTTTTCGGTAACTACACATAATAACCTTTCCAATAATATATAACATGTTTAACTGCCCTTTACATATGACTCTCTACTAACGGCTTAAGCAGAACAACTTCATAAAATGTTTATTTCTACATTTTTCAACAAAAGTGTTTAATGATTTTTTTCAGAAATTAAATTTTCTTAACATTTCCGGAATCTAGACATGATACCCTTTCCAATGATATATAATAAGTTCTAATATAATATAATGTTTACATATGATTCTCTTATAACGGCTTAAGTGGCACAACTTCATAAAATTTGTATTTTCGCATATTTTGCCTAAAAATATGTTAAGATTTTTTAAATAATAAAATTTCCTTAACATTTCCGGAAACTAGACATAATACACTTTCCAATGATATATAATATGTTTCAGTTGTCTTAAAAATAAGTTATGTTAAATTACTGCAAATAAAAGTATTTGTTAATTTTTATTATTTTTTATAATTTTTCCTTTTTAAACTTTTTTTCTCATAACTCTTTTAAAAATTATGACTACAATTTTTGAACTCTAGTATTTTTTGTGTGTTCTATTTACCCAATAAATTTGTAGTTAACAACAATTTATAAGTTTTTCCTATTATCCTTTGTCGGAAATTTCTTATACTTTGGCAAAACTAAGCAGTTTAGTTCCCGCCATTATTAACATGTAATGAAACAATAAATAAAATACTTTAAACCTGCTTCCTCCCTCCTTTCGCCTTATCCTTAAAACAACAATATGCCAACAAAATTGTATCATTTGTTTTAGGCGCAATTTCTGTTGTCTTTGGTATTGAAGACAAATTTTGTATTGTGAGTTAAAGTTTTTGTGTGTTAGTATATTGCTTGTATTGTTTAATGTCCTTTTTTTCTCTATTATACTTTATATATATCCTGCTCAACAACAAATATGTATGAGTTCATTGCTCTTAAATTAAACGTTTAATTATGCTTGTTTTCTTCATTTTCTACTGGTTTTTTTTTTTTAGCCCACAAATTCTTAACAAATTGATATTTTTCTTTATTTTCGACACGACAAGGGACTGTGCCAGAAAAAGGATAGCAAAAGAAATTTACTATATATAACCTGTTATAGAACAGAAATGTTTTAAGAGTTAGTAGAAGTAGTTGTTAAACTAATGAACTGTAAGTTAAGGCATAATAAGCATGAAATTGGAAATTTGTTCTTCATATAGATGACAGTTTGTTAAAGAGAGAATGTTAATAAAGCAATAAAGAAGATTAATGCTATAAATATTGGAGAAAAAATAGCAAAATTTACAAAAAAATAAATAATTTAGCTCCTTAAAGTATGCTAAAGTTTTTCTTATTTTTAGCAGCATAAAAGTAGGCTTTAAATTTACTTTATTTAACAAAAATAACTTTTTTTAACATAAATTATTTTTAATGTTTCTAGCAAAAGCCTTAAAGTAGGCAATAGAAATTGTTATTAATATTGCGATGGTCAGTTAAAACTACTCAAAAACCCTTAAAACTATGCTAGGGTTTTATATATTTTATTTTTAATTTCTAATTAAAATATTTTAATAAAAAACCTATAAAAACCACAATTAATATTTTCTCCCTCTTAAAAGTTCTTTAATTAGTTTGCAATTAAACATTTTACAGCTAAAAACCTACACTTTATGCTATAATTATTGTAGTTGTTGCACTAACCACAAAAGTATGCAGTAGAATTTTTATTTTTAACTTTTCCTGGTATTTGTTGAAAAATAGTTTTGATATTAAAAAAAATATACCTGTAACTTAAATAAAGTTTTTAAATATAAAAAATGTTAAAGGCAAACAGAGACATATTATATAACATTATAAAGAAAATTGTGAAAATTTTTTAAAAAATTTCACAAATTTAAAATTCGTTGCATATTTTTGGGAAAAATATTAAAAATTAATTTTTTTCTAATTATCTCTTTTCATGGAAATGTGTTTAAGTGATGATAGACATATTATATATCATTGTAAAGGAAATTGTGTGTAGTTTTTGTAATTCTCTAAAAAATTTTACAATTCCAAAATTCGTTGCATATTTTTGGGAAAAATATTAAAAATTAATTTTTTCTCCAATTATCTCTTTTAAGACCCCTTTTTCATAGAAATGTGTTAAAGTGATGATAGACATATTATATATCATTTTAAAGGAAATTGTGTGTAGAATTCAGAAATAATCCAAAAATTTCAGAACTCTAAAATTCGTTGAATAATTTTGCAAAAAATTTAAAAAATTCCAAAAAAATTAATAATCTTTTTAAAAACCCACTTAATGCAAACCTATAGAAGTTAACATTGACATATTATATATCATTGTAAAGGAAATTGTGTGATGTTTTCAGAAATGTTGCAAATTTTTTCTAAAACAAAAATTCCTTAAATACTTTTACATAAAATATTATAAACAAAAAATTTTCTCCAAAAACTCTTTTTTTGAAAACCTATTTTATTGTCATCTTGTAAAATGTTTACCAACATATTGTATATCATTTTAAAGGAAATAGTAACTAGTTTTCAAAAATGTTCTAAAAATTTCAGAATTCTTAAAATTTTTAAAAATTTTTGCAAAAAATATTAAAAATTAATAAAATTTTCAATATCTTTTTATTAAAACATTAAATCAAATTGTTTAAAAGTCATCAGAGACATATTATATATCATTGTAAAGGAAATATTGTCTAGTATTGAATAAAATTTTCAAAAACTTTAAATTTAAAATTTTATTTCAAAATTTTTCTTAATATTTATTTTAAAACCCTAATAAATGGAAAAGTGTAAACATTTTCATAGACATATTATATATCATGGTAAAGGAAACTTTGTGGGCTTTTAGAATATATGAAGACATTTTTCTTATTTCAATATTTCTTAAAGAGTTTCAATTAGAGGCTTTAACTTGGTCCATATTTAAAACATAATTAAGACGAAATATATATCATTTAATAGGTAATTGTAACTACTTTTAAAATATATAGGAAAAAGTTGAAAACTTTTAAATATGTAAAACAAATTTTGAATAAAAACTGCTGGAATTTAAACTTTTAGCAATTGCAGCTTTTATCTTTAAGGAGGTCAAGTTTAAGTATTAACAGTTTAGTTAGGGTTAAGTTTGAAAAGATATTTCTTTTACTTTCTTAAAGCTTAGCCTATTTATTAGTTTGGCACCAGGTTTGGTAAAGATCGGTCAACTCTAGTTATAATAATATAAAGCAGAATAAAGTTAAAATTTAAAAAAAAAATTTATTAAGAAACTCGTTTAAATAAATTAGATAGTTCAATGCCTAAAAGTATGCTGAAGTTAACAAATATTTTTTGAACACCTAAAAGTAGTCTTTAGTTTTTATTTTATATATTTCTAAAACAATTTTAAAAAAATTTTAAATATTTATCAAAAGTTGTATAACTTTTTTTTTAGGATTTATTTTACATTTTCTAACATTTTCGGTTAACCTTTTCTTGTGAGAATATTTTTAGGCGCTGTAACATTAAACAAAACATACCTTTTTTTTAAACAGCTAAAACCTTCACATATAGAATTTTTTTCTCTAACTAACATGTTTTTCCTAGTTTTTAATGGTTTTTACAAGTACCTACATATGTTCAGTTATTATTTTTTTTATTTTTGCTTTTTTCAAACAATAAAAACCTCGTTATTTTAGTTGTAGTACTTGGTTGAACAATGCCAGCAACAGTAGCAGCACTAGCATCATCATCATCATCAACAGCACTACAGAAATTTACAAGTATTGATTTATGTGGATGCAACAAAGAATAGAATGGAAAAGAAAAGAACACTCCTATTACAAACATTGGTAGAAAAACAGAAAATATAATGTTTATACTCCTGCAAGTATGCTATAGTTTCTAAAACTACATACAAGCATATTTTGTGTGAATTTTTTTTTATAAATTTTTATTTGCAACAAACTTGACCTTTACCTTTACAAGGTGCTGCCGAAAAGCATTTTGTATATCTTGAAGTATCCTTTGTTAAAGCCTGGAAACTTGTGCGATTTAATATTCTTTAATTAGCGGGATTTTTTTACTTCAAATTTTTAATTATGATTAATTTTTATAAACTTTTATGATTTTTTATTTACAAATTCTTTTTTTTTCACCAATTTTCTGCTTGAAAAACACACACTATTCTCTGCTTTAGCTTAACAGCCCTAAAATATGCAAAGTTTTATTCTTTATAAGCTTGTTTTATATATTTTGGAAAAAAAAACTATTTGTTACATGCACATTCTTTTACACACTGTGTTAAAACTATATACAAGAATTTATTTAAATATTTGCCCAAAAGGTTAAAGCACTTCTTACAAACGAACTGAAATTCTTTTTTCTTATTTTCGTTTCAAAACCAGCAAAAGGACACTTAATTTTAAAGCATTTTAATAATACATAAATTTTTAAATTTATTTTTAATTTGCAATAATTTATTTTATAAATCAAAATATATTTTTCATACACTATTAATTAATTTTAAATTACGTATATTTTTTCCATCTAAATTTTTTATTATTTATTATATTATTTCGTTAAATTTTTTTCATTTGTTTAAACCGTGAAGAGTCTCAAAATGTTTTGCGACCGCACCAACCGATAGTCAAAATACGTTTTCAGGGTGGTTTCCTTCGGCAACAAATGTTATTGTCCAATATTCGAAAAATAAATAGAAGTTGTTCATGTTTATTTGGTAATTAAGAGAGTGTGTCTCTCTTTCGTAGGAAAGCTTTCATATGAAAAGAGCACTAACAGTAAAAATGAGCTACACAAGAGTATTTGTATTTTTAACACTTTTGTGGTGAAAATTTTAATTGAAAATAGCTTTTGGCAAAAGCTTTAGAATTTAAAATTTGCAGAAATTGTAACGTTTATTATAAAAAAGCTCGCTATTATAACTAGAATAGAACTAGAACAGAACTAGAACAGAACTAGAACAGAACTAGAACAGAACTAGAACAAAACTAGAACAAAACTAGAACAAAACTAGAACAGAATTAGAACTAGAACAGAACTAGAACAGAACTAGAACAGAACTAGAACAAAACTAGAACAGAACTAGAACAGAACTAGAACAGAACTAGAACAGAACTAGAACAGAACTAGAACAGAACTAGAACAGAACTAGAACAGAACTAGGACAGAAATAGAACAGAACTAGAACAGAACTAGATAAGAACTAGAATAGAACTAGAATAGAACTAGAACAGAACTAGAACAGAACTAGAACAGAACTAGAACAGAACTAGAACAGAACTAGAACAGAACTAGAACAGAACTAGAACAGAACTAGAACAGAACTAGAACAGAACTAGAACAGAACTAGAACAGAACTAGAAAAGAACTAGAACAGAACTAGAACAGAACTAGAACAGAACTAGAATAGAACTAGAACAGAACTAGAACAGAACTATAACAGAACTAGAACAGAACTAGAACAGAACTAGAACAGAACTAGAACAGAACTAGAACAGAACTAGAACAGAACTAGAACAGAACTAGAGCAGAACTAGAACAGAACTAGAACAAAACTAGAACACAACTAGAACACAACTAGAACAGAACTAGAACAGAACTAGAACAGAACTAGAACAAAACTAGAACAGAACTAGAACAAAACTAGAACAGAACTAGAAAAGAACTGGAACAAAACTAGAACAGAACTAGAAAATTTACAAAAATTAATTAAAGACTTGTTAGGAAATTTTGGGTATTATTTGCTTTATGATATAATTTTGACTTAAGTAATAAGAAAGCTTGAAGTCTTTGCTTTAATTGGCTGTTAAAGGCTTTTAAATATCTTAATTAGTTTTGTAGTTATAAAAGTTTTTATGAAAAAAGTCATAATTAATATTATTCATCGAAATTCGCTTTAATTCTTATATTATTAAAGGTAATGTTTTAGTAAGAGCATAGGTATAATAATTTAATATATTTTATTTACTTTAGATAACAATTTTGAAACTTTTTAGAAATTTTGCAAAAAAATTTTCCTCATTTTAAAATAATTTAAATTTCATATAAATAATTTATAAAATTGGTTTTCCTTTAAAATACATTATCAACAAGGCTTTTGCTTTTAAATTAACTTTATACATTTCCATAAAATCCCCAAACGTATGCTATAAATTTCTAGCTTATGTTTAGTATTCCACCTTTGTGTTGTAATTTGAAATTCTAACACGTTTTATACTTACAACGATTTGATGTCTTGTACTAGCTATCTATCTAACTGTCTATTGGTTTATATACATATATATATTAGATCAGGTAATTGAATTTTAACCATAAGGAAATCAGTAAAGGAAAGAAATACAAACTAATGCCTTGATAAAAATCAAATGGACAGACGGATGGTAGGAAGAATGAATAGATGGACGAAGAGAAAGGTCTTTTATTAAGTTTAAAAACATGATTTATTTTATAGTTTTTTTGTTGGATTTTATCTGTTGATTACATTTCTTTAAGGCCAATAATAAGTTGGTCTAAAACACACCTCATAAATAATAATCTGCTTATCTCATGGAATAAATGTGAAAATGTGTTCTTTTTTTCAAGGATTCTGTTAGTCTGTAGTTTTGTCTGGGTTTCTTTTTGCTTCTTGTAAATGAAGAAAAATGTTTTAAATACCAGACACGCATTCTTCTTAGATATTATTGTCCCCAGCCACTGTCTGGGGTCAGTTGTATATGTTATAGACTTTAAACTGTAGAAAATTTTCTCTTTTATATCATTTTTTCCCTTTTCAGTCTATTAAAATAATCCTGTAGTGAGTTTTTATGTTTTTCATTCTCCTTCTAGTAAGAAGGTTGTACGAAGCGAAGAAAATGCCACATATCTCTTGATTTATGTTAGCAAGTATATGTTTTTTCTTATAAAGAATTTCCGTTTCCGTTTCATGATATTTTTCAGCAGTTTTTTCATTTTTAAAATCTCTAGCTGTTACGCATTATAAAATAATTTCTTTTTTCATATTTTTCCTTAGACAAAAGCATCAGAAACAGATTTTTTGTCAGAAACAAACTTTAGAACACATGCTGGGACCAACAGTTTTTTAAGAAAAAATATGAAATTAAGGGAAAATTTAACAAAAAATATTAAGATCTTTATAAATATAATAAATATATTTATTTAACTATAACTTTGCTTAAAAATTTCTTTAAAACCTTTTAAACTCATTAAATAAAAAAGAAAAATATAAAAATTTTATACAGGGCGTATGATTGATATTAATTAGGACCTTTTTGATAAAAATCATCATAACAACTAAACTAAAAAAGATAGGAAAGAAATTTAAAAGGTTATTAAAAGCCAAGACTTAAAGCTATTTATACACAAAAAACTCTATAACAAAACAATACAAAAATTTCCAAAAAATTTAACGCAAAATAAAAAAATACTTTTTTTTACTTTTTCTCTAAAAAGATATCAAATTTCATTTTGTTCTTAATTGAAAAGAAAAAAACAGGGTGGTTTTTTCACTTAATTAAAAGGCATACAAAAAAAATACATCAAATAAACATCAACATTACTACAAATTTAATACAATTTAAGCTCAATTTGTTTTCATTTTGCTTTCCATTTAAAATATTTACAACACAATTTAACAAATTCATTTTCATTAGCATACAAATCAGCACGTCTGATCTACAAAATTAATGCACAAACACGTAACTTAAAAAGTTTTGTATAAAAAGAATTTAGGCAAAATACAAAAAATACCAAAAAATATATATAAAAAAAGTCTAACTTTCCAGCAAAAAGAGATTTCTTACTATTCAAAGTAACAATTTTTTTTAAGTGCAAATTTGACACTTCTTATCTTAAGTAGTTAAAATGCAAATTGAGAGCTATTAAACGAAGGAAAAAATTGAACTAAAACATATACTAAAAACATAATTTAACACATAAAACTTTAGATAAAATCACTCTAGAAATCTAGTTAATTTGATAAAGGAATTTTTTGTTTACAAAGTAAAAGCAGAAAAACTAAAAAGAAAAAAAGTCAAAGTTTCCTATCAAAGTATCTTTAAAAATATATAATGACTTAAAGATACTTTTAGCAAAAAAATCGCTGGAAAAATCTCTTTCAACAAGAAAATAAAAAGAAAATTTAAATTTTGTATAACTTAGCGTATGATTGATATTAATTATGACACTTTTTCTACGAAAGCCCATAACTTGCAAACAAATAAAGTTATTAAAATGAAATCAAATGTTTTAGAAAGCTAACACTATAAGCTCAATTATAGCTTTAGTAAATTATGTCAAATAATAACAACTTAAATAAAATTTCAATTTAAAAGTCAAATAAATTATCTTGCATAATAATTCAAAAAATATTTGAACATATTTATCAGGCTCTTTTTATCTTTATCTCTTAATCAATTGTGGTCTCTATGAAGGATGGCAATTAATCCAATTTTCAAAGTTCTCGGAATTTTAGGAAAACTCTCATATTAACCACAGAATATGCTCGATAGCATAAGAATAAACTCAATCTATATATATAAAATTCTAACGTTACTGACTGACTGACTGACTGACTGACTGACTGATTGACTGATTCATCATCGCACAGCCTAAACGGTTAAAGCTAAAGAG
>NC_060950.1:63128250-63131798 GCF_022045245.1 Lucilia cuprina | reverse complement strand
ACTAGAACAGAACTAGAACAGAACTAGAACAGAACTAGAACAGAACTAAAACAGAACTAGAACAGAACTAGAAAAGAACTAGAACAGAACTAGAACAGAACTAGAACACAACTAGAACACAACTAGAACACAACTAGAACTCAACTAGAACACAATTAGAACACAATTAGAACACAACTAGAACACAATTAGAACACAACTAGAACACAATTAGAACACAACTAGAACACAACTAGAATACAACCAGAATACAGCTAGAACAGAACTAAATGAGAACTAGAGCTGGACTAGAACATAACTAAACCAGAACTAAAACCTGTGTTTAGTCATTCTTCTGAAAACTTGTAAATCCAATTTAAGAACCTCTGCCTTTTGGTTTGTCTTCACAATAACAAAATTCCTTAAACAATCAATTTAACTTCTTGATGGATGAATCATTTGAAAATTTCTTTATATTCTTAGCCATCGCTGCTTGTGGCAGGAAAGGGTTTCTTTTTCTTACTAATGAAATGATTCATTTCGCAGAAAAGAATCATTATATTTTCAGTTGTGGTTTGCCAAAAATCCAAGTTTATTAACACTTACCTTTCTTCAATGGTCGTTGGCAATTGAGTACGAGCACGCATCATACTTAAGAAATGTTTACCATGACCATTCTGTTGTAGGCCAATGCCACTGCTACCTTCTGATAAATAACCATTATCGATGTCATGAAAACGTGGGGAACCCTGCAAGGGCGACTGATGGCCACCCATGCGTGAGGTGCTAAATCTTAAAGAATCACCATCACTACAATAGCCTTGATTGATGTCATTCTCACAAAAATCAGCGACATAGTGATGAGTGCCTCTCGAGCCTCGTGTGGGCAGGGTAACATGCGAATTATAGCCCCTTAATAGAGGACGCATAGGTTGTACATTAACTGGTTTATCTTCCTCATAAATTGTACCCACTATTTTCGAGGGTATGGTGTGGAATTTATTAGCTGCTGTATTGTTGAGCGCAGAGGGCGGTTGTGTAGTGGGCGTAACCGGTTGGGAATGTGTAGCAGCTGGTGCATTTAGTGTTCTAAGAGGTGAATGCTGTTGAGGCTGTAATACGCCGGGGCCGGAATTATATTCCAATTTTCGTACAGAAGAAGGAGTGCCTAAACCCGTTTTAGGAGGAGGCAATCGACTGTAGGTAGGCTCTTGTATAGGTGTTGAATGTTGTTGTTGCTGCTGCATTAAATGTTGCTGCTGTTGTGTTGTATTGGCATAGTAGGGAGGTTTATGTGTTTGTGTTTCCTGCATTATGTTGACAGGTTTAACGATATGTGTAGGTGGTGGTTGCTGTTGTTGTTGCTGTAAATTGCTTGCTGCAGTTGCTGCATGATTCGATATGTGATGATGATGTTGCTGTTGTGCGTTTGATATGTCACTCTTTTCTCTTTTCATCATAATGTCCTGTGACGAGTTGGAATTGGTGAGGCGAGTTTTATTGTCAGCTGCTGTTTGCAGTTTACTCGTGCCCTTAATGGCCGCTATAGGTTTGGGTAGAGCAGTACCATTGGGACTATTTAAGGCCTTAGACGGAGGCATTATTAATGATGTCTTCGATTCTGATTTATTATTCAAAGAAGTTCTACTAGAAGTCTTTGATTTATCATTGCTTAATCCTGTGCGCGATAAAGAATTTTTACTTCTATTCAAGGTGGAAGATCTACTCTCCATACCTGATTCTTCTTTGTGCAAAGATCGTGCGGGACTTTTTTCTTTTTTATCTAATTTACTGGAATTTTTCACTTGTTCCTTTTTGGTTTGTTGCTTTAGCAGACTGGTCTGCTTAACTTTCGTTTCCGCCCGCTTGTTACTGGCTGATGTGAGCGAAACCGTTGGTGGTTTGATTTGCGATATATGACCATCATTAAGACTCAAGCTGGAATCAGATCTTTCTGATCTAGCCGATGAGAAACCCGATGAAGAGGAGGTTCTTTTCGATTGCATTTGATTTTTATTGGTTTGGTTTAAGGTGGTTTGTTGTTGCTGCTGCTGTTGAGACGATTTCTCCTTATTAAACAGCTTGAGTTTATCCAACATAGAGTGCTTCTGCTGGCCATTAGCGGTGGGTGTAATGGTGGTTCCTGGAGCCGGTATGCCCGACTTAATACTAGGCGGTCGTAGTCCATTATTGTTGCCACTTTTTAAACTTTGTACACTGTGGTTGCTGGAGGGTGGACTATTGGGACGGCTGCTATTGAACTCACTGCCACTTTTGCCTAAACCAGGGATGGCTGTAATGAAAAAGTAAGAATGGCAATTAGCAAATTTAATCAAGTTGTACCAACCCTATTAAACCTTCTTGAACTTTTCAACGCCTTTTTTTAAGATTAAAACTAAACATTATTTATTTCCTTGTTACTTCATATCTTGACTTAATCTTTTTTACCTTATTAGCGGATTTCATTGTACATTTTGTGAATAACTAAAATATGTTTTAATTAATGTTCCTTTACACGTGCGCCTACACAGTTTAAAATCTGTTGCGCTTAAACAAAAAAAATTACTCATAAGGCATGAGCTTAAAAAATAAATAAATATGTATGTCTTTTAAAAATTGTTTTTTTTTCGTGTTGCAATAAATAAAATTCCCAGTTTGATTTAGCATTAAATGCAATTAATTATGTTTTGTGATATGTTGAAAGTTGTACATACATAGTTTCAGCAAAAAGCAAAAAACAAGGAAGAAACAAACAACATGTGGCAGACAAAAGTCAACAAAAAGAATTATATTTTCCTACTTAACAAAATTTAATGGTGAAAAATAAATTAAAGGGAATGTTTTAAATTGAAAGACTGTTTAGAAAAGCCTAGACATATAAGGAAGTTATTTCCTGGATTTCCTAGAAAAAATTGTTTAAATATAAACGCCATTGAAAAGCCAAACTTAGACGAAGCAATTAACTCTCTTTAGGAAATAATTGATAGAACATTTTATACTATAGAAAAGACTACAGGGTATAGACTAGACTAATGACTAGACTATAGACTATTCACTGTACATTAGACTAGTCGAGTTAAAGTCTTTCTAGTCTTTTTTGGTGTAGTTTTGCTCTGGTCCTGTTTTAGTTCTGTTCTAGATCTGTTCTAGTTCTGTTCTAGTTGTGTTTTAGTTGTGTTCTAGTTCCGTTCTAGTTGTATGCTAGTTCTGTTCTAGTTGTGTTCTAGTTGTATTCTAGTTTTGTTCTAGTTGTGTTCTAGTTGTGTTCTAGTTGTGTTCTAGTTGTGTTCTAGTTGTGTTTTAGTTGTGTTCTAGTTGTGTTCTAGTTGTGTTCTAGTTCTGTTCTAGTTGTGTTCTAGTTCTGTTTTAGTTCTGTTCTAGTTCTGTTCTAGTTCTGTTCTAGTTCTGTTCTAGTTCTGTTCCAGTTCTGTTCTAGATCTGTTCTAGATCTGCTATAGTTGTGTTCTAATTCTGTTCTAGTTCTGTTCTAGTTCTGTTCTAGTTCTGTTCAAGTTCTGTTCTAGTTCTGTTCTAGTTCTGTTCTAGTTCTGTTCTAGTTCTGTTCTAGT
>NC_060950.1:63126589-63128150 GCF_022045245.1 Lucilia cuprina | reverse complement strand
ACAGAACTAGAACAGAACTAGAACAGAACTACAACAGAACTACAACAGAACTACAACAGAACTACAACAGAACTACAACAGAACTACAACAGAACTACAACAGAACTGCAACAGAATTACAACAGAACTGCAACAGAACTACAACAGAACTAGAACAAAACTAGAACAGAACTGCAACAAAACAACAATAGAACTGGAACAAAACTACAACAGAACTACAACAGAAATATAACAGAACTACAACAGAACTACAACAGAATTGCAACAGAACTACAACAGAATTACAACAGAACTACAACAAAACTACAACAGAACTAACATTGCTATTAGCAAATCCCATTTCGATAATTGTTACAATTTTTTTTTATTTCTTCAATTACTGTCTAAGTTAAATTCTGTTGTCTTGAACGAAATTAACATAATTTTTAATAACTGCGATTGTAATAAAATAACAATTTTTATTCTGTATTTTATATCTGTATTTGAAATTACTTTATATGACATTTTTTTATCCAAAAACAATAAGTTTTATAGCTTTCACACACAAGAAACAAAAGGCTTGGCTTGAATAATGAAAATCCAAACAAAAAAGGAAGTATAAATTAAGCTGGTGTTTAACAACAAAAAAATACACTTTATTTGAATTTTATTACAAATTAAGTGTTTGTTGCAATAATACACATATAGACAACAACCAACTATAAAGAAAACTTAAAAACAAATTAACATAAATTATTTATAAGTATCAAGTTATTATAAAATAAATCATTATTTAATTGTATTGTTTTTCCTCTTTTTTTTTGCATATTTACAGACAAATACCACAAGCTTATACCAAAGCCAATGGCACTGCCATACCATTACCCGCTACGGTTATGGTACAAAGACGTTGTCCCCCGGATAAAGTGAGACCTCTACCGCCCACACCAAATCATACACCCTGTAAGTAACAGAACAACATAATAACAAATGAGTCATTTCGTTGAAATTCATTTTATTCTTATTAAAAACCTTCTTTGGAAACTGTTGATCTCATACCTATGAAAACCTTAAATGAAGCCATAAAACATCCCTGAAGATTTGATATAAAATGAGTCTGTTTGTCTGTGTGGAAAGGTCTAAGTGACATCATGTTACAAAAAAAAAAACACATCCTTGGAGATTTTGTCACATCATAAAAAAAACCCAAAACTGACCGAGATTTCATCAGAATTATATTTTAAGAGTTGTTTGAGTTTTAGCATCGTTTGGCTTAATATTTCCATTTATGAAGGGGTTAAATTTAGAAAAAAAGAGTTTTCTATTAAACAGCAACAACATCAAGTTTTTTATAGATTACAATTTGGTAAATTTTTTCTTTAAAAAAGGGGTCAGGGAAGGCATACTCTTTAACAACTTATGGTAGCTTTTGACTACAATAAAATTTAAGAAATCAAAAGTACAACTAGAACACAACTAGAACAGAACTAGAACTAGAACAGAACTAGAGCAGAACTAGAACAGAACTAGAACAGAACTAGAACAGAACTAGAACAGAACTAGAACAGAACTAGAACAGAAC
>NC_060950.1:63103196-63126489 GCF_022045245.1 Lucilia cuprina | reverse complement strand
TCTGTTCTAGTTCTGTTCTAGTTCTGTTCTAGTTCTGTTCTAGTTATGTTCTAGTTCTGTTCTAGTTCTGTTCTAGTTCTGTTCTAGTTCTGTTCTAGTTCTGTTTTTCTCACCAAAGTTTTTTTTAATATTTCTTTAAATTGTTTTTCAATTTAAAAATATTTCATCTTGTATTCACTTTGTCATGTCGTCTACACTTTGTTATTTATTAATCTTGAAAATGTGGTTTTGTAGATGTGCGGCTTTGTAAAAATGAAGATAAAGTACTGATGCTGTTGTTTTTAATTAAAATTCATGACTTAAAAAAAGTGCGTTA
Source organism: Lucilia cuprina (assembly GCF_022045245.1). Lineage (NCBI taxonomy): Eukaryota > Metazoa > Arthropoda > Insecta > Diptera > Calliphoridae > Lucilia > Lucilia cuprina. The sequence goes on along the minus strand of NC_060950.1, from coordinate 63,126,173 downwards.
CATTTTTATTTTTCAACATATATTGGTTACCTTGACAAATAGTCATACAGAAACTCTCTTAGTAAAGTTGCCATCAGACGGACAGACAAATGTTTACACATTTTGACACGCACACAGAAGCAAAACGGAGTTGAAAGAAATACATATTTACAATGATGACAACAATAAACAAGAAGTCAACTAAATAAAACACCACAATAACCATGACTCCTACTTTTCAACTCCCTTTAGGCAGCCAGGATGTTGTGCTTAGTAGGAAAAATAAAAGTGTTAACCAAAAATGGTAGTAGCTGGAAATTAAACATTAAGTTAAAGGCAAATAAACGAAACCAATGTGTGTGGCATGTAACTCTCTTACCCTGTCTGGAGTTATTCTAGAATTCATTTACAAACTAAGGTAGTGTTGACTTGTAAAGCCTGACTGCTGCTGCTGCTGCAACAAGAGTTGCTTTGACTACAGCACACAGTAGCTATCGTTGTCGTCTACTAAGCTGAAGTGTGTGAGATGTAAAAGTGTTTCAGAAATTCTTTATTTAAACAACAACTCAAGTGTCATAAAGGTGTGGAGAGATGAAATGATTTAGTTGTGTGGACTTCTTAACTTTGTTGTGTTAAGCCAAAGCAACATCTTTTGTTTAAGCTATGTTAGGTTTGATAAAAATGTTTTTTTCTACAATTCTTAGTTTATTCAAATGTATGTTTTTTGTTTTGCTGGAAGTGCGGAAAAATAGCGAAATATAAAAAAAATATATTATGGCTAAAGTAATTTAAGCCAAAAGCACGGAAATGTGCAACTTTTGTTTTATTTTTGCAACAAGTTTTAGAAGAATAAAAAGAAAAGTTGCGTTTATATAGAAATGTTTGCTTTAGCAGGAGGGGGAGCTCATAAAACAAAAAAAAAAGAAAACAACAATAGCAATAGAAATATACTAATAACAGCAGCAACAAAAAGGTTAATGACTTTTTCTAGAACGTGATCACAAAAGTTTGTTGTCAACAACAATTTTGTTTGTTTATTGTTTAATGTGCTTAATAAATAAAATAATTGTTTAAAATATATAAAAACTTAACATTTTCTTTTGAAATATATTTAGTAAGACTTTGGCTTTATTTTGAAAAAAAAAATTTCAATATTATTTCAAATTTAAAAAAAATTTCCCAAAAAGGGAAATTTTTCAAAATGCAGTAATTTGGAAAATTTTTGTAAATTTGAATGCAATATAAAGAATTGTAAATAAAACGTATACTTTTGTCAAAAATTTCTTTTATTTGAGAAATTTTTAAGGATTTAAAAAAAAAATTTGGCATTTTTTATAAAATTTTTTTAATTCAATTAAAAAAGTTACTTAAAACTTATAAAAAAGTCTAAATTTTCTTAAAAAATATATTTATAAAGACAAAAGCTTTTCTTTGGCATAATTTTTTCAAAAATTTTCAAAATTTTAAAAATTTCCCAAAAAGGGAAATTTTTCAAAATGCAGTAATTTGGAAATTTTTTATAAAATTAAATGCAATATAAAGAACTATTATTAAAAAGTATTTTAAACTCAAAAATTTCTTTTATTTGAGAAATTTTTAAGAACTTTTTAAAAAAAATTTTGCATTTTTTATAAAATTTTTTAATTTTTATTAAAAAAGTTACTTAAAACTTACGAAAAATTCAAAAATTTTTTTTGAAATTTGTTTATGAAGGCAATAGCTAAAATTTGGCATATAAGTTTTAAAATTTTCCTCAAATTTTCAAAATTTCCCAAAAAGGGAAATTTTTTCAAAATGTAGTAATTTGTTAAATTTTTATAATTTTTAATAAAATATAAAGAATTATAACAAAAACACGCTTTATTTAGATAAATTTGTTTTATATATGAAATTTTTAGCAATTTTTTGAAAAAATTTTGCAATTTTTAAAGAATAATTTTAATTTATTAAAAAAAAATTGCTTAAAATTTAAAAAAACTTAAAATATTTCTTTAATTAATTATTTTCTAAGTTACTATCTATACTTGGGCATAAATTTCCCCTAATTAGCTTGAAATTTAAAAATTTCCCTAAAAAGGGAAATTTCTCAAAAATGGGTAATTTGCAAATTTTTTTTTAATTTTAATAAAATGTAAAATTTTTAAGTAAAATCATAGTTAAAACTTTAAAAATTCCTCAATTATTAGAATTTTTTGAGATTTTTTATAAAAATTTGTGATTTTTTTTTATTTTTTTGCACTTTTTAATTATTTTTTTTTTCGTTTGTTTTTATAACAAAAAAAGTTTTCTTAATTTATATTTCTTACAGTTTGTTTAATAACTTTTCTAACTGCTTAAGATAAAAATTACAACAAGAAAAATATGTAAAAAAATACAAACTTTTTAATTATCTACAAATAAAATCTTACTCCCTTCCCCCCTCCATGTACCTTTTAATTACTTATTACATACTGAAAAATGCAATTTAAAAGAAATAAAAAAACAAAAATGTCTTCCCTATTCCTGTTCTCTTTCCCTTTCCGCTTCCTGTTTGTTATAGTTATATCTTAATTTTCTTGTTATTTGCTGGCATGTCAGACGTCAGCTAACGAATGAAAATACAAGTTAAAGAAAATTAAATCCTTAACAAAACAAAAGTATAAGATTTCAAATGTTTTGTCTGCGATTTTTTTTCTTCTGCTCCAAATGTATATTTATTTCAAAATTACTTTTTTTCGAAAAAAAAGTCATAATAAAAGTAAATTTTGTCTACGAGCAAGAGAGCAAAGACATGCAACAACTGTTACTTATATTACTCAAGGATATTTATTTATCTTGTTTGCATCTGTTTGTATCTTAGTTGTTTCCTTGCTACTGGAAAGGGAAATTAAATACACTGCCAAATTGTAGATGTACATGTAGTTTGTTTTTTTTTTTTATTATTTGTTACAATTGTCATTGAAAAATTTATTTGGTAATTTAAAACACTTTTGAACACAACATCAAGTAGATGATTGAATTTTCTTTTATACTTTTTAATGAAATTTTATTTTTTATTTACTTATTTAGCTTGTTGTTGCAAAGATACCAGAGCAGCAGCTGAGACATAAGAAATTTTATATTTAAAGGAAAAATTTTTAATTGCATTAGTTTCAGCAATTTATAGCTTGACTTAATAAAAGAAATTTTAATTTAGAAAAGAACAATTTTGACACAAAAATGTCTCAGATATGTTTACTAAGGCAACTGGGTTTATTTTGATTCGTATTTTTTTTAATTACCTTCAAATTAAGAAAAAAATCACAAAAAAGAAAAATTTAAAAAGAAAATTAAATCAAAATATTTTATGTGGAAAACTTTGTACCAAAAAAGTTACTAAATGTGTTCAAACTAACAGGAAATGCTTTTAAAGGACTCAAAGATAAATTTCCTTTCATTTTCCCTTAAATTACCTTAAAATTTAAAAATTTCCCTAAAAAGGGAAATTTCTCAAAATTGGGTATTTTTCAAAATTTTTATATTTTTGCAAAGCAAATAAGAATTTACAATGAAAATTTAAATTTTTTACAAAATTACCACAATTTTTGGTAAAATATTACAAAAAATTGAAAATTACAAAAAAAAATTTAATCAAAATCTTTTATATGAAAAAATTTATACCAAAAAAGGTACTTAATGTGTTCAAGCTAGCAGGAAATGCTTTTAAAGGACTCACAGATAAATTTCCTTTCATTTTCCTTTAAATTACCTCAAAATTAAAAAATTTCCCTAAAAAGGGAAATTTCTCAAAATGGGGTAATTTTGAAAATTTTCATGGTTTTGTATAGAAAATAGGAACTTATAATGAGAACACATAATATTTATAAAATTACCCCATTTTGGTTTACATTTTTTATAAAAAAAATCAAAATTTTAATAATTTTTTTTTTATGAAACTCTTTTACAAGTCAAAAATAATACTCAAAAAGGTACTAAATGCAAAGAAATTAATTGAAATTGCTTTCAAAAGTCTTAAAGATAAATTTCCTTTCATTTTCCTTTAAAATACCTCAAAATTAAAAATTTCCCTAAAAGGGGAAATTTCTCAAAATGGGGTAATTTTGAAAATTTTTATATTTTTGCAAAGAAATGAAGACTTTGAAATGAAAACCCAAATTAATTTTAAAATTACTCCAATTTTAAGATATTTAACTCAGAATTTTTCAAAGCAAATAAGAATTTAAATTCAAATGATTTAAAAATTTCCCTCTCTATTCCCAACTTTATTAAAATCCCAGGTTTTTACTCAAAAAAACATTTAAGTTTTACTTTAAACTTAAATCTTATCGATCAACTATCATCATCATCATCATGATCACTTATTTGACTTATGATTAACCTAATAAAATGTTTTTCTTTATTAAAAACAGAATAATTTAAAAGCTGCTCCATAACTGTCAATTTAATATAAACATTCACCGCCATTAAAATAGAGAAGAAAAACAATCACCTACATGACTTGCGACTAAAAAGCTTAGTCACGCTTTTTAAGACCAAAACGCCAGGATGATCTTTTATTGTTGTGCTTGGTATAGACTTGTCCTCTAGCTGAAATTTTCTAGTAGGTGTTGAATAAATGATTATTTATACTTTAAATATGTAAAGCTTTTTTTCTCTTTCTGTATAGCAAACATAAATTATGTTTTTTTTAAAAAGGTTTCTTATGGAAACAAGTTTTTTTTCTTATTTTTGCAAATTTTCTTTGTGCAAAAATCTTTGAGACTTTATTTTCTATATAAAATATTTATGATATTTTAAGAAGTTTTTCGTTTGATATTCCATACATAATTTACATGTTATTGTAAGTTGTTTTTTTTTTTTTTCAATATTAGCTTACCTATACAAGTTATGGGTAACAACAAACATCATCGTTTAACAAAAAAAAAAAAAAAAACAAGTCAGAAAAGAAGTTTTCTACATATTAAGTTTTGCATAAAAAGTTTTGGTTATAAACAACAGTGGAAGCTAAAGATGAGAGATTTTACGTTTTACACTATAACGTCATCAAAGGCTTTTTCTATGAGCTTTAAATAAACTTTTATACTTTATATTCTTAGAAAAGCATTACTTAAATCTTTAAAGAAACCCTTTTAGAAGCTTTTTGAAGAATTCTATAAAAAGCCTAAATAGAATAGAATAGATAACTTTATAGAAAGCCTTTCTAGCTTTGTCAAAGCTCTTTAGAAAAACTTGGTATTAAAGCATTTTAGAAGAACTTTATGGAAAGAAAGCTCTTAAGAAGAACTCTGTAAAAAGCTTCTTTGAAGAGCTTTATAGAAAACTGTTGAGGAGAGTTTCAAGCTTTAAAAAAAAAGATCGCAAGAGAAGCTTTAAAGAATGCTCGTTACTAAAACTTTAAAGGAAACTTGTTATTAAATGGGCTTTATAGACAAAATTTTAGAAAAATCTTTTAATTAAGCTTAACATAAGAAAGATTAAAGCTCTCTATAGATGTTCTAAAAAAAATTAAAATGATTAAAGAAAACTTTTTGTAAAGCTCTTAAGATGAAATCTTTAAAAAGAAAGTTTTTTTTAAACTTTTATAAAAAAAAGCTTTTTTATAAAAACGGTTTTAAAGTTTTTTTATGAAAACTTTTATAAAAACATTTATAAAGAAATCTTTTAATAAAGCTTTTATAATAATTTTTATAAAAGCTTTTAAAATACCTTTTCATAAAATCTTAAAAAAAGCTTTTTATAGCGTCTTTAAATAAACAACTTTTAAAAGAACTTGTTCTAAGAGATTTTAAGATAAAAATAAAGCTTTTTATAAAAGCTGTTACAAAGAAACTTTTTATAAAAGCTTTGTATAACATTTTTAACTAAAGCTGTTTATAAAAGCTTAAAAAAGCTTTTTATTAAAACTCTAATGAAAGTGTTTTTACTTTAAAGAAAGCTTTTTATAAAAGACTTTAAAAAAGCTTTTTAAATTTTGAAAATTGTTATAAAGAAAGCTTTTTATAAAAACTTTTATAAAGAAAGCTTTTTATAATAGTTTTTTTTATAACATTTTTAAATAAAAAAAAATTAAAGAATATTTTTTAACTTTAAAGAAAGCTTTAAAAAAAGACTTAAAAAAAGCTTTTTATTTATACTTAAAGAAAGCTTTTTATAAAAACTTTAAGGAATGTTCTTTAAAAGGGTTTCCTTAAAAAGCTTTTAAAAAGTTTAGAGAAAGCTTTCATTTAGAACTTTAGGAAAGGCTTTTCATCAAAATCTTTTTATAAAAACTTTAAGGAAAGCTCTTCGTACTTGCTTTAAATAATGTTTGTTAAATGAGCATTAAAGAAAGTTCAAAATGAGTTTTAATGAAAATGCTTTCAAAAAGTTTTTAAAATGCTTTCTATAGAAACTTAAGGAAAAAACTTTAAATAAAACAATTGTTAATTAACTTCTTTTCAATGTCAAATAAAAGTCCTTTTGCTAAAGTCTGTTTTACGCAGTTTTCACTGTTCTTTTGCTTTAATGTCCCGTTTAATATTCCCTCCAGATGAAGTTGTTATTTCATTTTTTTTCTGTTTATCATGTCACAGACATGTTGTTTATTTCATATTTTCTGCACATTTTCAATATTTACCAAGAATAAACCAACTGAAATTGTGAATATTTAAATTTGTAATGCGACACGTTTTGCACGGAGCAAAAAGTAATGGAAGTTAAAGAAATTTTATAAACATTTAGAAAATATATAAGAAAAAAATATCCTTTTGGAATAGAAGGAGCAGCAGCAGCATCAGCATCAGCCATAAACAAAAGTATTGTTTGATAGTTTTTTTTTTTTTTTTTTTTTGCACAAATATTGTGAAAATGTGAACTAAATTGTAAGCTTTGAGTATGACATCTTTAGACAATTGTTGTAAAGAAATATTTGTTTCTTTTTTTTTATATATAGATTTGCACAATAAATAATTTGCTAGGTTTTGACATAAAGTCACGATCTTTGTTCGAATGTTTGTATGTCTGCCTGTCTTTGCAAGACATTTATAAGAAGTCCGTTTGAATAAGTTGCAGAAATAGAATAAAGATGATGAAAAGTGAAACGTTGGAAAGAATAGCTTTATTAAATTGTTTGCTAGAGTTTTTTTTTTCTTTCAGTCCTCCAATGATTGCTCAGTAGGAGTAGATTATAATAAATAAAATGAAGTTGAAATTGTTGTTTCAACAATGACAAAGTTTATTTAATAGAAACTTATGAAATACAAGTTACAAAATCAGTTACAAAAGGAATGGATTTAAAAAGGATTTTGCAATCAAAATTAAAAAGAAAAAAACGTTAAAAAGTACTTTTTTTACTACTATTTTAAAAATTGCTAATTTGTTATAAAAACTTAATTTATAACTATAAGAAAAGTTTTAGTGCCCAAGAAAAACTAATTTTTGAACTAAAAACTATATTTTAAGAAAAGTAGTAGAAATACTACTTTTTTAAAACTTTCATTAATATACTTTCTCAATACAGCAAATTGTATATTTAAACGAAATTAACATATTTTAGAGAAAATTTCATAATTTCTTAATAGTAGTAGAAATACTACTATTTGAAAATTTTAAATTAACAAATTTTTTTTTGTAAAAACTAATGAAATTAACAAACAAATGAAATTGAAAACAATATTTTTGTGCAGCAAATTTTAATTTAAAAAAAAAGTAGTAGAAATACTACTTTTTTAAAAATGCAAAATAATTCAAATTTTATTAACTCAAAGTGTTAATTTTTAGTAAATTTCTATTTTTAAGCAAAAATTTCATAAGTTTCAAATAGTAGTAGAAATACTACTATTTTATAAAAAGGAAAAAATTAGGTTTTTAGTTAAATCTATTGAAATTTATGAGTTTTCTTATACTTTAAACAAGAAAACCCTTATTTTTTGCTTTAAATCTCAATTTTTAAAATAGTAGTAGAAATACTACTTTTTTAATAACTCTAAAAATTTGAAATTTTAATAGCTCAAATTATTTATTTTAAGTTAATTTCCAGATTTCACCCAAAATTTCATAATTTTTAAATAGTAGTTGAAATACTACTATTTTAAAACGAGGAAAAATTTAGGTTTTTAGTTAAAACTATTGAAATTTATGAGTTTCCTAATACTTTGAACAAGAAAACCATAATTTTTTGTTTCAAATGTAAATTTTGAAAATAGTAGTAGAAATACTACTTTTTTAAAAACTCTAAAAATTTTGATTTTTAATAGCTCAAATGGTTTATTTTAAATTAATTTCCATATTTTAGCCAAAAATTCACAATTTTTAAATAGTAGTAGAAATACTACTATTCGAAAATGAGGAAAAACTTAGGTTTTTAGTTAAAACTATTGAAATTTATGAGTTTCCTAATACTTTGAACAAGAAAACAATAATTTTTTGCTTTAAATCTTAATTTTTTAAAATAGTAGTAGAAATACTACTTTTTTAAAAAATCTAAAAATTTTAATTTTTTATAGCTGAAATTCGTTATTTTAAGCTAATTTCCACATTTCAGCCAAAATTTCATAATTTTTAAATAGTAGTAGAAATACTACTATTTAAAAATGAACAAAAAGTGTAATTTTTAATAAAAATAATACATTTTATGTGTTTTTAAGTTTAGTAAATACCAAAACTATAATTTTTTTCATGGAAATCTCAATTTTAAAAATAGTAGTAGAAAATACTACTTTTTTAAAAACTATCAAAAATTTTAATTTAAAAGTAGTAAATTATTGATTTAAACTAAATTTCATTTCATTTATGAAAATTTTTTGTTATTAGCAAAATAGTAGTAGAAATAGTACTTTTTTAATATTTTGTGTATTTCTTAAATTGTAACATGTTCCTTATTTCCCGTTAAATAGGAATTGTTATAAAAACTTTTTATTTTTAGCTTTTTCTAAAGCCATCTATGTACTTTTGTAAAGCTATGTATGCAAACAATAAGTGTCTTGTATCCTTTTTAAAATAACAACAACAACATACATTTTCTACTTATGTTTGTTTACATTTACAACAAGTATTATATAGAACCACAAACAAACATTAGAGAAAGACAGAGGAGTTTTCTCTAGATTTTAAAAATATACAAAATAATACTCTTCATATACATTTATAGAAAAGTCACTTCAAAATAACAACAACAGCAACAACAACAACAACAAACAACCCATTAGAATCTTTCAACACTTTTTGCAAAAACAAAAAGCAACTCTAGCACTTACACACGTTCAAATTCAACAAACAAACAACATTGTAAATATACTATTAGTGTGTAAAACATACAGGTGTTCATATGTTTTTATTTTCTCATAAGCTAAAAAAAGGACTCTATATATGTATTGGTGTGTCAACAGTAACAACAACAACTAACACTACTCAGCTAAAGATAAACTTTACACATACTGTAGAAGTATTTATAAATCTTCTCCATAACCTCTACTCTACTCTACCCCAACCACCTCCGCAGCAAAAAGCATGAATATTTATAATGATGCTCTTAGAACAACAGCAGCAACAGCAACAACAACTACAGCAGCAGCAGCCTTAGAAGTGATAAAAGCAAGTTTAGAAAAAAAAGTACTTTTTTTACTCCAACTCCTGTGTTATGTTTGGAATCTTTTTATTTTCTATTTAAATGGTATTTATTTAACATTTCATTTTCATTAGAGTTTGAGAAAAAAAAGGAAAACAAAACAAAACCAACAACAGAAAAAAATGTTCTAAATACAAGTATCGCTGATGTTATTCTAAAGTGAAGACAAGATTAATTACTAAGCAATCATCATGGTAATAGAGTGCAGAGTGGAAAGATAAAAAAATAGAGAAAAAAAGTACTATTTTTGAATGAATGATTAATGTTTTCATAAATATTGATAATTTTTTTTACAAAATAAAAGAAAACATTTTTTTTTATTTCAAGACAAAAGATACTTAAACAAGAATTTTATAACATTTTTAGAAAGTGTTTTAAAAAAAAAGTAGTATTTTTACTACTATTTTAGAAAATAATTTTAAAGCTAAAATTTTATATAATCCTAAACAATAAGAATAAATTAAAGTGTTTTTGAGATAAAAAAAACAATTTTTGAAAAAAGTACTAAAAATACTACTATTTTAAAATGTAGTAAATAGTAAGATTTTTATTAAAATTAAGGAATTTTGTGTAAATCCCAGTACTTAGAACAAGAAAAAAATAATTTTTATCTTAAAATCTCAAATTTTGAAAATAGTAGTAGAAATACTACTTTTTAAAAAACTTGTAAATTTTCTAATTTTATTAGTTAAAATTGTTTATTTATAACTAAAAAACAAATTTTTGAAAAAAAAATCATGATTTCTAAATAGTAGTAGAAATACTACTCTTTTAAAAAGAACTAAACTGTAAATTTTCAGCAAAAACTAAAACTAAACTCAAATTCTTTAAAAACACGAAAATAATAATTTTTTTCTTAAAAACTCAATTTTAAAAATAGTAGTAGAATATACTACTTTTTTTAAAAAGTCCTAAAACATCAAATTTAAATAGCTTGAATCGTTTATTTCAACCTAATTAACATATTTTAAGAAAAATTTCTTAATTTCTAAATAGTAGTAGAAATACTACTTTTTTATAAAGAAGTTAAAAGTAACGTTTTACTTCAAATTTATCAAATTAGTGCAGTTATCTTTATTTTAAATTCAAACATAACAAAATTTTCCTAAAAATTTAGATTTTTTAAAAGAGTAGTAGAAATACTACTTTTTTAAAAAAGTCCTAAAACATCAAATTTAAATAGATTGAACTGCTTATTTAAAGCTAATTAACATATTTTAAGAAAAATTTCTTAACTTATAAATAGTAGTAGAAATACTACTCTTTTTTTAATCAAGGAAAAAGTAACTTTTTACTTTAAATTTATTAAATAAGTGTAATTATCTTTATTTTAAATACAAAAATAACAACATTTTCCTTCAAATTTAGATTTTTTTTAAAAAAAGTAGTAGAAATACTACTTTTTTAAAAAGTCCTTAAATATAAAATTTAAATAGCTGAAACATTTATTTAAGCCGACATGAGCATATTTCAACAAAAATTTCTTAATTTCTAAATAGTAGTAGAAATACTACTCTTTTTTAATCAAGGAAAAAGTAAGTTTTTACTTTAAATTTATTAAATAAGTATAATTATCTTTATTTTTAATACAAAAATAATAAAATTTTCCTTCAAATTTAGATTTTTACAAAAAAGTAGTAGAAATACTACTTTTTTAAAAAAGTCCCAAAATATAAAATTTAAATAGCTTGAATCGTTTATTTAAGCTGACATGAACATATTTCAACAAAAATTTCTTAATTTCTAAAAAGGAGTAGAAATACTACTTTTTTTATAAAGTAGTAAAAAAGTCATTTTTTAGGAAAATTAATTATATTTAAGCAATTTCCGGTACTTTAAATAGAAAATAATATTTTTTTTTCTTAAAATATCCATTTAAAAAATAGTAGTAGAAATACTACTTTTTTTAAAACACCAAAAATTTATAATTTTTATAGCTTAAATTGTTTACTTAAACTATTTAACCATATTTTAGGACATTTTTCTTAATTTGTAAATAGTAGTAGAAATACTACTTTTTTATAATGATGTTAAAAAGTAACTATTAATCACAAATTACTCATATATAGGTGTTTTAAAACATGAAATCTCAATTTTAAAAGTAGTAGTAGAAAAACTACTTTTGTACAAACAACTGTCATAATAATTTTGAAAAACTAGAGAAAACTCATAAATTTTTCAATTATCACACAAATAAACAAATAAATCTGTGGTTGAGCTCTAAAATTCAACCCTGAAATCAAATAGTGTTAAACAAACCTACATGATACGCATGCATTAATTCCTTAATGGATGACATTTCTAAAATACATAAAATATGAATTATGTAGAATTTTCCATGGTTACCCAAACATCTCTCTTTCTATGACTCTTTATCTTTAAATTTGAAACAGATGAAATAGAAATTTCGAGATATTTTTTACCACCTTTAATCATTGAAAATAATCTACACTTTGATCTTTTCAAATACATATTACAGAAAAATTTCTCTTGATGGTGGTTGTTTAACATTTACTTGAGATTGTATTTACTAAGAGGGTTGTTTTAGAATTTGTTATAATTTTTTACAAAAAAATATTAACGATGCATAACACATTATGGAAAATAATTTTTTAAAATCAAAACATGTACCAGCATTTAAATCGGTATTAATTCAATTATTAAATAAAACTAATCTTAAAAACAAATCATGATTAAAACATCTAAGATACGATAATTAAGTAGTTTTAAAGTTGTCAAGTTACAAACAAACGTTATAAATCTAATTGAGACAAATGACGTTTTCATTTAAGAACAATGTCAATCAATAAATTGCATATAAAATAAAAGCATTAGTGCCAAAGTTATATGAACTATTTGTGTTATATAAATTTGAAATTTTTAAAGTTCTTTTTGAAAAAAGTAGTATTTCTACTACTATTTTTAAAAATGATATTTGTACAGAAATGTTGTACTTTTTGTGTTTAATAGCTGTCGTTATAATTAAATTTCATTTATTTTCGGTAAAAATTTACATTTAGCAAAATTTCAAAATAGTAGTATTTTTACTACTATTTTAAAATGTTGAAATTTTTGCTAAAATATGTTAATTAGGTTGAAATAAACAATTTGAAACTAAAAAATTTTATTTTTGTATAGTTTTTGAAAAAGTAGTATTTCTACTACTATTTTCAAAAATGTGATTTAAAGTAAAAATTGTATTTTTCTTTACAGACTTTAAAAAATATGAATTGCATTTATTTTATGTAAAAATTTCAAGTTTTATGACTTTTAAAAAAGTAGTATTTCTACTACTATTTCGAAATATAGAAATTTTTGCTAAAAATAGATTATTAAGTTGAAATAAAGAATTTGAATCTTTAAAATTTCAATTTTGTGAAGTTTTTGAAAAAGTAGTATTTCTACTACTATTTTCAAAAATGTGCTTAAAAGAAAAAAATTTTATTTTTCTTGTTTGAATTGCATTTGTTTTATGGAAAATTTTCCAGTTTTATTCCTTTTAAAAGAGTAGTATTTTTACTACTATTTTAAATTGAAGAAATTTTTGTTAAAATTTGGTAAAAAGGTTAAAATAAACAATTTGAAACTATAAAATTTAAATTTTGTGGAGTTTTTGAAAAAGTAGTATATCTACTACTATTTTCAAAAATGTGATTTAAAGAAAAAAATTGTATTTTTCTTGATTAAAGTCTTTAAAAAATATGAATTGCATTTGTTTTATAGAAAATTTTTAAGTTTTTACTCCTTTTAAAAGAGTAGTATTTCTACTACTATTTAAAAATCAGGAAATTTTCGCTAAAATATGTCAATAAGGTTTCAATAAATAATTTGATACTTTTAATTTTTTACTTTTGTGAAGTTTTTGAAATAGTAGTATTTCTACTACTATTTACAAAAATTGGAAATTGTGAAGAAATTTTATATTTTTCGTGTTTAAATTCATAAGAAATACAGAAATTTAATTTGTTTATGGAAAAATTTAAATTTTTATATATTTTCAAAAAGTAGTATATCTACTACTATTTTAAAATTCCAAAAAAGTTGCTAAAATATGTTAATAAGGTTTAAATAAACATTTTAAGCCTTTTAAAAGTTACTTTTTTATGTTTTTTAAAAAAGTAGTATTTCTACTACTATTTTTAAAATTTTGATTTTCATAAAAATTTTGTAATTTTTGTGTTTTTAATCTTGCAAAACATCTGAACTTCATTTGTTTTAAGTAAAACTAAACATTTTTGTTAATTTTCAAATAGTAGTATTTCTACTACTATTTTAAAAGTTGAGATTTGAGAAAAAATTTTGTATTTTTCGAGTTTAAATTCTTTAGATAAACATTTTAAGCCTTTTAAAAGTTACTTTTTTATGTTTTTGAAAAAGTAGTATATCTACTACTATTTTTAAATTTGTGATTTTCATAGAAATTTTGTATTTTTCGTGTTTTTAATCTTGCAAAACATCTGAACTTCATTTGTTTTAAGTAAAACTAAATATTTTGGTTAATTTTTAAATAGTAGTATTTCTACTACTATTTTAAAAGTTGTGATTTGAGAAAAAATTAGTATTTTTCGTGTTTAAATTCTTTAGGTAAACATTTTAAGCCTTTTAAAAGTTACTTTTTTATGTTTTTGAAAAAGTAGTATTTCTACTACAATTTTTAAAATTTTGATTTTCATAAAAATTTTGTAATTTTCGTGTTTTTAATCTTGCAAAAGATCTAAATTTCATTTGTTTTAAGTAAAACTAATAATTTTTGTTAATTTTCAAATAGTAGTATTTCTACTACTATTTTAAAATGTTGAAATTTTTGCAAAAATTAGATTTTTAGTTTGAAATAAACCATGTGAGCTTTCTTATTGTTAAATTTTTGAAGTTTAAAAAAAGTAGTATTTCTACTACTATTTTTAAAAATTGAGATTTAATTAAAAAATTTCCTTCTTTTGTATGAAGAAATTCATAAATTTTATAGTTTTTTTATGAAAAGTGATTTTTTCTTATTTTTGGCTTTTTGCCCAAAAACATCATCCAGTAAATAGTTTTCTTTAGAGTTTTTCCTTCCAGAAAATCAACATATTACTTTCCCTTGTTTCTAAACCACAAAGAAAAGTTGCACACATGTTGCACATTTATCAGCATTTCATCAGGCATTACTATGACGCTTTCGAAATGTAAAAAGTTCATTAAGAAAAATTTTAAAAAAACAACAATAACACATTAGCTGAGAATAAATTTTCTAGTTTCATTGTCAGTGTCGATTTACCACTACTAATGTGAGGGCATTTAGTTTAATAAGTTTTAAGAAAAATTCTTATACATGACACTAATGGGGAACATTTTTGTCTCAATTTATGAACTTGACATTTAAATACTTTTTTTTTCTAGGGGAGTTTTTTAATGATAAAGGAAAAGGGGGAAAATGTTTATATTTTTTGGAATAATTTATTTAATTTGTTTAAAAGTTTAAAATAATACTTTATCTTATTTAGGTTTAGAATAGTTTTTTTTTCTTCATTACCTTCGTACATCTGGTGAATTGGGTAGACTGCGACATTTTCGACTGCTTTTGCTGCCATGCGATGAGGACGAGTTGCCCATTTTTGATTGATTTTGAAATTTTGTTTTCTTTTTTTAATTTTAATTCAAATCATAATTTCTGTTAATTTTTAACTTCTTGTACTTTATTTAAAACATTTTTTTTAAATATATTTTTTAAAGCATACTTTTAGGTAGCACTTTAATTTAAAGAAAAGTTTTTTTTATTAAAACATAAAATTTTTTCCAAAAATTTTTTAATTTCTCAAAAAATTCTTTATTTTTACTTGTTATACAAACAGTTGTGGCAAATTTTATTTAATTTCTTACTTTCTTAGTGCCTAATTTTAGGCTTAAAATATCATACATATCCTTGCCTATCTTAGGGCTTTATAAAATTTTATTTTTTTTTTAACTTTTTGTTAAAAATTTCCTTATTAACATCAAAGTGTTTAATTTTACTCACTTATTTGTTTTTGAATATAACGCTGCCTATATTAAGGCTTTAATTGCCTAAATTTACTCTGCCTACTTTAAGGCTTTAATTATTGATTAACATATGTTTTCATAAGTTTTATTTCATTTGTTTTTGCCATTTTCTTTTGTCTATTCTCTATTTGTCTGTCGGTCTGCTTTCTTATTTTTCTAGTAATCTTTTAATTGCTACATTTCCCTTCACCACCCCCTCCCTTACTTCATTCTCTTGCCATGCTTTCTAAAGCCTTATTGCTGTTTAATTAGTTTGATTTTCCATTTTCTTTTTCCATTACTAGAAAATCTAAACAATTTTCATTACTTTTACATTGAGTTTTATTTACACAACTGCATTTGCTTTTCACAAAACAAAGATTTTTTCATTTGTTTTGTCCTTAAGCCTAAAATGCTACAACACAAATGGGCAGGAATTGTTTGGCAAATAATCTTAGGTATTTAAGGAGTTTTTTTCCAACTTTCTTTAACATTATTGTTGTACTTATTGTGTAAGCTTTATTGCTACTACATAAGATTTGTTTTGCCAACAGGATTGCAGGGGGTTAGTGTTTACTTAAGGCTGTATTTATAATGCAATTAGTTGAAAAGCATATTTTAAGGGGCAAATTTTTACTTAAGAGACTAAAATGGTTTTTAGGCGAAGTATAATGTAGAGAATTGTTTAAAAGGGAGACTGAAGATAGAAGAAATACTAGACTATAGCTCCAACTTTAGACTAGACTATTGTCCGATTAAGTATCTAAGAAAAAAGTGCAAATATAGTGCAAAATATGCAAAAAAATCGTTTAAAACGTTTTCTCTTAATAAATTATGTTAAAGCATTCGAAAATATTTAATAAAACTTTAAAATTTATATATTTAGTCAATAGACTGAGTATCATAGCTTTCATTAGCTACCAAATACTAGGGCAAGTTTCTAAGAAAATTTTGCACATTTGGGGCAAAATGTCGAAAAGTGCAAAAAAATCCTTTAAAACGATTTCTCTTAAAAAATCACATAAAACCTTCAAACAGATTATAGAAAATATAAATTTATATATTGATTCGATAGCTTATGATCTTAGCTTTCATTTGCTACCAAATACTAGGGCAAGTTTCTAAGAAAACTATGCACGTTTGGGGCAAAATGTAGAAAAAAAGTACAACATATAAAGTTTTTTTTAAATTTTTTTTTTTAAATTCTTAAGTTAATAACTTGCAATTTTATCAAGGATTGCACATATATAGCTTATATTCATAGCTTTCATTTGATATCAAATACTAGTTCATGTTTCTAAGTAAATATTGAAAATTAAGGGCAAAATATGGAAAAATTTACAGTTTTTGATGTGTTTGATATGAAAACTTTTGATAATGAATAAAAATTTCATAGTGATTTTAAAGCTTTAGTTAAAAGCTTGTATTTGACAGCAAATTCTATGGCAAGCTCCTAAGAAAGTTATGCGCTTTTGGGGCAAAATGTAAAAAAAAATGCAAAATTTTTGCGGGTTATTTTCCCTTTAGAAGATTCAAGAATTTTGTTAGCTGATCGGTAGCTGTTGTGTATAACTTTCTTTTTATATCTTATACTAGAGCCAGTTTTTAAGAAAAAAGTGCAAATAAGGGGCAATTCGTGAAATTAAGGGCAACATTTTTATTGTTTTTTTTTTTACATCTTAAGATTTGATTATATATTTTGGTTAATTACAAGTTTAGTATTAGGTTCTCTACTTTATTGGTTTTTTAAAAATTCTATTGCCTATTTTTAGGCATATCGAAATACTAAAATTTATTGCCTACTTTAGGGCGTTAATTTTTTTAATTTTTTATGAATTTTTCTTTAAATTGTCTCTGTTTGTTTTTCATTATTGTTGGTCTTGGGTAAACAAATTTGTATTTATTGCAACAATAAGTTTTCTTAGTTAGTTAGTTAGTTAGTTTGAAAGGAGGATGTATACACATCAAATCCGAAGAAATACACCTAGGCCTCTATCGGGCCTGTTGTGCGCTCCTTAACCAGTGCCACGGGTGGGAATCGAACCCACCACCTCCGGTCTACCAGACTAGAACACTAACCACTAACCTACCGGAGTTTTCTTACTATAAAAAGTTGCATTCTAAAGATTTATGACTGAATAAAGAAACAATAAGCCAAAACAACAAAAGCTATAATATTTATTCTTAAACATTACAATTTTATGGTGAAAAATAAGAACAACAAAAAATCCAATACATTGCCAATAAAATGTTAATATTTTTGCTCAAAAACTTCTTACTCTATCTTCTTATTTTTGCTTACAATTTCAATGCTGTTAAACTTCCGTTTGTCCAAATAAGGTAATTTGTCCTAAAGACCAGAGCTGTAGAAACCAAACAAACAACCAAAGTTAAAGTCACTTTATATGTCAAAGTTAATCAGCAATTTGTCAATATATTTGACAGGTTTGATGGTGTTTTTTTTGCACATATTTGGCAATAACTTAAAAGTGCACTCACGCACTCAATAGGGATTCCAAAGTAAGTAACGGTAAGAAAAGTTTTAAGTTTGAGAAAAAAAAACGTACAGCTAAGCATATAAATGTCAATAACTTTTTAAAGCAAAAAATGTAAAAATAAACCTTAAGAAAAATATTAACTGACAACGAAAACAGAGGAGTCAGACAGACGGACAGACAGACAGACAGACAGCGAATCAATTTTGATGATTAAAATGGGTGCAGCTTCAGAAAGGAATGTATCTTGCGGGAAAAAAACTTGTTCCCATAATAAATTTTCCAACTAAAACACACGCAAAATATTTTGCACAAAATTGCAAAAAAACACAAGATTTACAAACAACAACAAAAATTTCTACAAACCACAACATTTTGATTTAAGATTATTCCCTTTATAGTAATTTATCAAACAAAAATTGAAATTCTACCCTTAAAATAACCATCATCCATCCACAAAATCACCAAAAGGGCAGAGAACGCAACTACAACTCATTAATTTTTACGACAAATTGATTAACCATCAATTGTATATGTATAGTAGACTTTTAGGTTGTGTTAACGCATAAAATGTAAAGTATACCTTTTGGCTTTGTAGCTAGCAGATGCATATAGTTAATGTTTTAGACATTTAGCAGCCTATAACATAGCATTTAGAAATCTTAAGGCTGTGTATAAAAAAGAAAGAGAGATAGAGAGATAGGGGGAGCTTTAAACAAACACAAGTTACAACACGTGCCTTAAAACGTGTGCTAAAACTTGAGATTAACACAATATAAAAAATTGTAAGGTAATCATTTTACACAAAATAAAATGAAAAATACTTCAAAAACAAAGATTTATTGATTTTCTTGGAGGTGGAAAAAACACATAAATTATAAAACTGAGGGAAAAAACATGATTGTTTTATAAAAATTTTGCATTTTTTGTACATTTTCCTCCTAAAATTGCTTAAACTTTTCTTACAAATTTATCTTAGGTTTTTAATACTGAAGAAAAGCCAAAGATTCTTATTTCTTTATTAAAAATGCCCTTTTTTAAAAGTTCAAAATTTTGCCCCTTATTACACATATTGCCCTACAAACACCCAGGCTTTTGGCAGCAAATTCAAGTTTTTATTTCAAGCTTTAGATTCAACACAAAATTTTTCATAAATTTTAACATTTTTGAAATAAAACAAACCAAAATATTTACAAAAAATAGCAAAAAAAAAATGTTGCACTTTTTTTAATTTTGCCCCATATTTCCTTAGAAACTATGTTTATAAGTTAATACTCTGTTATAACATTATTATTAATTTTTTGCAGTTTTTAAAGATTTTAACTCGAAAATTAAAAAAAATAAATGAAAGAAAAAATTTTGCACTTTTTTTGCATTTTGTCCTAAATTTTTATAATTTTATAAGAAATCTGCTGTAATAGTAGGTAGTAAATAAAAGCTATTATTAGCAGCTATAGTTTAAATATGTATGATTTTTAATGATTTTAAGTCGAAAATTAAAAAAAAGGATGAAAACATTTTGCACTTTTTTTACATTTTGCCCTAATTGTTTATAATTTCATAAAAACTTGCTTTAGTGTTTGGTAGCAAATGAATGCTATAACTGGCAGCTAAAGTTTAAATATATGTGATTTAATAAACTACAAAGTTTTGAAATGGTTTTTAAACATTTCAACTCGAAATATTTAAAAAAAATAAAAGAAAAAAATTTTACACTTTTTTTTACATTTTGCCCTAAATGTTTATAATTTCATAAAAAACTTGGTAGCAAATGAAAGCTATAATTAGCAGCTATAGTTAAAATATGTGTGTTTTTAATAAAATACAAATTTTTTTAAAGTTTTAGAAAAATCGATTTTAAATGAATTTCCTTTAAATTTTGCACTTTTTTGCAAATATGTAGCAAATTTGCATTTTTCTTCATAGCGATTAGCTTTCTTATTTGGTAGCTATAGATTTGATACGATTTTAGTATGAAACCTTTAACTATTTCAAAAGCTATGACTGGAAAATGCAAACATTTTTAATACAACTAATATTGCACTTTTTTTATTTTTTGTCGCATATTTGCATTATTTTCTTAAGAAGTTGTCACAAATTTTTATATAAAAGCTTATATTACTAGCTAACGATCCTTTATAAAAGCTTTTTCAATTTCTTAATTAATATAAAAGTTATAACTCGATAATGTAAAACAAAAAAGGAAAAATTTTGCACTTTTTTATGTTGCCTCAAATTTGCCTTATTTTCTTAAAAACTTTCTTAAGCGTTTGATACCAAATGAAAGCTGAAAATATTAGCTATATATTAGATATTATATCATTACAGTATTTATGCTAAAAGCTTTTTAAATTTTATGTTTAAAGAAAGCTAATATTGAAAAAATAAATTTTTGCACTATTCTTTAATATTTTGCCTTAAATTTGCCTTATTTTCTTAGAAACTTGTTGTAAATTTTATTTTAAAATTAAAGCTAATATTATTTGCTATATGTAGGCTGTAAAAGCTTTTTTAAGTTTTTAACAAATTTTAAAGTTATAACACGATAAATTCAAAAATCGAATTTTTAAAAAATTTGCCCTTTTCTACATTTTGCTTTTTAATTGCCTTATTGTTTTGGAAACTTGTGACAAATTTTGGTATGAAATTAAAGCTTATATTACTAGCTATAGATGGGATATAAAAGCTTTTTCAATTCTTTAACTAATTTTAAAGTTATAACACGTTAAAGTAAAGACTAGTTTTAAAAATTTTGCACTTTTTTACATTTTGCTTTATAATGGCCTTATTGTTTTAGAAACTTGTGGTCTATTTTACTACGAAATTAATGCTAATATTACTAGCTATAGATGTGATATAAAAGCTTTTTCAATTCTTTAACTAATTTTAAAGTTTTAACACGTTGCAATAAAAAAGCTAATTTTAAAAATTTTGCACTTTTTTGCTTTATATTTGCCTTATTGTCTTAGAAACTTGTTATAAATTTTATCATGAAATTAAAGCCTATATTACTAGCTATAGATAGGCTATTAAAGCTTTTTCATTTCTTTATTAAATTTAAAAGTTATAACACGATAAATTGAAAAAAATAATTTTAAAAATTTTGCACTTTTTCTTTATTTTGCTTTATATTTGCCTTATGGTCTTAGAAACTTGTGACAAAATTCAGTATGAAATTGAAGCTTATATTACTAGCTAAAGATAGGTTATAAAAGCTTCTTCAATTCTTTAGCAAATTTAAAAGCTAAAACACGATAAAGTGACAAAACTAATTTAAAAATTTTGCACTTTTTCTACTTTTTGCTTTATAATTGCCTTATTTTCTTAGAAAATTGTGGTGCATTTTGGTATGAAATTAAAGCTTATATTGCTAGCTATTAATTGATTTTAAAAGCTGTTTTAATTCTTTGACTTAATTAAAAGTTATAACTCGATGAAGTTTAAAAAAAAAGTAAAAAACAATTTTGCACTTTTTTTCTATTGTGCCCTATAAGTGCCATATATTGTTCAACAAACTTTTATTTATTGCTAAAATAGCTCAAGGTAGTTTAGTATTATGCTATTTTTAAGTTTATCTTTTTCAATTGTTTTGCAAAAAACAATTTTTCTCAGATTTAAAATTTCACACTGCATAATTAGTTGCTTATGATTACTCACACTTACTACGGCTTACAGCAAAGGCATGTTTGTGACCAAAATGAAACAACTTAAGTAATCATGTATTTAAAATTCTTAAAATGCAAAAAAAAATGTTGCATGTTGGCATGCAATCATATTATAGCTAGTAAGACAGACGGACGGACAGACGGACTTTTTTTGTAAAGAAATATTTTATTTAAATTTTATTTGTTTTTTACAAAAAACAACTGAAAATCTTAAGCAAAATGTTAAAGTTTTGAAAAGAAAAATTTTGTAAAAAAAAATATACATTGAATTTTAATAACAAAACTAACTGACAGTTAGTTTTAAAACTATGCCTGTTGCTGCTGCTGCTGCTGTTGTTGCCAGCCTGGCAGTCAGTCAGTCAGCTTGTAGCAATTGTATTTTTCTTTTAGCAACAATGACAAGCTCATGTCAAGCGTCATCTTGACGCCTGTAATTGTTGTTACACATTTATTTCCATACTCACTTGCAGCAAATTTGCTTTTACTGCTTGCTTACTTGCTTGCTGCCCTGTATGCTTTGCTATAGTTCTGGTTGCAAGTTTTTTTTTTCTTGTTCTTTTTGATTTGTAAAATTCATTATTATGCACCATAGTATCAAAAACAGATAAATTGTCTTGTGATTTCTAGTCTAAGCAAAAAGGAATATATATGACAAATATACAGTATTAGACAAAAGTTAAACTACAGTATATGAAAATTTTGCAGCTAAAAGGAAATCATAGGAGAATGTGTTAGAAAAATTTGTTAGAATGTTTTGTTCTATTTTGTTTTTGTGTTTTAAGTGTTGCTTTACTTTTTTACGATACTGTTTAATGTTAATGAGTTTGTGTACGTGTTTTTTTCATTTTATTAGAATTTTAGAGCTTTACAACATAAATTTGTCACAATTTATGGTGATAGCAGGGAAAAAAATGCAAAATTTCTATTACAACAACATGGAAAATTTTCTAGATTTTTTTGTCTGCTTTACAGTTCAATTTAGTTTTATGACTTTAATAAATTCCCAATAAATGTTTAACTTAACAAACATTACTAAATGTAGGAGGTCTAAGTAATAACATAACATTAGAAAATTTTTAAAAAAAAAATTCTATTATCTAGCAAACAATTAGATTTCCTGTTGTAAGTTATTCAAGCTTAAACTTTATAAAGTGCTATTTTTTACAACAACACCAACAACAACATCATTTAGTAAAACAACACCATGGTTTATTAAACAAGCATTAGGTGAAAAATAGCAGCAGTAGCAAAACTACTA
>NC_060950.1:63101937-63103096 GCF_022045245.1 Lucilia cuprina | reverse complement strand
GAAACCCATAAAGTTTTTAGAAGCTTTTACTTATTGAATTCAAAATTTATAAAAAAGTAAATAATTTTTAATAAAATTTTGCACTTTTTATAGATTTTGTCTAGAAATATGCATTATTTTCTTAGAAACTTAACCACATATTTGGCATTAAACGAAAGCCTAGAGCTAGAGTTTTAGTCGAATTTTATTAAAATTCTTAAAAATTTGTTTAACATTATTACTCGTTAAAGTTAAAATTTTATTAAAGTTAATTTTTGCACTTTTTCATATTTTGCCCTACAATTGCTTTATTTTGTACAGCAACTGGATTAGATTTCTATATGAAATAAAAGCTATGCTTAATAGCTACATATTTAGTTAATTCTAATTATAGTTATTAAAAACTAGCTTAACATTATTACTTATTAAAGTAAAATTTTAATAAAATTGTTTTTGCACTTTTTTACATTTTACCCTATAATTGCATTATTTTGTTAGCAACTGGATCAGATTTCTATATCAAATGAAAGGATAGCAGCTAGAGTTTTAGTCGAATTTTATTAAAATTCTTAAAAATTTGTTTAACATTATTACTCGTTAAAGTTAAAAATTTATTAAAGTTAAATTTTGCACTTCTTTATATATTGTCCTATAATTGCCTTATTTTGTACAGCAACTAGATTTGATTTCTATATAAAATGAAAGCTATGCTTAATAGCTAAAGATTTAGTTAATGCTAATTATAGTTAATAAAAATTTATTTAACACTATTAGTCATTAAATTAAAATTTTAATAAAACTAAGTTTTGCACTTTTTTACATTTTGCCTTATAAGTGCTTTATTTTGTTAGCAACTGCAACAAGATTTTTATATCATATGAAAGCTATAATAAGCAGGTAAAGATCTAGTAGACTTGTATTCTTATTCTTAGAAATTTGTTTAACATTATTACTCGTTAAAGTAAAAATTTTAATAAAATTAATTTTTGCACTTTTTAATATTTTGCCCAATAATTGCCTTATTTTGTACAGCAACTATATTTGATTTCTATGCTTAATAGCTATAGATTTAGTTAATGCTAATTATAGTTATTAAAATTTTGTTTACCATTATTACTTATGAAAGTAAAATTTTAATAAAACTAAATTTTGCACTTTTTACATTTTGCCCTATAATTGC
>NC_060950.1:63088671-63101837 GCF_022045245.1 Lucilia cuprina | reverse complement strand
TAGCAAAAAGTAACCGGTAACCATTTAACTCTTTAGGCTGAAATATAAACAATTTTGCAGTTTATTATAAGAATGTGATTATTTATTATACGAATGTGATTATTAATTTAGTTTCAATCTAAAAAAAAGTATAAAATTATCAGCTTTTTGTAAAAGTAACCGGTATTCATTTACTCAAATATGTTTAAAAACACAAAATTATTGCACCTTTATTCATAAAATGTTGTCTAAAGCCAATTTTACTAAGAAAACTTTAAGATTGTTTGATTTTAGCAAAAAGTAACCGGTAACCATTTAAAAAATTATCAATTTTTTGTTAAAGTAACCGGTATTCATTTACTTAAACTTCTTTTAATACACTGAATTTTTGTCTACACTTGCATAACATGTTGTCGAAAGCAATTTTTATTAATAAAATCATTAAAATTTTAAATTTTAACAAAAAGTAACCGATAACCATTTAACCAAATTTGTGTCATTTAAAAAAAAAATTCACAATTAATTTTAAAAACTTGTCTTTGAATAAAGTTGTTTTTGCTTAAGTAACCGGTAACCATTTTCAAGAAATTTGTTAATTTCATTCTGTATAAATATCCCTTTTAAAGCAGAAAAGTAATCGGTAATCATTTGTACAAAATGTTTATTAAACAATAA
This sequence comes from Lucilia cuprina, assembly GCF_022045245.1. NCBI lineage: Eukaryota > Metazoa > Arthropoda > Insecta > Diptera > Calliphoridae > Lucilia > Lucilia cuprina. Next base: position 63,101,183 of record NC_060950.1, on the reverse strand, counting down.
AATTTCTTAAAAAAAACGTTTCTTCGAAAGTTTTTTTCGAACTTGAAACTGTTAAAACTTTATAAAATTTTAGAAGCGGTTTATTTTAAAATTTCTAAACTTTTGTTAAGAAAAAATTTGCCACAACTTTGTTTTTAACTCGTTTTTTTTTTGTTTTTCTTTTAATTACACAAGTAACCATTGCTTTAAGTAATCGTTACTTTTTTATACTCCATTTTACGACTCATTACCCTTTTAATTAGTTTGAAACCTTGTTAATAAACTTTTAATTTTTGATTTTTTTTAAAATCAATTATTTAAAATTATTTATTTTTAAGTAACCACTTGTAAATATTCCTTGGTTAGTGATTATTTTATATAAAATAATTTTGTAAAATTTATTTGTTGTTAATTTTTATTATTTTGATATAATTTGTATTTGATTTTATTTTTATAAAATTTTCTTATTTTTTTTTAATTTACAGATTTTGTCAACAAGTAACCACTTGCTCTAATTTAATAATTTTCACATTGGTAAGTAACCATTTCTTTAATAATCACATTTTAAATATTTTTCTTTTTTCAATTCTAAATTTAATTATATTTTGATTAAAAGTAACCGGTAGCCAGAGTTAAAATAATGGGTGTATAATGTTGGCTTTCAAAAGTAACCGATTTTTAAAGTAATTGCTTACGAAAAGTAATCGTTTTTGGTTGTTTTAGTAATCAGTAACCAACCATTTAAAGTAACCGTTTTTTTATGAAATTGTTTTCCATAAGAAATATTTAATTAACGATTTTTTATTTAAACCATTTTTTACACAAAATTCTTTTTTTTTATTGAAATATTTTCAAATCTTTATAATTTCGTTTCCCCGCCGATTTTTTTCTTTTTGTTTATTTCATTTCACTTTTTTTCTTGATTATAATCCTCTCTCGTTAATAAAAAACATGTAACGCTTTCAAAGGCCACACGACAACTAAATGTTTTGGCCGGCTCTACAACTTCCATAAGGGAGTTGCTGCTACCACCACCAACAACAACAACAGCAACAACTAACACACAACATCATTATTATCATTAACATTGAATTGATGACGAAGTTGACATCACACTCAAACAACTACAACAACAACATGAAAAAAAGTAAACACACATGCATACGACCAATATAACACCCCACCAGCAGCGACGATAGATAGATGATAAAAAACACGGAAGCTACATTCGGCTGATCCGAATGTATGTTTGTTAGATACCTAACAAACAAATTAACAGTTTAAACTTTAGGCGGAACTATAGCTTGGACTATAGATCCGAACTTTAGTCTAATTTATAATCTGAACTACTGTCTGCACTAAAGTCTAAATTATACGCTTACCTAAAGTTGAACTATAGTATGATTTTTAGTCTGATCTTATTATATTAGACCATACAGTCTGAACTATAACCTAATCTTAAGTCTGAACCATAGTCCGAACTCTAGTCTAAAATATAGTCCGAACTATAGTCTGGAATGTAGTCTGAACTTTAGTATGGACTATAATATAAGCTATAGCTATGCATATATAGTATGACCTATAGTCTCGACTATAGCCTGGACTACAATCTGAACTATAGTCTGGACTAAATTATACTCTGAACTATGAACTGAACGTAAGTTATAGTCTGAACTATGATCTAAACTAGTTCTGTTCTATTCTAGATCTGTTCTAGTTCTTTTCTAGGTCTGATCTAGTTCTATTCTAGTTCTGTTCTAGTTCTGTGCTAGTTCTATGCTAGTTCTATGCTAGTTCTGTGCTAGTTCTGTTCTAGTTCTGTTCTAGTTCTGTTCTAGTTCTGTTCTAGTTCTGTTCTAGTTCTGTTCTAGTTCTGTTCTAGTTCTGTTCTAGTTCTGTTGTGGTTCTGTTGTGGTTCTGTTCTAGTTCTGTTCTAGTTCTGTTCTAGTTCTGTTCTAGTTCTGTTCTAGTTCTGTTCTAGTTCTGTTCTAGTTCTGTTCTAGTTCTGTTCTAGTTCTGTTCTAGTTCTGTTCTAGTTCTGTTCTAGTTCTGTTCTAGTTCTGTTCTAGTTCTGTTCTAGTTCTGTTCTAGTTCTGTTCTAGTTCTGTTCTAGTTCTGTTCTTGTTCTGTTCTAGTTCTGTTCTAGTTCTGTTCTAGTTCTGTTCTAGTTCTGTTCTAGTTCTGTTCTAGTTCTGTTCTAGTTCTGTTCTAGTTCTGTTCTAGTTCTGTTCTAGTTCTGTTCTAGTTCTGTTCTAGTTCTGTTCTAGTTCTGTTCTAGTTCTGTTCTAGTTCTGTTCTAGTTCTGTTCTAGTTCTGTTCTAGTTCTGTTCTAGTTCTGTTCTAGTTCTGTTCTAGTTCTGTTCTAGTTCTGTTCTGTTCTAGTTCTGTTCTAGTTCTGTTTCTAGTTCTGTTCTAGTTCTGTTCTAGTTCTGTTCTAGTTCTGTTCTAGTTCTGTTCTAGTTCTGTTCTAGTTCTGTTCTAGTTCTGTTCTAGTTCTGTTCTAGTTCTGTTCTAGTTCTGTTCTAGTTCTGTTCTAGTTCTGTTCTGGTTCTGTTCTAGTTCTGTTCTAGTTCTGTTCTAGTTCTGTTCTAGTTCTGTTCTAGTTCTGTTCTAGTTCTGTTCTAGTTCTGTTCTAGTTCTGTTCTAGTTCTGCTCTAGTTCTGTTCTAGTTCTGTTCTAGTTCTGTTCTAGTTCTGTTCTAGTTCTGTTCTAGTTCTGTTCTAGTTCTATTCTAGTTCTATTCTAGTTCTGTTCTAGTTCTGTTCTAGTTCTGTTCTAGTTCTGTTCTAGTTCTGTTCTAGTTCTGTTCTAGTTCTCTTCTAGTTCTGTTCTAGTTCTGTTCTAGCTCTGCTCTAGTTCTTTTCTAGTTCTGTTCTAGTTTTGTTCTGCAGACCTCTTGTCTGAAAGTCAAACCTCATGCTTCAGAGACTGCCTGTAGGGTGTATATAAAGTAAGAAAACCGGTTGTAATAAACAAAAAACAGCTGTACCAACAAACAAACAATACAACACCGATGACACTTTTTTCCAAACAGTATAAAGCTGCGTTTAGTAAGCACAACCAAAACAGTTCACTAGGTTGCAAAGCAACATGTTTGATGTTGTGTTTTGTCTGAGAACGCACACAAATCTTAAGATGATAATCATGTTATTAATGTTTAGTATCTTTTAAATTTTAAATGCGATTTTTTTTCATTTATATTTTTATATTCTTACTAAAAGTTGTTGCTGTTTTCATACCATTTATGAATAGGTTTTGTTGTAGCAACATTTTTTTTATATGTTTGTTTTTATTTTCATTTTTGATATGAAGAAAAAATATTAAATGTTTATGGTCGTGCTGTAGTAGTAGTTGCTATAGTGTTTGACTGCTATAAATAGCTTTCAAGAAAGAAAAAAAAAAATAAAGAACGAAGAAAACATGAACTCTTCTCTTCTTGCAAAGCTACAGAATTATTCTTTCTAGTGTTAGATGCGTGTTTGATGCATTTGCCAACAAGTGAAAAGGTTTCTTGCTGTTTTTTCTTTGCTGTGCATTATATTTTATTTTCAAATCTTCCTCTTTTTCTACTAATTTTTTTTTCTTCTTTAAAGGAAGATAATTTTTATTTTTTTGTTATGTGTAGTTTTTCGTTTTTAATAGTTCATTAAACTTGAGTGTATGGGAGTTTTCTATTTTTATGTTCTAATTTTTTGAGAATTTATTCTGAAACAAATATTATTTCAAAAATAAATGACATTAATTATAGTTAATGTGTCATAATAAATTTATTTGCTCCTATAGCAAGTGTATAAATAAAAATTTTAAGAAAATCGTTTTGAAAATCCATAAATTTTGAAAATAAAATTTGAGAATTTTTAAAACATTTTAGGAGCCAGATATTTGAGAAAGCAAGTAATTAAATAAGAAATTTTAAAATGTGTTAAAATGTAGAAGGATTTTTTAACAGAATTAGAGCAGAACTAGAGCAGAACTAGAGCAGAACTAGAACAGAACTAGAACAGAACTAGAACAGAACTAGAACAGAACTAGAACAGAACTAGAACAGAACTAGAACAGAACTAGAACAGAACTAGAACAGAACTAGAACAGAACTAGAACAGAACTAGAACAGAACTAGAACAGAACTAGAACAGAACTAGAACAGAACTAGAACAGAACTAGAACAGAACTAGAACAGAACTAGAACAGAACTAGAACAGAACTAGAACAGAACTAGAACAGAACTAGAACAGAACTAGAACAGAACTAGAATAGAACTAGAACAGAACTAGAACAGAACTAGAACAGAACTAGAACAGAACTAGAACAGAACTAGAACAGAACTAGAACAGAACTAGAACAGAACTAGAACAGAACTAGAACAGAACTAGAACAGAACTAGAACAGAACTAGAACAGAACTAGAACAGAACTAGAACAGAACTAGAACAGAACTAGAACAGAACTAGAACAGAACTAGAACGAACTAGAACAGAACTAGAACAGAACTAGAACAGAACTAGAACAGAACTAGAACAGAACTAGAACAGAACTAGAACAGAACTAGAACAGAACTAGAACAGAACTAGAACAGAACTAAACAGAACTAGAACAGAACTAGAACAGAACTAGAACAGAACTAGAACAGAACTAGAACAGAACTAGAACAGAACTAGAACAGAACTAGAACAGAACTAGAACAGAACTAGAACAGAACTAGAACAGAACTAGAACAGAACTAGAACAGAACTAGAACAGAACTAGAACAAACTAGAACAGAACTAGAACAGAACTAGAACAGAACTAGAACAGAACTAGAACAGAACTAGAACAGAACTAGAACAGAACTAGAACAGAACTAGAACAGAACTAGAACAGAACTAGAACAGAACTAGACAGAACTAGAACAGAACTAGAACAGAACTAGAACAGAACTAGAACAGAACTAGAACAGAACTAGAACAGAACTAGAACAGAACTAGAACAGAACTAGAACAGAACTAGAACAGAACTAGAACAGAACTAGAACAGAACTAGAACAGAACTAGAACAGAACTAGAACAGAACTAGAACAGAACTAGAACAGAACTAGAACAGAACTAGAACAGAACAGAACTAAAATAAAACTAGAAGAGTAGCTTCATGTTTAGTACATTATGTCTAATGTTGAATTTTCATTCAAGTTTTACTCTTTAATAATTTTGCTCAATTATTGAATGGAATTTCCCTCTTAAGCTTTTCCTCCTAAAACTAATGCTTAGCTTTCATTTGTCTACTTAAAAATCGTTTAAAATTTCTATTTATTACTTGTTAAATGACTGTTTAATACTAATATTACGAAAACCATAAATATCAATAATAATTGCTTAATTTTCTTCAAATAAATACACAAATGAACGGACGGACAGACTCCAAATACATAAATTTCACAGTCATAGACGTCAACTAAAACCAATCAGCAAATAGTAAAACGAGAGACCAACTTAACTATACTACAGCCATTCACAGCTACTAAAATCTATAACACTCGACTAGACAGACAGATGGACAGTTGGAATGGCATATCAATGTTGTAAATGAAAAAAATAAATATAAAGCAATAAAAAAGGCAATTAAAAAAGTTAAAGAAAAATTGTTTAATCATGGCTTTTAATTTCCAAAGAAATTATAGACACGATCAAACAGAGTTTAAATAAACACTGAACTCTAGACTAGAAACACCTCTAGTGACTGTCCTAGTACTGCTTTTTTGTTAGTTTAAAAATAAAACAATTTTTTTATTTTTGTTTATTGCTTTATGGTCTTCAATTATTGTTTATTTTAATTGTTTATTTGTTTTTTGTAATGTTTATATTTTTTATAATTTTTTTTTTTAAAAATATTTGTGCGATTGCTTGTTTAGCTGCTACACAGCAGCCTTGAATTAGAAACCAGTTTTTTTTTATTAATTTTTAAATGAATTCACTGGAAATGTATTTGAAGAGTTTTGTTTTTTTGCACTAACTGGTAATCGCCGTTCAATTGAACTGGTTTTTATTTTAGCTGCCAAATAGTCAAAATTAATTTCATTATATTTAAATTGAATGAGTTTAAGAGAAATGTGTTAAACACAAAAGATGATTAGGAGTTAAACTACTTTTCTTTTTGAATAAAAAACAAATTTAATTAATTGTATTGAAAACAAGTGGGTTACTTCTTTCGATTAGGTCGAATTATAAATGCTCTACAGCGAGATAATATTCTTGTCACACTTTAGTCTATACATAGTCTGGTTTTAGTCAAGACTATAGAATAGAACTAGGTCAAGACTATAGAACAGAACTAGAAAGGAACTAGAACAGAACTAGAACAGGACTAGAACAAACCTAGAACAGAACTAGAACAGAACTAGAACAGAACTAGAACAGAACTAGAACAGAACTAGAACAGAACTAGAACAGAACTAGAACAGAACTAGAACAGAACTAGAACAGAACTAGAACAGAACTAGAACAGAACTAGAACAGAACTAGTACAGAACTAAAACAGAACTAGAACAGAACTATAACAGAACTATAACAGAACTATAACAGAACTAGAACATAACTAGAACATAACTAGAACAGAACTAGAACAGAACTAGAACAGAGCTAGAACAGAACTAGAACAGAACTAGAACAGAACTAGAACAGAACTAGAACAGAACTAGAACAGAACTAGAACAGAACTAGAACAGAACTAGAACAGAACTAGAACAGAACTAGAACAGAACTAAAACAGAACTAGAACAGAACTAGAACAGAACTAGAACAGAACTAGAACAGAACTAGAACAGAACTAGAACAGAACTAGAACAGAACTAGAACAGAACTATAACAGAACTAGAACAGAACTAGAACAGAACTAGAACAGAACTAGAACAGAACTAGAACAGAACTAGAACAGAACTAGAACAGAACTAGAACAGATAGAACAGAACTAGAACAGAACTAGAACAGAACTAGAACAGAACTAGAACAGAACTAGAACAGAACTAGAACAGAACTAGAACAGAACTAGAACAGAACTAGAACAGAACTAGAACAGAACTGGAACAGAACTAGGACAGAACTAAAACAGAACTAGAACAGAACTAGAACAGAACTAGAACAGAACTAGAACAGAACTAGAACAGAACTAGAACTAGAACAGAACTAGAACAGAACTAGAACAGAACTAGAACAGAACTAGAACAGAACTAGAACAGAACTAGAACAGAACTAGAACAGAACTAGAACAGAACTAGAACAGAACTAGAACAGAACTAGAACAGAACTAGAACAGAACTAGAACAGAACTAGAACAGAACTAGAACAGAACTAAACAGAACTAGAACAGAACTAGAACAGAACTAGAACAGAACTAGAACAGAACTAGAACAGAACTAGAACAGAACAGAACTAGAACAGAACTAGAACAGAACTAGAACAGAACTAGAACAGAACTAGAACAGAACTAGAACAGAACTAGAACAGAACTAGAACAGAACTAGAACAGAACTAGAACAGAACTAGAACAGAACTAGAACAGAACTAGAACAGAACTAGAACAGAACTAGGAAAGAACTAGAACAGAACTAGAACAGAACTAGAACAGAACTAGAACAGAACTAGAACAGAACTAGAACAGAACTAGAACAGAACTAGAACAGAACTAGAACAGAACTAGAACAGAACTAGAACAGAACTAGAACAGAACTAGAACAGAACTAGAACAGAACTAGAAACAGAACTAGAACAGAACTAGAACAGAACTAGAACAGAACTAGAACAGAACTAGAACAGAACTAGAACAGAACTAGAACAGAACTAGAACAGAACTAGAACAGAACTAGAACAGAACTAGAACAGAACAGAACTAGAACAGAACTAGAACAGAACTAGAACAGAACTAGAACAGAACTAGAACAGAACTAGAACAGAACTAGAATAGAACTAGAACAGAACTAGAACAGAACTAGAACAGAACTAGAACAGAACTAGAACAGAACTAGAACAGAACTAGAACAGAACTAGAACAGAACTAGAACAGAACTAGAACAGAAAAGCTAAATAGTTTCATAAAACATTTTCTTTTACCAAAAGTCATTGACTTAAATTTTCCAATTTCTGTGGTCAACTTATTTATAACGATTTAACAGTTTCTCATTACATTTGGCTTAAAACTTTTCTAAAAATTTCTACCAAAACTTTCTTAAATGTTTTGGTTTTTGTTGTCCAAAAACCCTCGGCCCCCCCTCTTCAGTTGCCCCCTCCCCTTTCACTTTTCAAAAACAAATTTAAAGTTTTACTAGTTATTGTTGGTTACAACAATAAAAAAAATTTAATTTTTCAATTCAATTACGATTGTGTTTTCTCAACCACGCATAACAAACGCACACATCTAGCCACAGTAATGACCCCAACGATATGAGAAGACTCTTACCTCCTGCCAACAAGCAAGCAAAGCAATCACACAAATTACGATTACAAATGGGGTTCATCAACAAATAAATCTTGTTTGATAGGTTCGAATCAACCATGGTCATGGATATATAGAGGAAAATGAGAAAAATATTTTTTAACAAGCAATAGTTTTGAACTATAATGGAGTAAGGAAAGGAATGTTGTTACTTTCCTATGGAAAGGGAAATAGTAAAAATATTGTTTATTTTAAGCAATTTAAATACAGTCTGTTTGAATTTTGTGTTTTATATTTTTCTTATTTTCAATATTGACTGGCGATCTATTTAACTGTCTGTCGGCGTATGTAAATATTTATTTTATTATTCCAGTTTGTGTTTTTGCTGCTGTTGTTGTTGTTATTGGTTTGAAGGATAACATGAAATATTTACTTTTTTTATATAAATCTACAGCATATATGTGTGTGTTTATAAAAAAAGGATCTCATATACATTTACTATAAATAAATAATATTGAATAAAAATGCTGAAAAAAAAACGTAATGGTTAACGGCATGCTGTGGCATGTGCTAAACGGAAATTAAAGTACGAGTTACTTGATTTCGCTTGTAATAGGGTGGTTTTTTTTATAAAGCTTTTCATAATGGGGTGTTTTAATCTGAATATGATGCGTTAAAGTTACATACTTTCATGGTCAGTATTTTGATAATTTTTAAGGATGAGAAACATATGCCTGTTTCAAATAAAGGCACGCGAAGCTTTAAGCAAATTTGAAGCATGAAAATATTTCTAATTAACAAATTAAAGGAAATTTTTAAATATGTTAATAGATTTTCATTCAATTTTTAATAATGGCTTTTGTATAAGTAATTTAAGAAACAAATTATTGCTTAAACTTACTTAAAGCTAGTTTAAACTTAGTTTAAATTAATCCCAAATGTAAGTTTAACTAAAATTTTTCCTTCAATTAGTCCTTGTAGAACAATATGTATGAGAAAATATAAAACTTAGACCTTAAACTTGTTTCAGCTAAGTTTAAACTAAGTTTAAACTGTAGCTAACATTTCATTTTATTAATATTTTACCAAAAAAAGAACAAAGAAGTAAATTGCTAGTATTATTTATGGAAAAATATAAAATTTGGCCTCAAACTAGGTTTAGAAGAGTTTAAACTAAGTTTAGAATGTAGTTAACAAAGTTTAACATTTCATTTTACTATTATTTTATCAGAAAAATAATAGAAAAGCTAATTGCTAGTTTAGTTTTGAATTTCAAGTTTGATTACATCCTAAACTTTTCACAATTAAGTTTACATTGAGTTTAAATTTTCTAAAACTTAAGTTTAACTTTTAGTTTTCTCTTTAATAGTATTTACAGTTAAGGTTTTGTACAAAATTTATTTGAAATACAATTCAAGCCTTAAACTTGTTTTAGCAAAGTTTAAACTAAGTTTAAACTGTAGCAAAAATAGTTAAACACTTCATTTTAATATTATTTAAGAACAACATTTAATAGAAAGTAAGTTGCTAGTTAAGTTTTAGTTAGTTAGTTCGAAAGGACGATGACGAAAGGGCGATCTACATCAAATGCGAAGAAATACACCTAGACCTCTATCGGACCTGTTGTGCGCTCCTTAACCAGTGCCTCAGGTGGGAATCAAGCCCACCACCTCCGGTCTAACAGACTAAAACACTAACCACAAACCTACTGGAGGCCACAGTTTAGTTTTAAGTTTCAAGTTTGTTTACACCTTAAACTTTTCATAATTAAGTTTAAACTGAGTTTAAATTTTCTAAAACTTAAGTTTAACTTTTAGGTTTTTTCTTAAATATAACTAAAAACTATAGTTCTTTACGAAACTATTAAGAAAATCACTTAAACTTGTTTTTGTTAAATTTAAACTAAGGTTAAACTTGTTGAACACAAGTTTAGTTTTGCATGTGATGTTTTTTAGTTTTGAATGTTGCATGTTTAATTAAAACTCAATAGTGTTACAAATGTTATGCTTAATTTTAAGTTTTGAAATTAAGTTAAACTTAAACTTGTATTATGCTTAGTTTAAACTTAGTTTAACAAAAATAAAAGTTAAGTTTAACTAAAAATTTTGTTGCTTTAATAACAATTTAGAAAATTTAGAGCCTAAACTTTATTAAATTATAGTTAAACTTAGTTTAAACTAGTTTATTTTAGGTTTAACTATTTAAATATTTATCTGACCACAATTGTTGCTTTTAAAGTTGTGTCATAGCATCGATTTCTGATACTTGTTCTACAACTTAATCATTATTATGTATTTTTCATTATTGTTCTATTACAACAACTGTTTGATGTTACCCTCACCTCCCCCTTTAACTAAAGTTTGGCGCGGAAACAGGATTAAAGTAATTATAAAATTATTATTGTGTATTTTTTTAACAACAACTTGTTGTCTCAATTTTGTAAAGTTTTCGTTTTACTTAAGGGTTTGGAAGGGGGCGGTAAGGTGTTGACGAAGGGTTAGAAAATTTGCAAAAGGTTTTCAATTATCTTGAAGAGCTGGTATTGTTAACAACAAAAACATGTTCTCAAAACTAAAGTTAAATTTCCTCAGGGAACTAATTATGCCGATAATAATATTTTCATTATTTCATAATCGTCTACATTTATATAATGAAAACATTTCTGTTTTCATAATTTTAGTTAATACAAAAAGTTTGCCGTTATTGTTAAACGGAGGCAGGAGTATAGTACTAGCAGCAGGTACTATTTCAAGACTTGAAAGAAAAATTATAAACAATTTAAGGGATTAATATATCTTGTATAGAGAGAATATTTCATATTTCCTTTCGAAGAAACATTTGTAGACGACGTAATATTTTATAAAACAAAACTTTTACTCTGTGTTTAAAAATGGTGGTAGTTTTTTTTTGTGGCATCACAAAAACTGTACACACTCTTTAGGTACTTGGAGAAAAAAGTGTCAAGAATTATGTAAAATATAGCTTAAGGTTAAGTTTAAACCAAGTTTATATAAAACTTTTATTGTGAATTATTTACTTCCGTCCCTAGCTTTACATTCATGTTAATAATTTTGCTTAAACTTAACTAAGCTAAGTTTAAACTTGGTTTAAGGAATATCAAAATAAAGTTTAACTAAAACTTTTATTGTTTTATACATACTTAAAGCTTGTTAATGAAAACTATTTTAGAAAAAAAACTTAAACTTAAATTAACCCGGTTTAAACTTGGTTTAAAAAAAGCTCAAATTAAAGTTTAACTCAAAATTTTGATGTTAAATCTCTACAAGTAACTTGAGTTTATTTCCACCACTAAAAATACTTAAACTTTCACAAACCTGGTTTAAACTAAGTTTAATTATAAAAACTAAAAGTTTAGCAAATAATTTTAATGCTAAATTTTTACTCAATACATTATTATAAGTTTTGCAAAAACATTAAAGCTTAAACTTTAGTTAGTCTAGTTTAAACTTAGTTTAAAAAAGCAAATCTCAAGATTAGCTTGTAATTTTTACAAAAAACTAATGTTAGCAATCTCAGTTTGAAAAATGCTTAAAGGAAAACACTTAAACTTGTTTAAGCTTGGTTTAAACTAAGTTTAGTTTAACAAAATCAAAGTTTAACATAAAATTTTTATAGGAAAATTTTACTAAGGCCTTAATATTAAATAAATCGAAAATAATTTAGCTTAAACTTTTCTGAGCTTAGTTTAAACTTAGTTTAATCTAGTAAAATTAAAGTTTAGCATATATTTTTTATGGCAAATTTTTAGTGATGCCTTGTTTTAAAATAAAACAGCAATAATTTTGCTTAAACTTTTCTAAGCTTAGTTTAAACTTAGTTTAATTAGGTATAATCAAAGTTTAACATATAATTTTTGTGACAAATTTTTACTAAGGCCTTAATTTTAAATAAAACGACAATAATTTAGCTTAAACTTCATTTTACTTAGCTTAAACTTAGTTTAAAAAGCCAAATGTTAAGCCTAGCTTTAAATATTCACAAAAACTTTTGCTAGCCGCCTTAAGATGAATTAAACACAAATAAAAATACCTTAACGTAAATAAAGAATATAAATGAACAATATTTCTGAATCCTATAAACAAAATGTTTTAAACTTGGATTTGACTTAGTTTA
>NC_060950.1:63084377-63088571 GCF_022045245.1 Lucilia cuprina | reverse complement strand
TATAGACTAGACTATAGACTAGACTGTAGACTTGACTATAGACTAGATTATAGACTAGACTATAGACTAGACTATAGACTAGACTATAGACTAGACTATAGACTAGACTATATACTAGACGTTAGACTAGACAGTAGACTAGACTATAGACTATAAACTAGACTATAGACTAGACTACATACTAGACTATAGACTAGACCACATACTAGACTATTTACTAGACTATAAACTAGAATATAAACTAGAATATTAACTAGACTATATACAAGACTAGAGACTAGACTATAGACTAGACTATAGACTAGACTATAGACTAGACTATAGACTAGACTATAGACTAGACTATAGACTAGACTATAGACTAGACTATAGACTAGACTATAGACTAGACTATAGACTAGACTATAGACTAGACTATAGACTAGACTATAGACTAGACTATAGACTATACTATAAACTAGACTATAGACTAGACTATAGACTAGACTATAGACTAGACTATAGACTAGACTATAGACTAGACTAAAGACTAGACTATACACTAAAATATAGACTAGAACATATAACTTAGACTATAGACTAGACTATAGACTAGAGTAAAAACTAGACTATAGTCACGACTATGAGTTAACTATAGGCAAGACTATAGACTAAATTATAGACTAGACTATAGACTAGACTAGATACTACAGACAAGACAATAGACTAGACTTTAGACTAGACTATATTCCAGACTACTATAGACTAGACTATAGTGTAGTATATAGTAGACTAAGCTATAGAGACTGAAATATTGCAGTAATTTCTATTTATCATATTCTTATCATTATTTTCTCATCTCTATTATGAAGGCTTTAATAGGTTGCACTTTAAGGTTGCTATCTCTGCTTAATTGTAACACCCTAGACAACAACCTGGTGTTTATAATTTCATATATATCATCTACTCACCTATTCACCATGGTGTCATTGCCGTTTTGTATTGATTGCACGTGTTGTTGCTGTTGCTGCTGCTGTTGTTGCTGTTGCTGAGCATTACTACCCACCACTACATTAGCATTCTGTATGGTAGAAGTTGAATTTGCTGAATTGGTTTTTTCACCAACACTTGTTGCTGTACTGGAGTTATTCACCCCTGTAGAGTTTTTTGTATTGGTGGTTGTGTTCGTGGGTTGTTGGTGTATTTCAGCTTTAATGGAAAGAGCGGAAGTGGCGTTATTACATTTACTTTGTTTCGATTGTTGTTTGTAACGACTTAAGGCGAAGAAAAGAGCTAAAACTGCTTTAAGACGACCGCAACAGATGTCGTTGGTGGTGATGTTATCTAAGCCAGAAACCGTTTGAGAGCGTAAGACATTTAGGCAGGAATTAACGTTGTCGTACTGTAAGATAGAAAGAAAGAATGAAAGAGGTTTTTAGTAATTTGTATTAATTAGAGTGTTAAGTTGTTGTTGTTTTTGATAAAAAGTATTAAATTTCTTTAGTTTGTTTGGTTTTTAGCATTTCATTGTGAGAGTGAGGGAGGGTTTTCTAGATTTGTTGGTACTTTTTTTTGTGTTTTTTAATTAGATGTTTATGAGTTTTTAATTGGTTTTTTGTTTAAATAATTTCCGGCAATTATTTGAAAATAGATTTTCTATTAAGCGGCTGTCAATTTTGAAGTCTTTACTCATGTTTAGTGGGAAGTCAATATTAAAATTCTTAACATTTTAGAAAAATTAAAATTCTTAATGATTGTTTGACATAAAGAAATGAAGGAATTTATCTAGATTTTAATTAATGGAAGAGCAATAAAGAAACGTTAAAAAAAAGTATTTTGAATGTTTCTTCTTATAAAGAATTTTTTATTAAAAAAAAGAAAATTTCCTTAAAAAAAACATAACTGATTTATGAGTTTGTTTAACCTCTTAATATGACACCACAAATCATTTTATTAAATATACATTTTTTGCTCCATTTCTTTAAAACATAAAAAGTTCAAGTTCATTGTTTTCTTTATTTTCAATAAAAAATAAACTGACAGCCGTAAGAAACAACTTGTGGCAAAAGGCAAAAAAAAAACGTTTAATACAAAATCTATTGAAATCAATAAAAACAATTTTGTTCGAAAAATATATTTTTAAAATTTTTTCAAACAAACTGTTGTTACTGGTAATTAATTAAAAAAGTTCGTGTTGTTGATTAGTTTGTTGGTTGTTGTGTTTTTTTTTAATTTGTTGCCTAGTAAACATGTTGTTGGTCTTTTAAACAAAAAAATCTGAATTAAAATTATTTTTCTTAATAAAAAAAATATATATTGTCCAAGGTGATCAATCAAAATCACACCAATATTTTTTTGTTAAGAAAAACGAAAACATCAGAACAAAAGTGTAAACTTTTGGAAGAGTTGTAAAACAAACACAAGCACTCAAACACACACACACTTATTTGTTAAGAAAAAATGAAAATAAATAATTAGAAATTAAAAAGTTGTAAGAAATTAATTGGTAATAAGGTAAAAAGTAACGATAAGAAATTTTTACAAAACAAATTAAAAAAAAAACATTAATCTTTAAAAAAAATCTAACAAAAACTAAGAAAACTTAAAAATTTTCTAGAATTTTTAGGTTTAATTGCCACAGTTATGTAGTTATTTAAAAAAAAAATTAAACAATTTTTCACGTTTTAAAATTTGCTAATGTTTGGCATTAAAATTTATAGTTAAACTTATCAAAAGCTTAGTTAAACTTAGTTTAAACTAGATTAATTTAAAGCTTAGCAAATAAAATTCTAATATTGCTAATAGCTTTTTAATTGTTTTTATAGATAAATGAAACTTTTCAGCTAAACTTTTAAAAACACAGGTTAAACTAAGTTTAAACTAGGAGTAATTTAAAGATTAACAAATAAAATTTCAATAATGGTAGTCAGTGTTTACTTCATATTGCGATGAAATAAAAATTTTGAGTTAAACTTTTGTAAGCCAAGGTTAAACCAAGTTTAAACTAGGAAAATTTTCAAGAAATTAAAAAAATAATATTTGTAATATTTTTTTTAAGTTTCTATTATGAAGAATTGAACATTTTCAGTTAAACTTCTTTTTCGCAGAGTTTAAACTAAGTTTAACCTAGCCTAGGTTGAACTCAGCTTTAACTTGCTTAAAAGAAAAGAAAAAAAAATAATGTTTGTATTCCAGTTTTCAAATTTTAATATGTACAACAACCTTTGCTGTATCAACTAATAGTTAAACTTGCTAAAATCGAAACTTAAGCAATTAAAACTTAAACTAAGTTTAAACTAAACTTTAGCAAGTTTAAGGTATATTTTTAATGCCATTTTATTCTTGATTTGAAATTCAAACATTTAAGTTGTTAGGTTTATGTTAAACTTGACAAACCCTCAGTTAAGCTTAGTTTAAACTGTAAAAAATTAAGTTTAAAACTTTTTATTTCGATATTTGAAATATTTTTATTGTTCTTAATAATTTGTTGTAAAGATTTTAGGTTAATCTCTTGTTAGACTTGGTTAAACTAGGTTTAAACTAAGATTTCTAAAGTTTAAGTGATTTTTGTTAAAGCATTATAAAGTACTCCTGTTACTATAACGTTTAATGCTAAATAAAATAATTAAACTTATGTTTGTACTTAAGTTAAACTAAGTTGAAACTTGTTAAACTTTTCGAACCCTTAGTTAAAGTAAGTTTAAATGGTAAATATTCAATTTAAAATTACAATTTATCAAATATTTTGTTTGTGGGAAATAATTCGTTATGAATATTTTAGGTTAGACTCTTGTTAGCCTTAGTTAAACTAAGTTTAAACTAAACTTTAAAAAGTTTAAGTTATTTTTATTAGATTAACATAAAGTACGCCTTGTACTGAGATGTTTAATGCTAAATAAAATAGTTAAACTTGTGTTTGTGCAAAAGTTAAACTAAGTTTAAACTAGGTTAAAGCAAGTTTAAGCTTAAATATTGCTTTTAAAAGGAAACTTTTGAACAAAACTTGATGTGTATGAAGTTCTGGCAAGAATTTAACTTTTTTGTTGCCTTTAAAACTGTCACTTAAGTTTCGTTAGAACTAATGAAATGAAACTAACTTACATTGTTGTTAATAATCTTTAAACAATAATCTATAAACTGTAATAAAACGCCATGAAAAACAAATAATATGAAATAAAACACATTTGGTCGTTGGTTGTAAAATCAAACAAAAAA
>NC_060950.1:63083147-63084277 GCF_022045245.1 Lucilia cuprina | reverse complement strand
AATTGTCTTTGTCATCAGCTGTTTTTTATTGTTTATAAAAACAAATTTCTTTCTAGAAACTCACCCTTCATTGCTTTCTTAAAGACGTGTTTGCAAAAGAAATGCGTAGCAAAATTTCTAATAAATCGTTAACTTTTTATGTTAAACTTTTAAATTTCTTAAGGTTTGAGATTTATTTGCTGAATTATTTTAAATTTTCAAATGGATTTGATTTAAGCAATAAGGGGAGTTTTAAAGAAATGCATACGCAAATATTTCAAAATGAATTTTTCAATAAATCAAATATTTAGCAAAAAAAAAAACTTTGTTGTAAAAAAGTAGCAAAAAATAGGGATGAAACAAAGTTTTAGGCAAATTTTGTATCGGCAGTTTAAACTTAGTTTAAACTTGATAGAATCAAGTTTTCCAAATAAAAATTACCTTTATAGATTCTGTACTCCACAAGTATAAAAAGCTAAACTTAGATTAAGATAGTTTAAACTTAGTTTAAACTTACGAAATGCAAGTTTTTCAAATAAAAATTACCTTTATAGAATCTGTACTCTACAAGCATAAAAATTATGAAAAAATTTTAAGTTAAACTTTAAAAAAGAAAAGTTAAACTTAGTTTAAACTCAACTCAAATAAGAAAATGTATGTTCTATATACCTATAGTTTTCATTAAATAATAAAAACCAAAAGGAAAAAAAATTTAAAATTTAAAAAAAGATAAAGAAATAATAAAAAGCTTTGTTTAAGTTAGTTTAAACTAAGTTTAAACTTAGTTAACTGAAGGTATTACTGTATAGATATTTTATAAATAAAATCTCTGTTCTATAAAGAATAAAACACAATTTAAAGTGTAAACTTGTTAAATGAAAGAAATTTTAAAGAATTTTATAACTTTTAGCATTTAAATAAATAGAATTTACAAATCAACAAATCAGCTTATAAAGCTTTTGGTATTAAGAGAAATGCGAATTTTCTTATGTTAAGTTAAATTCCAAGATCTTGTTTATATTTCCATTAAAATTTAGCGGTTCAACGGTCCACATTTCATCGAGTTATAGCTTTCTTAGGATATTTATAACATTTATTATAACATTTCAATTCAATAGCTTATAAAGCTTTTGATATTACAGGAAATTAGA
>NC_060950.1:63080468-63083047 GCF_022045245.1 Lucilia cuprina | reverse complement strand
TAGTAATTTCCGTTAAACATTGTTATAAATTATATTAAATTTGTGATTTGATAAAGTGTGGCATTTACAATTGTGTGTTAAAAAAAACAAGAAGAAAATAAGGAAAAATTGCACTAATTTCATGGTCCGTTCTTTTAAATGATTTAAGAATAAAACTCAATTGATTAAAGAAAGGACCAAAGAAACAAGTAAAAGGAAAATAATAAAAAACCTATATTTAATCAATTTAGAAGATAAAAAGAAGATAAATTTTAAAATTTTAATTTAAAACTAAAAGTAATTTTCATCTTAGTTAAACTAGGCTTAAACTAGGAAATTTGAAGTTTAGCAGTTGTTTTTTATTTAGCATTATAGTTAAAACTTTAAGGCTGTATTCTAAAGTTTAATAAAAGTTTAAACTTTGTTTAAACTGTGTTAAAATAAAGTTTAAGTTTGCATTTGTGCCTAAAAGCGATGAAATTAAAATTTAATCTTTAGTTCAACTTTTCAAGAAGATAAACTTAAAAATTTTCTAAAAAAAATTTTAGTTTAAAACTAAAAGATAGTTTTGTCTTAATTAAACTAGGTTTAAACTAGGAAATTTGAAGATTAGCAGTTGTTTTTTATTTAGCATTATAGTTAAAACTTTACTTTTGTATTTGAAAGTTTAATAAAAGTTTAAACTTTGTTTAAACTATTTAAACTTTGTTTAAACTATTTAGACTTTGTTTAAACTGTTTAGACTATGGTTAAACTGTTTAAACTTTGTTTAAACTGTTTTATAATAAAGTTTAAGTTTGCATTTGTGCCTAAAGGCGATTAAATTAAAATTTAATCTTTAGTTTAACTTTTCAAACATTTGAAATCAATTTTTTCTATGCATAACTAAACAGACTTTGAAATAAAGCATTCAAAACGGTTCTTCTCCTTCCCTCCACCCTTGCAAACGTCCATAATTGTCTCTGACCTTTCCCGGAATTCTATGTGTTCTTGTTTTTGTTTTTTTCTGCTAAACATGAGCAAACAAAAACATGATACTTTCAAACATGTCTCCTGGTATGTTTATTACGTCTGCTGTGGCTTGAACTCAAACTCCAAAACAACCCAAACGGCAAGCAACCCTGAAAACTGGGAGAATAACAATAAAAATAAACTAGGCCCAGACTCAGCTAGACAAACAAATGGCATAACAACACACATACACACACACCCAAGCACATGCAGGCAAGGACACATACATATACATACAAACTTGGAAATATTTTAACTAAACTTACAGTCTCAAACAAACCAAAATGCTGGTGTGAAGGACCATAACTGAAGACAGATGTTTAAAAGTATAAAATTTTGATTTTAATACTTGCATTTAAAAGTTTTTTTCATTTAGCATATTTTTAAGTTACTGGTAAAAATTTTTGGGGATCCTCTAGTAAGCCCCCCTTCCCCTAAAAGCTTATGCAAAATATGCGTAAAAACAACCCTCATATTTAGCAGAAATATCAAACATTAAATACATTTCAGGCAAAACAACACAAAAACCCAAAACCAAAAACAAGTAGAAAAAGGACATTGTTTTGCCAACAACAACAACGAGCAAACTCCAAATACTCCAAATGCTGAATAGGACTACAATAAATATTTGTGTTTTATAGCAGGCAAAAAGGACATCGTAGTCAAAATCAAAACACAAACACACATACAAACATAACACCGCTGTAGGGAAAGAGACAAACACCATGTTTGTCAAAATTATTTAAATTCATACTCTACAACCATTAACAGCATAACACAACTCCACACAGATGTGTTGGTTATAAAAGAAAAGAAAAAAATTAAACTTAACGTTAGCACTAAAATTTCAATATATAAACAAACACACATAAAAGTAGGGGGACAATATGATGACAGGTCGCTTTTTTTTCTCCCTGAAGTTTTTAAACAATTGTATTTTGTTTTTCCTTAGCTACATTAACTTTCACTAGATTAAAGTACTAAAATGTTGTTGAAATTACTTTCCACGAAGAGAATTTTTTTTTTTTTTTTTTTGGGGGGGAAAGGGACCTAAAAAAATAATCCTGTTTTTTGTAGTTATCAGGGGAGTTTTTAAAATTTTTAATTTTCTTTTTTTTATTCCCTGTTTACATTCATATTTTTTTCGACACATGTTGCTGTGACAATAGCATTTTTGTATTCGTGCCACAGATTTTAAGTCAAGTTAATTAGCAACTCATCAGCTAAATTGTTGAGCTAGAGAAGGCATAGAAATTTAATTAAGAAGATTTCTAAAGGAATTAATAAATCTTAAAAAAGTATAAGAAAATCCTTAAAAAACTAAATGCTTTTGTTTTAAAATTGAAGATTCTGGGAAATTGATTTGAATTTTTTTTAATTTTCCAAAGATTTAAGAAAAATTGAGAAAATTGAGAAAACTATTGACTATAGACTATACTAAAGGCTAGACTATAGACTAGACTATAGACTAGACTATAGATTAGACTATAGATTAGACTATAGACTAGACTATAGACTACACTATAGACTAGACTATAGACTAGACTATAGACTAGACTATAGACTAGACTATAGACTAGACTATAGAC
>NC_060950.1:63072039-63080368 GCF_022045245.1 Lucilia cuprina | reverse complement strand
TTAGTTAGTTAGTTAGTTAGTTAGTTAGTTAGTTAGTTAGTTAGTTAGTTAGTTAGTTAGTTAGTTAGTTAGTTAGTTAGTTAGTTAGTTAGTTAGTTAGTTAGTGGGAATCCAACCCACCACTTCCAGTCTGCCAGACTAGAACACTAACCACCAACTAGATTCTTTTGCAAAAAACTAGATTAAATTTTGCTTAAACTACTGTTAAACCTAGTTTAAACTTGTTTGATATAAGTTGAGGAACTAAAATGCTTTATAAACTTATTTTTTGTTTAAACTTAAGCTTTTTTTTAGGTTTTTAGTTGGAAAACCATAGAAATTTTCTTAAAATTTTTTGCTGGGTTATAGATTTTTACCAAAAAAAAAACATTAGTTTTTGTTGTGTATAGAACATATTTCATAATAAATTTTTCAATATATTCAATGTTATTGTTTCACAATGTGAACAAAAGGAAAAAACACTGTTCACTCTCTCATATAAATATATTTACAATAAAATTTAATTTATTACTGCAGTGAGAGTCAGTTTATACATATATAATTAGAATTTTATATATAGAATTAAAATGTGATATATAGTTTTTTTACTATATTTTAAATTTTTTTATAAAACATTGTTTTTAAGCTAATAAATAATATATCAATTAAATAAATATAAATACTTAATTGTTTTCTTTTGCTTTCTTTGCAGGTATGTAACAACATGATGATGATGTAGTAATAAATTTTATGGAAAAAAGCAAGTATAGTTTTAGGCGTATAGAAACTATAGTATAGTTCTAGGGAAATCTTATCATAGCATCCTCTAAAAGTCTTCGGAAATTCCCTCTAAAAGCCATTCAATTGAATACAACATCTTCAAGAATTCAACAAAATCTTCAACAAATTCATATTGTTACAGGAAGTAACAACCTAAAACAATAACTAACTGACTGAAAGACTCAAAAAAAAAAGAAAAAACAGAACGTCAGACATACACAGCTTGTTGGCAATTTAAATATTTAACTGAAGCTGCAGTTGTTCATACAAAACCAACTTCCTTTTAATAAAATGAAGTATAAAAAAAACGTAAATCTTGGATGCATGTTCAACAATTCTAACATTTTGTTGGCACTAATGTTTTGCAAGCGCCTACCTTTATGATTTGTTTTCTATCCCCCTCTCTCTCTTTCTGTCTTCTTTTCAACACTAATAGACATGCATTGTTTGTTAAGTCGAAAATCGAAGAAGGAAAAAAGTTAGAAAATCTAAAAAATATGAATAAATTTCTATAAAAATTTCCAACAGAAAAAAAGCTAAAAGATTGCATCAAGTTTTTCTGTTAAGAGGAGGCAACTTGAACAGCAAATTGGCAAAAGACTTTTTTTTAAACAGCACGTGCTTTATTGGTAGGCGTTAAAGTGTTGCAAAACTTTAGTTAAAAGGCAATATTTCTGAACTTAAAAAAAAAAAACAAATTTAAATAAAATAAGAAAAAAATGATTTAAGACTAAAGATTGCACAAGAAAATTGCTGCCAAAAGAAAAAAACAAAGAAAATAAACATCTAATAGTTAAACTTAGTTTAAATTAAAAATTTTCTAAAAAAAAATTTATAAGTTTTAAATTATTTTATAATTTCACTTAAAAATTTTTAATTAAACTTGATTTTTTTGAGTTTAACTTAAGTTTAAACTTGGTGTTATTATCACTATGAAAAATAAATTTTCATATTTTTTATGCATTTTTATAACACTTTAATATGCAATTAAAACTAAACCTTAAACTTGCATTTTGTTAGTTTAACTAAAGTTTAAACTTAGGCTTGAAACCATAATTAAATAAAACTTTTTTTATTTGAAACACATTAAAGTTAAGCTATAGCTTGGTATGAAAATCAAATCTTAAACTTGAATTTTGCAAGTTTAACTAAAGTTTAAACTAGGGTTTAAAACACTAAATAAATAAAATTTTCATATTTGGAATACACTAAAGTTAAACTATAACTTGGTATCAAAATCAAAACTTAAACTTGCTTTTTGCTAGTTTAACTAAAGTTTAAACTTAGGTTTTAAACCATAATTAAGTAAAACTTTTATATAAAGTTAGGCTATAGCTCGGTGTTAAAATCAAATTTTAAACTTGCATTTTGCTAGTTTAACAAAAGTTTAAACTTGGTTTTAAAACCCTAAATAAATAAAATTTCCATATTTGAAATACATTAAAGTTAAGCTATAACTTGGCATCAAAATCAAAACTTAAACTTGCATTTTGCTAGTTTAACTAAAGTTTAAACATCGTTTTAAAACAATATTTAAAATATAATAAAGTTAGACAATAGATTCGAAAGGTTATACATAATCATTGGACGTGCCAGATCGTATACCAGACGATCAGAATATGTCGAAAACTTTGAAACGCTGATCCCAGATAGAATGTCTTGGTCAAGCGGAACATTAGAGCAAATACCAATAGGAATCCGTTGTGACACAGATGGCTCTAAATTGTGTGGATAAAGTGGGACTGGGCTTCTATATTGAAGATCCAGAAGCAGAAATATACCACCGTTTACGAAATAATAACACGCAGAAGTACGAGCAATAACGGAATGCGTAAAATGGATTAGAATAAATATGGCGCCCACAGCGCTTAATATATTTACCGACAGCCAAAAGGCAATTAGGGCGATATCAGGAGATAGAACTAAATCTAAGACCGTATTGAATAATAAGAAAGCTTTAACTGAATACTCTCCCAGAGGTAAGGTTCACATCATATGGGTACCAGCGCACTCGGGAGTAGTCGGTAACGAAATACTGAATGTAATAGCTTTAAAAGGAAGGGAGCTCGAAGCAGTTAATCTGACAAACGCAAAACCATTCGACGCAACAAAAACTGAACTAAAAATATGAGTGAGAGAATCGCATAAGACCTCTTGGAATAATGAAACAGTGGGTAGAACCACGAAAATCCTATGGTTTGACCCGGATGAGAGCAAGACGAAAAATCTCCTCAAGAGTTGAGCAAGTCTGCAATTAAAAGTAAACCTTAAACTTTAAATTTGCTAGTTTAACTTGAGTTTTAACTTAGAGCACTAAAAATATGAAACTACAGATTGCACATTTCACTTCTATTAAGACTTGGCTACCGTTTGCAGTTAATATGAGATCTTAAACTGAATTTTCTCTAGTTTAACTAAAGTTTAAACTGCGTTTTTTAATAATATGGAAATATAAATTTCATTTCTTCTTTCAGTTTCAATTTAGTTATAGTTTTTATTAAAAATAAGAGTTCTTAGATTTTTGCTAGTTTAACTAAAGTTTAAACTCGATTTGTTTAAAACTTGCAAAGGTAAACATAAGTTTAAATTTGAAAAACATTTAGCAAACATTATAGTTTTTACACACAAATAAATTTACGGCAAAAATTATAAATTAAATCAAGTTTAACAATAGTTTAAACTTGAAAAAATCAAGTTTAAGAAAACATTTCATTATGAACGGAAAACTTTTAATTCAAGTTTTATTTTTACATACAAATTGAAAGTTAAACTTCATTAACCTCCATTTAAACTAAGTTTAAGCTAGGCTACTTGAAGTTTAAGACAAAAAAGTTATACAAAATTGTAGTTTAGCTAGCAGTGTTTATAATAGTTGTAATGTAAGATAAAAATGTTTATCTAAACCTAGTTTAACAGAAGTTTAAACTTCGTCGAGTTTAAGACAAAAGTTCTTTATTTTTGGCCAATTACTTACCTCAGAAGCATGGCCTCCGCTAGGATAGTGTTTAGTGTTCTAGTCTGGTAGACCGGAGGTGGTGGGTTCGATTCCCACCTGAGACTTTGGTTAAGGAGCACACAACAGGCCCGATAAAGGCTTAGGAATATTTATTTGGATTTGAGGCATATATGTACATCCTTCTTTCTAACTAACTAACTACTTCAGAAGCTGTTTCTGATCAAAATTGCAAGTTAAACTTGCTTAAGCGAAGTTTAAACTAACATTAATCCCGAAATATTGTTTCACTTATGCTTAAGCAAAGTTTAAACTAACATTAATCCGGATATATAGTTTGACTTATGTTAATTTCCTTATAGAATGATAAATTTTATAAAGTTTTTTTTTTTATTTAACAAAATATTTCTTTAATAAACCTTTAATAACTTTACCTATGACTTATGATTAAGAGGATTACATTTCTGCCAGCATTGCTCTTCAAACTCTATTATTTACACTTAAGTTATTTTAATGAAATTTTTGCTTTACGAAAAAAAAAATTGTTTATAAATTTCTGGCACTTCGTTTTGAAATGAAATGAAACTATCAAATTGGTTGCTGCTTTGCTGGATTCATGTTGCCAATAATAATTTGCCCATAGCAGCATTAACAAAGACCCTGGCTTTCAATAATATAAAAATTTCAAATGCCAAAATGTGTATGTATGTTTCCTTTTAAAACATTTGCAGTTTCCTTTCTTTTTTTTTTTTTTGCTGAATTCCTCTTTTACAACGGAAACGTTAAGATAACGCAAAAATGCAATTTAAAGCATGTGTTAATAGAATTCTTTTTCTAAACTCCCTAAATAGAATCAGAAATATACAATCATATGTGGGAAAATTTCATAAATATATATAGAGATAGACAGACAGACAGCTACACCGACAGTTAGTTACATTTGGAAAGGAAGTCAAGGCAAAGAAAGAAACACACACTCACAGCAAGTGACGACAACATGACTTTTTATAACCACAAACGACCTTAAAACTGAAAGAAAAAAGTGTTTAAGAGAGGCAGGAGGGGGGTACAACTTCAAAAATAATCAATGAACAAAACATTCCAGAGTTGCAAATACAGAAAAATGTGGTCAATTTGCCAAACTTTTTTTTTCTTCGTTTCTATTAATATATATAAAAACAAAATACCACAACTATTCTTAGTGATGATGGCCATTTGGACATTATAAACCTTAAGAATTGAAAAGTCAAGTTCTAGAAAGAGACTCCTGCCAGCAGAATATAACTTAAAGGAAATTACAAAAAAACACTAAAGGAAAAGGATACCAATAGCAACAAAAAGGCTTAAAGTATAGCGCAGCAACAACAGCAACAACAACAGCAACAACAACAGCAGCAACAGCAGCAACAACAACAGCAGCAGCAACAACAACAGCAGCAACTAGCAGTTATTGAAAAGTAATTGAAATGTTATGGTATTTCAGGGCAAATACATAGGAAGTAGAAGTTACACACATTTTATCTAAGGATTCAAGCATCTGTTCATAATTTTAAGCTGCTCACAGATCCTTTTTTGCTCTAGATTAAGTTGTAGCTGTAGTGATTATTACTTTATTGAGTTCTCTTTGCTTATTCCTTTTTCTAGAAAATATTTATGGTTTTATGATAGAAGTTAAAATTTTATCAATATATAAAAACTTGTTAAAGAAAGATATTGCTGTTGGTGGTGTGGTCGGTCAAACCGAAAGAAATTGGTTGCCTAGTTTATAACATAGACAAGACAATAATAAAGTAACAAACACAACAATGTTATAATGAACCAAATAGTACTATTGCTAAAGGAGGTTTTAAAAGAGGAGGGGTGGGGAGTTAATACTAAAGAAATGTAATAAAATTGTGAAAAACTAATAAGAAATGTAAAAAAAAAAGTTTGCCACTAAACCAGAGAGATAAATTAAAACTAAACAAGTTTTATTAAAGCAAACAGAAAAAAATTAAAAAAATCGCTTGAATTACTATTACAAAACCGAAAATAATAAGATTTTAATAAAATTGAACATTAAACTTTAATTAAGCTAGTTTAAACTAAGTTTAAACTAACTTAATAAAAGTTTAAAGCCTTAAATTAGAAAAATTTTATAAAACTAAACTTTTACTATAAAAGCTAAGTATTTTTAGCAGTTAAACTTTCTTAACTAAAGTTTAAACTAAGTTTAAACTCAGCTAAATGACAGATGATAGAAATGTGTCATTTGACATTGTCCTTTGCTGTGATGTCGGCGGCCACATGTACCTGCTGTAGTCATTGCTAACTGGTTGCACAACTTAAATCATTAGTGATGAGACTTGATTGTTGTGAAAGATCTCGATATTGCTTATATTGCTGCGCTGCTGCTGCTGTTGAGCAAAACCAAGTGAGTTGCTGGATGATGAAGATGTTTTTGTTTCTTGAATTTAATTTGGTTGGTGTTGCTGGTATGACTACAGATGTCATAGCATACAACACTTACTGTTGACTAGCTTTGTCAGAATTTCTCCAGAGTATTGCAGTTGTTGTTGCTGCCGATTTAAGACGATTTTTTAGAACAATTTGCTTTTAGCTTTTTCGGTTTCATTTTGATTTTGCTGCATGATTTTTTTTTAGACTTTTCTTGCACATCCGACGTATCTTGAAGACTTTGAGTTGGTGCCACTCTGGCAAGGGTACTTTTGTGTGACCTATTCAAGACTCCTATGGCTGCCGATGATTCTCGACTCCGTTCAAAGACAAAAATCTTGTGAAAAGATTAACAGCTAAACTTTCTAAAAGCTCTGTTAAACTTAGTTTAAACTAGCTTAAATTTAAAGTTTAACTTATATTAATAAGTCAATTTATAAATATAACATAAACATACAAGTTTAAGGCTAAAATTAAAAACTAAACTCGACATATAACTCAGTTAAACTAAGTTTAAACTTTATTAAATAAATTTTAAGGTTTTTGCTTTAAAGGGGTTTTAAAAGTAACCGAAAATTTACACAATTGTGCTAGAAAAACTAGATTTTATAATGAAATTTAATAATACAAATTGTAAAGCATACTTTAAGGATTAATGTTTAAAACTAAAGCCTATTTTAAGGCGTTTAAATTGAAAAATTTCTATAATTTCATTGAAATTATTCCTGTTTTTTTGCTCAGTTGCATTTTCCATTTTAATAACATTTAAATTATTACTAAAACAACAACAACAAAAACTCTTTTAAATCCTATTAAAGAAACAAAACTGTGATTTCACATTTTGTTGTTGTTGTTGTTGTTTTCATAATCAAATGAAACCCTATTTACATAAAATTATATAGACATATTATAATATAGAAATCATACTGATTAAAAACTATACAATATCAATAGACTGTGTAATAAATAAATAAATAAACAACACAACAGCACAAACATTAATATTCATACGTTAATTGTAAAGCATACATTAAGGCTGGTACAAAAAATATATATTAATTTAAATAGTTAACTGACATTTTTTATGTTTATAAAAAAATGTTGTTAATATCAACGAGTATTTAACAATTATATTAAAAGTCATTGATTAAGTTAATCAAAAATACAAAAAAATAAAACTTGTTTTTGTTGTTTTATGACAAAACTATTTAAATGTTATGGCATACTTTAGGGCAAATATATTAATATGATAAAATTAAAGCCTATAAATAGAGATTTAAATTAAAATAAATAGAAAAAAGAGAATTAAACTTAAATGTAATTTGTTGGGAAAATGGGAATAAATTATTTTAAATATTAAATTTTATTAAAATTTACTTACATCAAAGTATACTTTTAGGCTTAACTTTCAAATTATATAAACAACTGCATTTAAACTTAGTTTATTTAAGTGTAAACTCATTATGAGTGGACAACAATTGTCATGTGTCACAACAGTACAAAAACCACAATTTCAACTAAACAACTTCAAGATTTTGAAGAAACAACAACTTACATAGCAATAAAACTCTCTCTATAAACTGAATAAAACCAATAAGAGATCAAAGTAAAGAAAGGAAAGAAAAAACAAAACCAACAACGTATGCAGTAATTGTAGCGTAGCAGACAATTTTAGCGCCTTTTATTACACACGTTTTAATGTCACAAAAAGTGTAAAACTTGAAACTTAAAGAAGACATCACAAAGACATAATAGACCCAGAGTACAACGACAAAAAGACAAAATAAAATGGAAAATCTGACCACCAACAATGATAAGCCGTCTAGCAACCAACAGACATACATACATATCTACACGTATCTGCTGAATAGTAGCCAATAGTTGTCGTTTAGAAATGTCATACCATTTGCCAGGTTTAATGCTTAATGCCGGCAACAAATCGTAAAACGAATTCCAATCACATGGCAGAGAAGATCATCAGCTAAACAACAATTTCTGGACAACAGCACAGCACCCCAACAACAGCAGCACCTATAACAGCACCAACAACAGCAGCAACAGCTTTAAAATCATCCTTAAATTGTTCAACCATAATAAAGTCTTTATATTTTTTTTCCATTTTTCTTATGACAATGATGATGTGTGATGGTCAGATAATATGTTGTAGGAAATATGTTTTTA
>NC_060950.1:63065811-63071939 GCF_022045245.1 Lucilia cuprina | reverse complement strand
CTATCTATCTATCTATCTATCTATCTATCTATCTATCTATCTATCTATCTATCTATCTATCTATCTATCTATCTATCTATCTATCTATCTATCTAACTAACTGACTAACTGACTGACTAACTAACTAACTAATTAACATTCATAAATTATATATCATAACGTTTGTATTCTGTTAGAAACCTTTTAAGGCCTTAAACTTGCTTCGAGCTAGTTTAAACTAAGTTTAAGAAAATCTCAACTCAAAGTTTAAACTTAAATTTATTGCAGAAATTATAACTAAAAGCATATATTTTCATAATAAAAGCTTTTAAAGCATTCTTTTAAACTTAAAAAAAAACTTTTAACAAAGTTTAAACTTAGTTTGATCTCCAAAAAATCCAAGTTTAACTAGTAATTTCTATACTATAACGCTTCTAAAGCTATAGTGATAAATGTTATAACAAAATTTTCTATTAATCTTATTGCAACAAAGTTTAAACTTGATTTAACTTTTTAAAGTTAAATTTTAACTAATAGTTTATTTAAACTAAGTTTAAACTTTAACAAACAAAGTTTAAGGAATTATTTTAATGCTATAGCAATGCTGCAGTTGGAGGGATAAAAAATATAATACGATTTTTTCTTAAACTTAAGTTTTACTTAGTTTAAACTAAGTGTAAACTTAAATAATTAAAGTTTAAGGAATAATTTTTATGTTCCAAGATAGCTTGAGTTAATGTGTAACAAAATACCATAAAGTTTAATGTTAAACTTAAGTTTAAACTAGATTAAACTTAGTTTAACCTTTATTAAAGTTTAAGAAATTCTTTTTACACTAAAGTAAGGTTTAGGTTATAAATACAATTAAACTGAAGGAAATTGTTATTTTATTTTGTTTAAGCCTAGTTTAAGCTTAGTTTTAATTATTATTTAACTTTTAATTGACATTTCATTTGTTTTAACTAGTTTTATGGGTTTATTTTGTAAGTTTTTTTTGTTTCCTTTAAAAGCGTGTTGTTGCTGAAAAAAAATTTGTTAGTTTTTTCTGTTGTATGTTTGCATGATTTATGGCTCAACTAACGCCGCATATAACTATAACATATTGTAATATGTTTTTTTTATTTAAGTAGAAAAATGTAAAAAAAAATAATTTTATTTTCATATTTTTTTTTAACAATATTGTTGTTGTGTTTTTTTGTTAATATATTTCTTTTGTTTTTTTAATATGTAAAATAAAAGAAATATTTTAAAAATATTTAAAGGTTTTTTTTAAGCAGAAAAATATTTGTGTTTAAATAATTTTTTTCAGAATTTTACTGAAATAATTGATATTTTATAGATTTTATATTTATTTCTACTTTAATTGTTTTTGTTTTACAGCAAATCAAAGTAGTGGTTAAAAAAAATTTTGTTGTTATTTTTTTTGCAGGTAAAATGCAATTGTCTGTTAAAATTGTTTGAAAATATTTAAATATTTTAAATTAATAGAAGAATGACAGGAAAATCCTCCAAATGAAAGCTATTTAAACTTGATTTTTGTTATCAACGGAAGTTAGGTAAGTAAAGTTTAAAAATTAAGTTATTTTATAAAACAAATTTATCATATTTATTATTTTGTGTTTTCGATTATTTGAAAATTTGTTAAATTTCCTTATTAGCTTTAATTGTGTCCAAAAACTTGTCCTTCCTTCCTGGTTTAAAATGCAAAGACAATATTCTTAATTTACTATCAAAAAATCTCTCATGTGGTATAAAATCTGTTCAAAAATCTGTAAAATTTAAAAAATTTCCCAATCTGATTATCTAATTGTTTTTTTAAGCTCTTCATTATTTAAACACTTCTTAAATTTTCTTATTAAACACAGTAATTGCGTCCAGAAACTTGTCTGTCCTGCCTTGTTTAAAATAAAAAGAAAAAACCGAAAACTCTCCTGTTCTATATAATCTGCCCACAAGATATATAAAATTTTAAATATTTCCAGATATTATTAAACAGTTAATATTCTATGTTCTTGATTATTTGAAAACTTGTTAAATTTTTTCTTTAGCACTTTAATCATGTTTAGAAACATGTCTGTCCTTCCTTGTTTAAAATACAAAGAAAAAAATCTTTTGTTATACATAATCTGTCTATAAAATCTATAAAATTTTAAAAAGTTCTTGATGTAATTATATAGTTATTATTTGATAGATCTGATTTTTTTAGAAAATTTTTAAATTTCTTCATTAGCACTTTATTTGTGTCCAGAAACTTGTCTGTCCTTCCTTCAAAATAAAATTCAAAAATATGTTTTTAATTCACTATAAAAATATATCTTCTCTTACATATAATCAGGCAATAAAAGCTATAAATTTTTAAAAAATTCTCGATCTAAATATATAGTTGGTATTTTATGTGTCTGATTATTTGAAAACTTTTTAAATTTTCATTCTAGCACTATAATTGTGTTCAGGAACTTGTCTGTCCTTCCTTGCTTAAAATGTCAAGAAAATATTTTAAATTTACTATCAATAAATATATTCTGTTTTACATAATCTGTCCATAAAATCTATAAAATTTTAAAAATTTCTTTACATTTTAATTGTGTGCAGAAGCTTGTCTGTCCTTCCTAGAAAAACAAATACAATTTCTCTACTTAATTCTCTTGGTTTAAATAATCTGCCCATAAAATCTATAAAATTTTAAATATTTTCCAACCTGTTAATATAGTTACAGTTCTATACAACTAATTATTCCAAAATATGTTAAATTTTCTCTTTAGCTTATTTATTACCCACTAGAACATGTCTGTCCTTCCTCGTCAAAAAATCATATTTTTGCTTTTAATTTTCTATTAAAAATTTGGCTTAATGTATATAATATCTTTATGAGTCTATATATATTTTCTATATGTTTCGAAACAATAACATAATTAATTTTGTCTGATAATGATCATTGCAACATAAGCTAATTTTTCTTTTTATGTTAAAGGAAGTATACATCAACTTGTTCGTCCTTCTTTGCAATAAAATACAATTTTTGCTTTTATTTTCCATTAAAAAAAAATCGACCTAATGCCTATAATCTCTTGATAAAACTATATATTTTCAAACCAATAATATAATTAATGTTCTCTGATAATGATCATTACAAAATATGCCTATTCTTTTTATCATTCAGGAGATTTACACTAATTTGTCTGTCCTTCCTTGCAATAGAATAAGATTTTTGCTTTTATTTTTCTATAAAAAATCGTTCTAATGTTTAAAATCTCTTTATAAATCTATATATTTTCAAACCAATAACATAGTTAATGTGCTCTGATAATGATCATTGCAAAATAAGCTAATTTTTCTTTTTATCCTATAGGAAACATACACCAACTTGTCCGTCTTTCCTTGCAATAAAATACAGTTTTTGTTTTTAATTTTCTATAAAGAAATCGTTCTAATGTTTATAATCTCTTTAAAAAATTTATATATTTTCCATTAATTTTCAAACCAATAACATAGTTAATGTAGTATGATAATAACCATTTTAAAATAAGTTAACTTTTCTTTATATCTTATTGGAAATATACACTAACATGTCCGTCGTTCCTTGCAATAAAATACAATTTTTGTTTTTAATTTTCTATAAAGAAAATCGGTCTAATGTTTAAAATCTCTTTTAAAAATCGATATATTTTCCATTCATTTTCAAACTAATAACATAGTTAATGTTGTATGATAATAACCATTTTAAAATTAGTTAATTTTTCTTTATATCTTATAGGAAACATACACCAACGTGTCCGTCCTTCCTTGTAATAAAATACAATTTTTGTTTTTAATTTTCTATAAAGAAAATCGGTCTAATGTTTATAATCTCTTTAAAAAATCTATATATTTTCTATAGATTTTCAAACCAATAACATAGTTAATGTTCTAAGACAATGATTATTTCAAAATAAGTTAATCTTTCTTTATATTTTATAGGAAATAAACACCAACTTGTCTGTCCTTCCTTGTAAAAAAATGAAAAATTTGTTTTTTTAAATTTTTCCTAAAAAATCGTCTTATATACAAAAATTGTTCAAAAATCTATAATTTTTAATATATCTATAATCTAATAACACATAAATTATTCTACAATCTTAGTTAATTGAAAACTTTAACATTTTTTCTCTTTAACACTACTACTTATGCTCAAAATCCTGTCTGTCCTACTTTGTTATTAATTTAATTAAAATTTGTGTCTTTTAATAACTTTAAACTTCAATTGTTTATATCATTTTCATACTTTGATTATTTATTAAAAATTTATGGTTTTATTTACTTATTTCAATACTTAAGGGCTTATTTTACTATTAAACCCTTTGAAATATAAATAAATTAATATTCTTAACACGAGTTAAATAAACACCTTTGTGGCATCTTATAAAATGTTCTAGTTTGTCTTTCACAAAAAAACAAAAAAAGTGTTGAAATTCGTAAAAGGCTTGTGTATAAATAATGATTTCTAGAGAATTATGTTTATGTTTAAGGAAATGTTTTAATTAGAATTTTATTAAAAAATATATATACTAAAACTTAGAATCAAAAGTGTGTGTGGAGGGGTTTTGATTAAATTGAAAACGAAATTTTTTGGCTTTGTAAGAGAAACGTGATCATATTTTTAAAAGCTTTTGGGTAAAATGTAAAAAAACGTGTTAAAAATGTCTAACAGACACAAATAAATAAACAAAATAATAATTTCAGAAAATTTCTTAATCCATTTGAAAGCTAAGTAGTTCCCTTCCAAATAAGTTTCAAATTGAATGTTTAAATAATAGATAAACTCAATATACTCACTACAAAGTATTTTGGAATAAACTTCGTTTTATGAAGTTTAAACTAAGTTCAACTTTTAATAACAAAAGTTTGAACAATAAGTTTTGTAGGAAAATAAACCAAGACTTAATCTAAAACATGTTTGTGTAATTTTGAAAATTTCTTTTTTTTTTTTAGAAAATTTTCAAAAATTTTTCTTTTTTTTATTTAATTTAAAAGAATTTTTCCACAATTTCTTAAATATTTATCAAGAATTTTTTTCCTGATTTAAAATCTTAAAATCTTCAACTTAACCGAAAAATTTTTATATTTTTTTGCTTTAATTTTATTTATTTTTTTTAAAGACATCTGTTGATAAATCAAACGATTTATGATGTCTTTTTTACAAAGAATTATACTACATACAAACATTAAGGAATACGTTAAAAATTCTTGCATACATTAACAACAGAAAAAATCAACAACAACAACAACGACAACAAAAATTCTTCAAACTGTCCACAAAAGTCTTATAAAATAAATGAATGAAATAAAATTATACGCGCAATCATGACAGCAAAAGACAACTGAATATTTTTAAGAAGGATTTAACAAAAGTCAACATTAGGGGTAAGCACTTCATGAAAGACAAGAGAAAAAAAAAATCAAAACAAAACAAAACTATTAAAATCATAAATTTTTTCTTAAAAACTTAATGGAAAATTTTATTTTCAATTTTTTTTAAATATTTTCTATAGCAAGTGCATACCCTTATTGTTTATATCTACTTTATCTTATTGCCTTGATTAAATCAACTCAATTGCTTAAACAAAAGCACCCAAAGTTTTGCTTTTGTCTTATCATATGACAGACCGACTCTGCAGCAAGTATTTTAACATTACAACACGTACATACACATTTTTTTTATTAAAAATATTGTTAAAAAGCCATAAAATTATATATATAGTTAATTTCTGAAAATCCTTAACATTTTTAAAAACAAATAAAAATAAAATTATTAAATTTATTACAGAATGTTTAACAATCTGTTAACAGGGGTAATAAAATGCTGCAATATGTTTAAATTAATGTTAATTTAAGTGAAATTAAAAAGCAAAACAGAACCTGCTCATTGACCAATATGTCCAGAATATATAGAACAGAACTAAAACAGAAAAGAACTAGAACAGAACTAGAACAGAACTAAAATAGAAAAGAACTAGAACAGAACTAGAACAGAACTAGAATAGAACTAGAATAGAACTAGAACTGAACTAATACAAAACTAGAACAGAACTAGAACAGAACTAGAACAGAACTAGAACAGAACTAGAACAGAACTAGAACAGAACTAGAACAGAACTAGAACAGAACTAGAA
>NC_060950.1:63060791-63065711 GCF_022045245.1 Lucilia cuprina | reverse complement strand
GTTCTAGTTCTGTTCTAGTTCTGTTCTAGTTCTGTTCTAGTTCTGTTCTAGTTCTGTTCTAGTTCTGTTCTAGATCTGTTCTAGTTCTGTTCTAGTTCTGTTCTAGTTGTCTTCTAGTTGTGTTCTAGTTCTGTTCTAGTTGTGTTCTAGTTGTGTTCTAGTTGTGTTCTAGTTCTGTTCTAGTTTTGTTCTAGATCTGTTCTATTTCTGTTCTAGTTCTGTTCTAGTTCTGTTCTAGTTCTATTCTAGTTCTGTTCTAGTTGTGTTCTAGTTGTGTTCTAGTTGTGTTGTAGTTCTGTTCTAGTTCTATTCTAGTTCTATTCAAGTTCTATTCTAGTTCTGTTCTTGTTCGTTTCTAGTGTCAGTTACTATTTTTTTATATTTTTTTTCTATCATTATCTATTTTTTAAAAGTTTATGACATTTGAAATTTGTTTCTATTAAAATATTTTACCATATTTAAGCTTAAACAATTAGCTGAAATTCTTTTATAAAAACTAATTTTCAATTAATCATAAATTTTTTAATATGAGGTTGGTTAGCAATCACCTTTTCAGTTTTTTTTTTTTTCTTTTTGTCTACAACTATTTGGCGCCTAAATGTACTCAATATTTGTTGTTTGCGGTTTTTCTCTTAAACATTTTCACTGACAACTAATTAAGCTTTAATGTGTATTTATAACATTCGCATTGAATATATACATATATAAAGTCAATTTGAGTCCACACAATGTGTGGTAGATTTTTACCTATAAAGAAACAAATTCTACACTTAGGAAATTTTTAACGGATCAAATTGCATAAAGTGTTTCTGCTGTTTTTTGGATTAACTATTTTTAGAAGATATTTGGAAATTTTGTAACTTTTTAAAATAATATCAAAATTTCTTTTTTCCCTAAAATAAATTGTAAACTTCTCCGAGTTTAGTTAGGCTTTGGTGTTATATGTGCCTGTTAAGATTTGTTTTTTTTTTCAAAATCTTGATGTCTCAGTACCACCCAAAAAAAGTATATATACAACAACATCATACGTTGTTCAGTCGCATATAGAGTTTATCATTTATTATAAACAATTTTGGTTTATTCATAGTCATTCATTTAAGAAAAAATAACTCGAACAATTTGTGTCTGCCCGCACTGGTAGAGATACTTGTTGTTGTTGTATCTTTTGTATATGAGTAGTACTAGATACATTGGAACCCAGCAGGCGTTAATAACAACATGTAAAATGGAAACAGCAATAACAACAACAAATTCAAAATAAACAAAACACACCTATAAAGATGTCTAATTAGGCCGACACTGGTTGAAAATAAAATTTATTAAAAAAATTAAAAAAAAAAAAACTATAAATTCATTCAAGTTTTTAGGAAAAAATTTAAAAAAACACATGTTTTTTTTTATTTTCTCTTATAAACATAAAGCTTTCAAGTACATTTATCCTTCTTTCATTATTCGCAAAAAAACAACAACAACACATTAAAAATATAATAAAATTAAAAAGAAACTAAATAAAAAAAAAAATTATGACACAAGTTACGTTGTTAAACAAATATTTCCGTTTTGAGAAAAAAAAACAACAAAACAAAAGCACACGATACATGTGTTAACAGTGGCAAGCAAAACAATAACAACTTTTTTTTCAAAATTTACTATATTAAGAAAAAACTATATAACCTTAGCTTGACATTGATATTTTAAACTATTAAGTAGTTTTTCTTAAAGTGTAGACTTCCTAAACTCTCAATAAAGAAAATTCTACTGTTCGCAAAAAAATAACTATAAATTAATCATTGTTAATAATTTGAACAATACATATTTTATTTAATAACTTAAAACCCTTCTATATAATGATTAATGGTAACATGATTTGTTTCTATTAATTATATTTTTTTCTATGATATTTTGCTGTCAGCAAGTAATTAATTTAGCAATAAAAGAAAAATTTTAACAAAAAAAAAACTAAATAGCAATTATATATAATTATATATAAATAATTAAAAAAATTCCTATACATATTATTAACAATAATACAAAAGAATTTGTGGAACCTATAATTTAAAACGATTTTGTTGTAGCAACAAAACTTTTACACAAGACAAACATAGTTTATGACTATGATGGGAAACAGCCATTGCTATAGACTAGACTATAAACTATAGACTAGACTATAAACTAGAGACAATACTATATATTACACCATAGATTAAACTATAGACAGGAATAGGTTGTATACTAGACTACATATACAATACTATAAACTAGACTAGAGATCAGAATAGAGACTAGACTATAAAATATACTATAGACATGACAATAGATTAGAAAATAGATTCGACTATAAATTAGACTAGACTATAGACTAGATTATAGACTAGACTATAGACGAGACTATAGACTATAGACTAGACTATAGACGAGACTATAGACTATAGACTAGACTATAGACTAGACTATAGACTAGACTATAGACTAGACTATAGACTAGACTATAGACTAGACTATAGACTAGACTATAGACTAGACTATAGACTACACTATAGACTACACTATAGACTAGATTATAGACTAGATTATAGACTAGATTATAGACTAGACTGTAGACTAGACTATAGACTAGACTATTGAATAGACTGTAGACTAGACTATTGACTAGACTATACACTAGACTATTGACTAGACTATTGACTAGACTACAGACTAGACTATAGACTAGATTATAGGCTAGTCTATAGACTAGATTATAGGCTAGCCAAAAGTCTAGATTATATTTTTTTACGTTTTTCTTTAACTATGCCGCCTTTTAGCTTTCAATTTCAACCAAATAATAAAAATCCCATAAATTTTATTAACAATTCTAATTACTTAATTTTGTTTGTTTTAAAGCGAAAAACTTTCTTTCCCTTAAAAAGAACAATAAATGTCTTCAAATAACTTCTAATTCTAACATAAATGACCTACAGCTTTAACTTAAACAAAAAAATTGAGTTTTTCCATTTAAATTCTGTTTTGAGTGATTACCCATTAACCTAAACTGAACTTCCGCAGTAGACACATAGCCGTCGGTTTATATTAACCACAAAAATTTTTTAAAAACAAATATTTTTTATTGAATATTCTTAATAAACCGTTTTATTGACCAAAAAACTAACCCAACAGCTGGTGTTTTGGAAAAAAAATTTAAATATATTTTACTAAAAATAACAACAACTATTAGAAACAAATTTGTTTTGTGGCCGACCAGTGTCAAGTTCAATTATGGAAATTGACTATTTTGAACAAACACCTGTCTGTCTGTCTGTCTATTGTTCGATCTATTGGTGGCTAAAGTATAGAGTTGTAGAAAAAATTTTATTATTTTTTTATTTTACGAAATTGTTAGTAATAAACATAAAACAAATCAAAAAAGTTTATAACAAATATAAATTTTATTAAAATTTAATTTGCCCTATAGCACAACAATTAAACAATACTACTTGTGTTGACACCAACACGATGAGCACATTCTGGTGACAAGTGGTTTGTTGTCAAAGCAATCATTTGGAAATATTTTGTAAAATTTATTTATTAGTATTTAAATAAAAATAAATAATAAACTAAACAATTAAACACCTTAGTTAAAGGTCAAATAGTTTATTATATCTATATTGTCCCCTTTTTTTATTAAATTCTCATTCCCCCTATTTAAACACAATTCCAATAAAAACTAGAAACTTTTGCAAGTGTTTAACAAACCATTAAAACATGTAAATTGTTTAACAAACCATTTAAAATTAAGAATCGTTAAATAAAAAAATACAAAAACCATAAAAAAATTTGCGGCGCCTACTTAGGCAGTTAAAGTAATTTGCATAAAGCCATTTCAAAAACAAAAAAAAAAATAATAATAAACTGAAATTCTCTAGCTAAACCACGCATTCTCACGCATTTCATTAATGTCTTTTTTTCAAAGTAGCAAAAGCCTAAAGAAAACATCATCAGTATTTTATTATTAGCACATATTATTATTATTATTATTGCGCAGGCGCAGCCTTACTATCAGCTACTACTACGCTATTCTTAGAAAAACAACAACTAGGTAGGGACATTTTTATAAAATAAAAAATCAAACATTCATTCATTTTTAAATGGGGAACAGTCATTAAACACATATGTGATCCTACTCGTAAATTCTATAGAAATCACTGCAACAAAATTGCTAAATTAAAAAATTTTAATTTTTTTTAAACGCAAAGATTGCTAGCAAAACCAGGTGGGAACTTAGGATTAATATGATTTCTCTAAATCTGACTGTTCTACTTTTGTTCTAGTTCTTTTCAAGTTCTGTTCTAGTTCTGTTCTAGCTCAGTTCTAGTTCAGTTCTATTTCAGTTCTAGTTCAGTTCTAGTTCAGTTCTAGTTCAGTTCTAGTTCAGTTCTAGTTCAGTTCTAGTTCAGTTCTAGTTCAGTTCTAGTTCTGTTCTAGTTCTGTTCTAGTTCTGTTCTAGTTCTGTTCTAGTTCTGTTCTAGTTCTGTTCTAGTTCTGTTCTAGTTCTGTTCTAGTTCTGTTCTAGTTCTGTTCTAGTTCTGTTCTAGTTCTGTTCTAGTTCTGTTCTAGTTCTGTTCTAGTTCTGTTCTAGTTCTGTTCTAGTTCTGTTCTAGTTCTGTTCTAGTTCTGTTCTAGTTCTGTTCTAGTTCTGTTCTAGTTGTGTTCTAGTTGTGTTCTAGTTGTGTTCTAGTTGTGTTCTAGTTGTGTTCTAGTAATGTTCTAGTTGTGTTCTAGTTCTGTTCTAGTTGTGTTCTAGTTCTGTTCTAGTTTTGTTCTAGTTCTGTTCTCGTTCTGTTCTAGATCTGTTCTAGTTCTGTTCTAGTTCTGTTCTAGTTCTGTTCTAGTTCTGTTCTAGTTCTGTTCTAGTTCTGTTCTAGTTCTGTTCTAGTTCTGTTC
>NC_060950.1:63056921-63060691 GCF_022045245.1 Lucilia cuprina | reverse complement strand
TCTAGTCTATAGTCTAGTCTATAGTCTAGTCTATAGTCTAGTCTATAGTCTAGTCTATAGTCTAGTCTATAGTCTAGTCTATAGTCTAGTGTAGAGTCTAGTCTATAGCTAGTCTAGAGTCCAGTCAATAGTCTAGCATGTAGTCTAGCCTATAGCATATTTTATAGTCTAGTCTATATTCTGGTCTAAGTATATAGTTTACAGTCTAGTCATACGTCTAAATGTAATGCCTAAGACCTAGTCTTTCTTTAAGTCTAAAGTTTTTCCTGCGATATATTAAATTAATTAAAACAACTTTCTATTTTATGATTTTTTTTTGGTCTTGGACCTAGAAATATTTCTAATTATTTCCTTTTTTTCAAATATTAATCTAACATGTTGAACAATTATTGTTATTTTTTAAGGTGACCAATTGACACCATTATTTGCACATTTTGTTAAAAAAAAGAAACATTAAAAATTTATTATGGCAAAAAGTTCTTAAGAACAAACTAAAATAACAACAATTTAAACACTTTAATAAATCCAATAAAAGAAGCCAAAAAAAAAGAAATAATAATAATCATAATCACTAAAAAAGTATGCCACTAATATACATAAAATTATGGCTTAAAAAGGAAGTCAGTCATAAATTTAGACAACAACAAAAAAAATCACTTTATAATTTTGCTTAAATAAGTAATAAACTAAAAAATGGTGCTAAAATTTTTAGTAAAAATTTGAAGAAAAAAATTTGACATAAATTCTATAGTAGAGGGTGAAATCGTGTTGTAATTCTATATAATTTTTTTTATTTTTTTAGAATTGAAAATTATAGTTTTAAAGAACATGTGTTTTAAACTAAAATTAAAAAAAGATTATAATAATTTGTAGAGCATTAATAAATTTTAAACCTCGAGGGTTGTAAAAAATTGTATGGTGGAAATAATGATAATTTCAAGTTAGAATCATTTTTTTTAAGAACAAAATTATTAGTTTTGTTTTAAAGTAATAAAATATAATAACCTAAGGTTATAGTTTTATATGTTTCTGTTGAATTTTCGAATAAATTTTCAAGGTCTTTATCTATAATTTTGAAAAAAGAAAAAATATTTTTTAATTTTATGAAGAATTAATTTTTTTATTTAGTTGTAATTTTGGAGGATTATAAGAGAAAAATATATTGACTTAATTTATTGGATTATTGTGTAATCTATAGTTAATGGGATGGAATTTAAAAAAAATATTTTAAGATTTTTTAAAAAGTTACATTTTTTCATAAAAAAAAATTCATTAAAAATTACGAAATTTTTGAATTTTGTTGCAAATTTGAGGGATTATAATATAATCAAATATTAACCGATTTTTATAAAATTTATATAACCAATAGCTTATGTCATGATCTTTCAGATTATCAAAAAGTATCTAGCGATTTTGCAATATGTTCGAATTTTTCTACAAAAACAAAGTTTTTATTAAAGAAATTTTTGAATTTTGTTGCGACTTTGAGGGATTATAATATAATAAAATATTAACTGATTCTTATAAAAACTATATTATCAATTGCTTATCTGATTATCTTTCAGACTATATAAAATTTTCTGACGATTTTGAAATATGTTCGATTTTTTACAAAAACAAAGTTTTTAAAAATATTAAAGAAATTTTTGAATTTTGTTGCTACTTTGAGGGATTATAATATAATCAAATATTAACCGATTTTTATAAAAATTATGTAACCAATAGTTTATGTCAAAGTCTATCAGAGATTAAAAAAAGTACTTGCAATTTTCAAATAACTTCCTTTTTTTTACAAAAATAAAGTTTATCATAAAAATTAAGAAATTTTTGAATTTTGTGACGCCTTAAAAGGATTACAATATTATCGAATATCTACCGATTTTTATAAAATTCATATCACCAATAGCTTGTGTTTAGATCTTTCAGATTGTAAAAAAATATTTTGCAATTTTTTAAAAAATTCATTTTTTTTAAACAAAATTTTTTATAAAAATTTAGAAATTTTTGAATTTTGTTGCGACTTTGAGGAATTATTACATAATCAAATATAAACCGTTTTATATAAAAATTATATAACCAATAGTTTATGTCAAGGTCTATCAGATTTTAGAAAAATTTTTTGCAATTTTGAAATAAGTTAAATTTTTTACAAAAACAAAGTTTTTTTATAAAAATTTCGAAATTTTTGAATTTTGTGGCGTTTTAAAAGGATTGTAATATTATCAAGTATTAACCGTTTTATATAAAAATTACGTTACCAATAGCTTATGCTAAGAGCTTTCAGATTGTAAGAAAATATTTTGCGACTTTTTAAAAAATTTCATTTTTTTACAAAAAAAAAAAATATAAATAAATACAAAAATTTTAAAATTTTTAAAATTTTCCTATTTTGCATTAACTTTGCAGCTTTATAGTTCCTAAGCATAGTCCATTATTAGCAAAACTCTTACTTAGTTGTCTAGACCAGACAATGGTCTATCGTTTAGTGTTGAAAACTTTAACAATTTTCGAATTTAAAGATTATTTTCTTATTTTTATTCAACTGAAAGACATTTAAAAATTTTTCTTAAAAAAAGCTTTATTGAGCCTTAAAGGAACACATTCTTTAACAGCAGTTCTTAATGAAACTTAAAACTTTGCTGAGGGTCTTTCTTTTCGTTTGTGGTCCTACTTGCATTTAATTTTTTGCTTATATCCTGGACATATGTCAAATGGTTTTTCACTTGAACTCTGTGTTTTTGATAATAAATCAATTTATTTTTAAATAAATATTTATTTTTAACAGTATCCATATAGTTGTTGTTATTTAAAATTGTACTTAAACTGTCTTTAACTTGATTTTTTTAAGTTTTTGTGGATCCTCCTCAAGTCCAAAAGACATTTAATGCATGTCTGAAGCTGTCAATTTTAATAAAGTGTTACTTTACACAATTTTTTCGTCACAGTTTCTGTTTTTTACTTTATTAAATTAAATTGCATTTAAGTAAACTGTTTATAAAACGTAGTCACAGTTCACTAGCCAGTACGCTTACAGTATGGTTCAAAAACTAAGCAAATTTTTTCCAAATAAAAAGAAAAACTAGATTCTTTTAAACTATTACTAAACAATTAATTATGTATCGATATTATCTAATTTTCTAAGTTAATAAGAAAAAGTTGCTTAATATTTAAACTATACTGTTAAATTAAGATCATTTCATGAACGTGTTAAGATGTTTCATATATTAAACTTTTCGTGTCAATTATAAACGTGTATGAAAACAAGATTAAAGATTAATAAAAACAAAATTGAACATGATGCAAGTGAAATTGAGTTAAATAAATGACAAGGGAATTCAACTGTCATGAAACTGTTTCAAGGTTGCTTAAATAGGAGAAGTTTAAGTAGGAGGTTTATGAGAAAAAT
This sequence comes from Lucilia cuprina, assembly GCF_022045245.1. NCBI lineage: Eukaryota > Metazoa > Arthropoda > Insecta > Diptera > Calliphoridae > Lucilia > Lucilia cuprina. Next base: position 63,057,285 of record NC_060950.1, on the reverse strand, counting down.
TAAGCTTAAAGTAAGTTTTAATAAACATAGATTAAGTTCAAAATAAGCTATTTATACCTGTGCTGTATAGTTTTGTGTTTACATACCTGCAAGAGAAAGAAAAGTGAAAATATTAATTGAATTGTAGTTAAGATTTAGAATAATTATAAATAAATCAACTTTCATCGAAATGGGGGACTAGGCGATAAACTAGAGTCTAGAGACAATAGACTCGACTAACGACTAGACTATAGGCTAGACTATAGACTAGACTATTGACTAGACTATAGACTAGACTATAGACTAGACTATAGACTAGACTATAGACTAGACTCTAGACTAGACTATAGACTAGACTATAGACTAGACTCTAGACTAGACTCTA
>NC_060950.1:63050246-63056821 GCF_022045245.1 Lucilia cuprina | reverse complement strand
GTTCTAGTTCAGTTCTAGTTCAGTTCTAGTTCAGTTCTAGTTCAGTTCTAGGTCAGTTCTAGTTCAGTTCTAGTTCAGTTCTAGTTCAATTCTAGTTCAGTTCTAGTTATGTTCGAGTTCTATTCTCGTTCTGTTCTAGTTCTAGTTCAGTTCTAGTTCAGTTCTAGTTCAGTTCTAGTTCAGTTCTAGTTCAGTTCTAGTTCAGTTCTAGTTCAGTTCTAGTTCAGTTCTAGTTCAGTTCTAGTTCAGTTCTAGTTCAGTTCTAGTTCAGTTCTAGTTCAGTTCTAGTTCAGTTCTAGTTCAGTTCTAGTTCAGTTCTAGTTCAGTTCTAGTTCAGTTCTAGATCAGTTCTAGTTCAGTTCTAGTGCAGTTCTAGTTCAGTTCTAGTTCAGTTCTAGTTCTGTTCTAGTTCTGTTCTAGTTCTGTTCTAGTTCTGTTCTAGTTCAGTTCTAGTTCAGTTCTAGTTCAGTTCTAGTTCAGTTCTAGTTCAGTTCTAGTTCAGTTCTAGTTCTGTTCTAGTTCTGTTCTAGTTTTCTGTTCTAGTTTTCTGTTCTAGTTCTTTTCTAGTTCTGTTCTAGTTCTGTTCTAGTTCTGTTCTAGTTCTGTTCTAGTTCTGTTCTAGTTCTGTTCTAGTTCTGTTCTAGTTCTGTTCTAGTTCTGTTCTAGTTCTGTTCTAGTTCTGTTCTAGTTCTGTTCTAGTTCTGTTCTAGTTCTGTTCTAGTTCTGTTCTAGTTCTGTTCTAGTTCTGTTCTAGTTCTGTTCTAGTTCTGTTCTAGTTCTGTTCTAGTTCTGTTCAAGTTCTGTTCTAGTTCTGATCTAGTTCTGTTCTAGTTCTGTTCTAGTTCTGTTCTAGTTCAGTTCTTGTTCTGTTCTAGTTCTGTTCTAGTTCTGTTCTAGTTTTGTTCTAGTTCTGTTCTAGTTCTGTTCTACTTGTGTTATAGTTGTGTTCTATTTCTGTTCTAGTTCTGTTCTAGTTCAGTTCTAGTTCTGTTCTAGTTTTGTTCTAGTTCTGTTCTAGTTTTGTTCTAGTTCTATTCTAGTTCTGTTCTAGTTCTGTTCTACTTGTGTTATAGTTGTGTTCTATTTCTGTTCTAGTTCTGTTCCAGTTCTGTTCCAGTTCTGTTCTAGTTCTGTTCTAGTTCTGTTCTAGTTCTGTTCTAGTTCTGTTCTAGTTCTGTTCTAGTTCTGTTCTAGTTCTGTTCTAGTTCTATTCTAGTTCTGTTCAAGTTCTATTCTAATTCTGTTCCAGTTCTGTTCTAGTTCTGTTCTAGTCCTATTCTAGTTCTGTTCTTGTTTAGTTTTGCTTTTTATAACTTCCCAAAAACTGTGAGCAGCCTTACTCTGGTACCAAAGGACAAATTATTAATAATAAAATACAATAAATTATGACAAAAAGGAGAATGTAAGGCATAAACATGTAAAGAAGAAGTGAAGAAAAAAATAAACAACAACACAGGTCTTAAGATTTTTTTCTAAATAATGAATAGACAAAATAAAAATACCGGCAAAAGGTCAAAAAGTCATCTAAAAACAAACAAAACACACAAAACATAAGGTGGTCTATGTCCTGTGCTAAACATTAAACTAAATGAATGTGTTTAACAGGATACAACAATAGTCTTAACGAAAACAACAGCAACAACAACTATAATACAATATTAATAATGACAGGCTGAAAATAAAAGTCCTGCATATATATAGGATGTATGTATGTATGTTTGTATGTATATGTGTGTTTAGGTATGTTGATGTAGAGGTATTTTTGTTGTTTTTTTGTTCTGCTTTTCATATTATATGTGTGTTATCCTTATTATCATTATCTTTATAGTAATTTTTACTTAAGGGCGTGTGTACTAGTTTGACTTTTCCTCCCTTGTTTTTCTTGTTCTTTTATACATTTGTTTTTGCCATTAATTTAGAGTTTTTATCTAAAATTGGTCTTGAATGTTGAGGACAAATTATTTAGTTTTTTTCTCAAAAAAAAAAAAATATTGGGTATTTTAACATTTGTCATGTGTATAATGTTATAAAGGATAAGAAATGTCGTTGTTTTTTTAAGGTTTAGGTGTTGAAATTGATAAATGTCATTCATTTTTCTCATTGTGTTTAAAAGTCATTAAGCAAATGTTCGAGCAAATAAAACTTTAAAAGATTGCATTAATAGGATTCGGTAGAGAAATTTATTTCATTTTTGTTGCTTAAAGGACTATTAGTTGTGTAATTGTCATATGTTGGTTTGTTTGTTTTTTTTTAGAAATTTAACATTTAGTTATAAAAACAGATGTTTTTTGTGAAAAAAGGGAAAGTAAAAGTTATTTTTGTCAAAATTTTCAATTTTTTTATATAATTAACTGATCTTGTTATTTTTTCTAGCATATTATAGCTCAAGTATTTTGCTTTTTATTACCACGAAAAATCTCTTGTTGAAAAAAGTGAAATTTTTTTGGATTTTTTTTTTGAAAATTTTTTCATTTTTAAAAATTTTTTTTAAAAAATTATAAAAATATTTTTAAAAAATTTTTCCATTATAACACATTTCAAAGTATTAGCTATAAACTGAAAGAAAAAATTGTTCAAAAAAGTTAATTTAACACATTATTAGAAGTATTTGAAAAAACTGCCATTTTTGATTTTTAGAATATTTTTTAAAGAAAATCTATAGAAGTTGGTTTAAAAATTTCTACAGATATTTCTATCACATCTTTAATACTTTATGATCAACCTATCAAGTTCTATACTTCCTTCCACCTACCGCATCACCTTATTAAACCATAAAACTATTTTTTAACAAACTGTCTTGCAACATTTCAAATTTATCTTCATATAATTCATAACTTTTCTGTCTTTCCTATTAAATCTTCCTTGTAATTTCCTTTTGTCTCTAAACATTTTCACGCTTTTTGTCATTGTTCCGCTACAAAAAGTGTTTCTTATAATATAATTAACATAATTTTATCATAACTTTTCTTGTTTTCTTCTCCGTGAACACTTTATTATCTAAATTATCAGTTATAATCATCATCATCATGATTTGTATAAAACACCACCAATAATAATTATATAATTTATAAATTTGACGTTTTTCTTTCTTGGCTAGATGTTTATTCTTCATGTCTTATTTATTCTCTATATTCACAATAATAGTTAAGTGTTGTTTGTTGTTTTCTATTGTTTGTTACAACAATTATTTATTATTATTTTTGTTGTTGTTGTAGCTGTTTATTAAACAATTACTATATTATATATGTTTATTACTTATTGTTGTAGTTGTCACAATGACTTGGCTATTATAATGTGACAGCTGTCAATTAATAAAACAAATTATGATTTTTCTCTATTTTTCTTTCTCTCTTTCTCTTTCCCTCTCTGGACAACACTTGTGTAATAGAGTCATTCAATTTGGGTGGTCTTTTGTTGTGAGTTTTAAGAACTAACAGGATTAAAAGGGATTTTCCTTAAACAAGATTGATTTTGCAGTTAAAGATAAAAATTATGAATTTTAAATTTTCATCAAAAATTAAAATATTTTTTTAAATTTTAGGTATTTTTAACTTTTCTGCTTTTTTCAGTTTTTATTTGGCTAAAAGTATAAAATTTTAAATTATTCATAAATTCAATGAGCCATTATAAATCTTTGAATAATTTGTTATACTTCAATGAACTTGGCTACTTAATAATTGGAAAAAAATAAGTTAACTAATACACTTAAACATGATACACTTATATATTTGAAGACGAAAACTCATAGAAATTAATAACTAGACGCTTGAGTAACCCATACATATATGTATTAACTACAGTTAACACTAAGGACTAGACTTTATACTAAACAATAGGCTAGACTACAGACTAGAGACCAACCTATAGACAAGACCATAGACTAGACAATAGGCTAGTCGAAAGAGTATTATATAGACTATCGACTAGGAAATGAAATAGACGCTATAGAATATGCAGTAGACTAGACTAAATGCTAGATTATAGAATTGACTAGAAAATAGACTAGACAATAGACTAGACTATAGACAAGACTATGGACTATACTGTAGACTATACTATAGATTAGACTATAGACTAGGCTATAGACAAGACTAAAAACTAGACTATAGACTAGACTATAAACTAGCCTATAGACCAGACTTTAGACTAGACAATAGACTAGACAATGGCCAAGTCTTTAGACTAGACTATAGAATTGATTATAGACTATACTATAGACAAGACTATACACTATACTATAGGCTAGACTGCAGACTAGACTATAGACTATACTGTAGACTATACTATAGACTAGACTATAGGTTAGACTATAGACTAGACTAAAGACTAGACTATAAACTAAACTATAGACTATTCCATAGACTAGGCTATAGACTAGTCTATAGACCAGACTTTAGACTAGACTATAGACTAGACAATAGAAATGACTAAAGACTATACTATAGACTAGAATATAGTTTATATTATAGACTACACTATGGACTAGACTACAGACCAGACTATAGATTATACTATAACCTAGCCAACAGACCAGACTATGGACTATACTTTAGACAAGACTGGTATATCAGAATATAGACTAGACCATGGACTAGACTACGGACTAGTCTAGACTATAGATTATACTATACACTAGCCAATAGATCAGACTATAGACTAGACTATATACTAGACTATAGACTACACTATAGACTAAGCTATAGACTAGACTATATACTAGACTATAAACTACACTATAGACTAAGCTATAGACTAGACTATAGACTAGACTATAGAGTAGACTGTAGACTAAACTATAGAATAGACTATAGAATAGACTATAGACTAGACTATAGACTTGACTATAGACTATACTATAGACTAGACCATTGGCTAGACTATAGACTAGACTATAGACTAGACTATAGACTAGACTATAGACTAGACTATAGACTAGACTATAGACTAGACTATAGACTAGACTATAGACTAGACTATAGACTAGACTATAGACTAGACTATAGACTAGACTATAGACTAGATAATAGACTAGACTATAGACTAGACTATACTATAGGCAAGACTATAGACTAAAATATAGACTAGACTATAGAATAGACTACTCTATAGACTAAACTATATCTATAGACTGTAGTCTAGTCTATTTAAAATAATTTTCTTTAAGATGCAAATTAAAATTTTCTTATTCATCTCCGCTGTTAACAAAACTTTCATATTTCTTCTTTTTTAATTTAAATTTCAATTATAATTTCAAATTCAATTACAAATAAATACATTTTGTAAGTCTTCCCATAACATCAGCATTACCATCACTATCAACAGCATCAGCATAGTCATACATAGTACATTCAACTGCTCCTCTAACTCTAATTGAATTCTTTGAATTTTCCATGCAATTAATTTTCAATTTTTTTTCCAAATAATATTTTATGCCTATTTTTGGGGAAAATTTAAATTTGCTACAAACACACACACACGCACAGACAAACAATTACCAAAAAAATTTGTTATCGTAGCAAAGAACTTAATATTTGAATGTTTTCAAATAGAGAATGAATACCTACAGAAAACTCTATTTAACAGCTGTCATTTGTAAAACTTAAAGATCTACAGAAAAAGCAACAAATAGCAAAATATATAGTACAATAGTAGCAGCAATAGCAACAACAACAACAACAATGGTTAACCACTGACGCCAACTTGGTTGTCAACACAAATTTTAAGACATTTCAAGCAAACAAAACTCCAGCCACAGATCCAAACAGACACAGACACACATAGGCTTAAATTTTAAAATATATGTATGTGTGTGTGTGTTGCCAAGAGTATATGAATTTTGGCTTATAAAACCTTAAAAAATTTTACAAATATTTGGCTTAAGTTGAAAATGAAAATGACTTTCGTAGACAGTTTTTTGTATGTTGCTGCTGCCTTAGTCTTCCTTAATGTTTGCTGTTTGGTGTGATAATGAAGTTAAATGTTTTACAAATTTTAATAACAAATTAAATTTAATAGTGCATTAAATTTGTAGTAGAAATATAAGTTTTAAAAAAGATAAAGTTACTGCTAAAAGAAAGCTTTAAAACTTCCCCGCTTTTTAATCGTTTCATTATAACTCCTGCTGTTTTATTAGTGACAAATTATTTCAAAATTTTTTATAAATTTTTAAGTTTAAATGGATAAAATTTTGGTGTTAAACTGTTTTAAAACATTGGAGTTTAAACGTTAAAGTGTTGTTAGATTTTTTATGGCTCATTAATTTGGTTATGAATGATTAAAATGCTTAAAAGATCAAATGACTAAAGACAGATAGAGAATAAATAAAACCTACACCCTACAGATGTTTAAAACAAAATTTATGATCGATGCAAAACTATATCTATCTATAATCTAGTCTATAGTCTAGGCTATAGTCTAGTCTATAGTCTAGGTTATAGTCTAGGCTATAGTATAGTCTATAGTATAGGCTATAGTCTAGTCTATAGTCTAGTCTATAGTCTTGTCTATAGTCTAGTCTATAGTCTTGTCTATAGTCTAGTCTATAGTCTAGTCTATAGTCTAGTCTATAGTCTAGT
>NC_060950.1:63048354-63050146 GCF_022045245.1 Lucilia cuprina | reverse complement strand
TTTAGTTCTGTTCTAGTTCTGTTCTAGTTCTGTTCTAGTTCTGTTCTAGTTCTGTTCTAGTTCTGTTCTAGTTCTGTTCTAGTTCTGTTCTAGTTCGGTTCTAGTTCTCTTCTAGTTCGGTTCTAGTTCAGTTGATTTCTTAGTTTCTTTAGTATTTCCTGCTCTGTCATTTTATTTCATTATCATTTCCATTTCATTGCTCCTAAAGAATGTTGTTTCGTGGGATTAATTTTATTGATTTATTTTCAACATGTAAAATCATATAAATATAAAATGTAATCTCTTGGTGATCGTTATGATCACGATGATTTAATGAAATTTCCAATTAAAAATTGATTACTCATTTAGTGATCATATATAAATAAAAGTAAAAGAACGAATAATGTAAAAAAATTATCCAAAGAAGAATCCTGTGTAGGTTCAGAACATTTGTTTACATTTTGAAGTGACAACTAAATGACACATTTAACATTGAAAACTAAAACCTAAAAGACAAGATCTATAAACAAAAGAGAATATAGTAAAATTGAAATGTTTCGATGAGCAGCAGTGGTTTTCAAACTGTTTTATTAAAAGACCGGCAAACAATTGGTTTTGTTATTGTTTTGTTTGTGAGAGAGAGAGAGTGTGATACAAAAAGAGAATGAAACCTTAAGTGATCTTCTGCCAACAGCTGTTTTGTGTGGACTGTTGTGGAATTGAACAACTACAATAATAAAATACTTGTTTAACAAGTTATAAACAATGGATAAACATTTTACATTTAGTATTCAACCAACTGTTGACAATTGAACGTGAATGTTTCTTAAATTGCGGATTGATCGTGAAATTTTCTAACGAATTCTTAAACGCGCCAATTTACGAAGATTTTGTTTTTGTGTTTTAAATTTTTAAACAGAGTTCAACTCTTTTTCCAAGTACATACTAGCAATTATAAAAAATCTTAATTGAATAATCATTTTTATTATTTATAGAAGAAATAATAAAAAAAAAATTATTTAAATTGTAAAGTGCAAAATTCTATATCTCCTTACACGAGTTTAATTTTCTAATCAAAAAAACTAATTCTTAATTTAAGCTAAGCAAAAATAAAAGAAATAAAATGCTTTAAATAATATATGAGTTCATTCATTTACTTCAATTTATGCTAAAAATAGCAACAATTTCTTTATGTTTTTTAATTAAGTAAAATATGTTCAAGTGTTTTTAATTAATAATAAAAAATATTTTTGCAAAAAAAAAAATGATTCTATATTATATTGCTATATAAATCATTTAAAAAATATTTATTAAAAAAAATGTGAAAAAAATTCTTTAAAAAAAAATTATAAAATTATTTAATTGAATGTTTTTTATTTGCTCTCTAGTGTTTATGTTCATATTGGCTATTTGAAGTGTTTTTGAATTTTCAAGTGTTTTTTTCATATTTTAAAAATTTTTTAAAAGTTTTCTGTGTTTTAAACAAAAGTGCTTTTACAACTAAGAGAAAAAAATTACAAGAAAAATCATTTAACTTTTTAAATATTATTTGAAATAAAGCGAAAAAAATATCCACAAAAAATCTCAAAAAATTTAGGTCAAGTGGTAAGAGCACGACACAGTCAACAATATAAAGTAATATATAAAAAAATCTTATTACGAAATTAATCTTAAGTTAAACTTAAATTTACTGAAGTTCTAGTTTAGTTCTACTTCAGTTCTAGTTCAGTTCTAGTTCAGTTCTAGTTCAGATCTAGTTCAGTTCTAGTTCAGTTCTAGTTCAGTTCTAGTTCAGTTCTAGTTCAGTTCTAGT
>NC_060950.1:63044415-63048254 GCF_022045245.1 Lucilia cuprina | reverse complement strand
TAGAACAGAACTAGAACAGAACTAGAACAGAACTAGAACAGAACTAGAACAGAACTAGAACAGAACTAGAACAGAACTAGAACAGAACTAGAACAGAACTAAACTAGAGTGAGTACAACTAAATCCAACAGATTCTACGAGATAAATTTAATATTTTCACTTAAATAAACACATTTTTCTCTAATAACTTAATGACCATATTTGGTTTATTAATATCTTTGAAATTCATTATGTTTTTCCATAGCGTTTTTCTAACTGACCCCAAAGTCATTTGCCATCAATTTAAACTGTCATAGATCTATATCAATTGCTGTCCAAACTAGTCCATACAATAAAATCACGATTTGTTTTTTGCCCATTTTGTGATTTCCTTGAAATTGATATTCATTTTATTTAGAAATCGAAATAGACAACAATTGTTATGATTTGCATGAAGCGAAAAAAAATCACCTCATCATCATTTTTATTTAAGGCAAAAAAATAACAATAGAAACGTTTTTTAAAGATAATATAAACCATATGCCAGTTAAAGTTTAAAATTTTACATTAAAAACTAGTTATTGTCTATTTTTGGTCGTTGCAGTTTAACTTAAATTTTCCCAAATCATGTTAAAATCAATTTAAACTATATTAAGCCTTAAGTTATAGACTTTTGCTAAATAAAGCGCTAAAATATCTCTGTTGTATTTAGAAATTTATTTTTAATTTAATTTTTTAGTTAAACTTTTGTCATAAATATTGTGTAACCTACTTATGCATATTGCACAAACTGCAGCTATTCATGCAACTAAATATCTTCACATCTCTTATAATGTTGCTTTTTATTCTTCTAAATGCTGTTAATAAACTGCACGTTTTCGCAATTAAAATTTATTAAAGAAACAAAATATAAAAAAAAAACAGCCTGGCTGGCAGACTTAATGACAGACCAATGTTTTATAGATTTTCAGAGACAAGCGTTTTAATGAACATTTTAACATATGAAGAATATTTAAAAATAATTTATATTGATGTTTTAAATATAAATAGATTTTTTTTCAATTCTACCTTAATTTATATGGTTGCGATATAAGACTGATATTTCCTTTTTATTTGAAACTAGGTTAGGAAATAAAAATATTTTAATGACACTTTTAAAATGCTATAAAAATATACTGACAGCTTTAATCAACAGCACATACTTTTAGCACCTCTTAAAACTATACCACAACATAAATGTCATAATTAAAAAAATATATCCACTTAATGGCCACAAGTCTTTCATAACGCGTCACATTTGGATAAAGAAATGAAAAGTGAAATTTTTATATTTAGAAAGCAAAAAATCACTAGTTCCGGTGTTGTTCTAGCTGTGTTCTAGTTCTAGTTCTGTTCTAGTTCTGTTCTAGTTCTGTACTAGTTCTGTCCTAGTTCTGTTCTAGTTCTGTTCTAGTTCTGTTCTAGTTCTGTTCTAGTTCTGTTCTAGTTCTGTTCTAGTTCTGTTCTAGTTCTGTTCTAGTTCTGTTCTAGATCTGTTCTAGTTCTGTTCTAGTTCTTTTCTAGTTCTGTTCTAGTTCTGTCCTAGTTTTGTCCTAGTTCTGTTCCAGTTCTGTTCTAGTTCTGTCCTAGTTTTGTCCTAGTTCTGTTCCAGTTCTGTTCTAGTTGTGTTGTAGTTCTGTTCTAGATCTGCTCTAGTTCTGTTTTAATGCTGTTCTAGTTCTGTTCTTTTTCAGTTCTAGTTCTGTTCTTGTTCTGTTATAGTTCGTTTCTAGTTCTGTCCCTAATATCTCATTTTTGCCTTATACCATTTAAAGTCAATATATTACAGCTTTAATTCAATTTTCCTCTCCTCCACCTTCCACCAATCAATACATATATATAAAGCCACTAACATTTCAATAAATTTTTGCGATTTTCCTGCAAAAATAGAAAAAAAAATAACCAAACAAAAGCCCCATATAAATCCATACAATCCCTAGTCGTATCTTAATGAAAATATTTGTTTTACCCTGCCATATATATATTTTGTATTTCCTTTCTATTATTTTTATTATTTGGTTGTCGCATTGTTTCTAATATGTATAGAGTTATTTTTTGTTATACGAATTCATTTGTAATAGAATTGTAACAACAAAAATTGCTATTTTCGAAATTTAACTTGTCATTTACAGTTATACAAACGTACAACATTTTCATTTGTAGATACATATGTATGAAACGTATAAAATCCTTTTTCTACTAATACATTTCTATAATATTTTTAAATATTGTCAAAAAAATATATGTATGTATATAAAATATTGGTAAGAACAACAACTACAAAACAACCATGGCAAAAGTTGTAAAAGAAACAACAACAACGATATTTTTTAGCTAAAGCTTTAATTACAAATGAAAATCCCCGGAAATGTATATAAGCGAATGAGTTTTTATACTCAGGAATATGTCACGGTGACAATAGAGAAATCCTTTTGGAAAATGTTATTTGTGTATGTTGGTGTGTGTGTGTGTGTGTGAGTGTGCAAGGATATAGACAATAAACAAAATAACATCACACAAACTGTAACTTGTATATATGGATATATGTACATATAAAGGAAAATTGTAATGTTTTGAAAGTTCAGTTGTTTTTATTTAACCTCTCCTCTCGTTGTCTCCTTTTTTTGTATGTATTTGTGTGTGTGTTTTTTATTTGTATTTGTAAGTCTGTCGTTTTAGTAGTTGCTAGTAGTTTCATATGTTGAGTCTTTCAAATGTGAAAATGTGTTTCAATGTTTTTGTCGGTTTAATATGTTTTTGATATCTGTCTGTATTCATCTATACAAACATACATATTTATATAAGGGCATAATAACCCAGCAAACATTTAAGGCAAATTACATAAAGTTTAAAACCACTTTAACTTAAATCTATATTTAAAATAATTTATTAAAATATTTCTAAATTTTATTAAAATTTTCTAAACTGTCATAAAAATGTTTGTTGGTTTTTTTACATTTAACTTCAAGCATTTTCTTTACTCTACTACATAAAGCATACATGTTTTTACCTATGACACGTGTAAGTTGCACAAGTTGTTGTATGGTTGTTGTTGTATTGTTGTTGTGTATGTATAAATCTACTAAATATGTTGTATTTGTTGTAAATACTATGTAAAATGTAAAATGATTATTATTTGGTTATAAAGTTGTTTTTTCCCTACAATTTTAAAACGAGGGCGTGTATTTTCCATATAACCAAAACGTTTGCACAGAAATACATCTACAACTAAGAGTCAACAGTTTGTTTATAAAATGTATATTTAATTGAAAATGTTACAGGAATATATATTTAAATGTTGTTAACTCGAAATGGGCAGATGGGAGGGGGAAAAAATTGTAAATTTAAATGTGTTTGCCCTGGGAGTGAGACAGGAAAATTAAAAGCAAAATGACAGGTTATTATATTTAAGTTTATTTTTTTTTTGTTCTCATGCTGCCAATATAGACAAATTTTGTTGTTACAAGATAAAATTTCGATTATATAGTTTTACGTTTTAAAGTATAAATAATTAAATATCAATTAAAACGAAACTAAATTTGTCATTTAGTTTAGGTGCATATTAATTTTTGCTTAAATTGTTTGTAGTTGATATAAACTAAATTTTGTAATTAGATTTAGCTAAAGTTTAATTCCCGTATAAACAAAGATATTAAACACTTATTTTAGGTTTATTAAGCACATTTTTCATAAATACAGTTGTAGTTCAGTTGAAGTTCAGTTGTAGTTCAGTTCTAGTTCAGTTCTAGTTCAGTTCTAGTTCAGTTCTAGTTCAGTTCTAGTTCAGTTCTAGTTCAGTTCTAGTTCAGTTCTAGTTCAGT
>NC_060950.1:63042480-63044315 GCF_022045245.1 Lucilia cuprina | reverse complement strand
ACAGAACTAGAACAGAACTAGAACAGAACTAGAACAGAACTAGAACAGAACTAGAACAGAACTAGAACAGAACTAGAACAGAACTAGAACAGAACTAGAACAGAAGTACAACAGAACTAGAACAGAACTAGAACAGAACTGGAACAGAACAGAACTAGAATGGAACTAGAACTGAACTGGAACTGAACTAGAACTGAACTAGAACTAAACTAGAACTGAACTAGAACTGAACTAGAACTGAACTAGAACTGAACTAGAACTGAACTAGAACTGAACTAGAACTGAACTAGAACTGAACTAGAACTGAACTAGAACTGAACTAGAACTGAACTAGAGCTAAACTAGAACTGATGTAGAACAAGGACAGAACTGTAGAATTATGTAATTATTATTTAATTTATAGATTTCCCAAAAAAATTAATTTATCCTTTAAATTAAAGTTTGACAATACTTTATAACCTTCACTAGCACCTGCTATTTTATTGCTTACCAATACTGGCAAAATAAATTGAATAACCTAAAGTTTTCTTATTTAACCGAGACTGTGGTATGAACCCCCCCCAAAAAAACTAGATTTATGTTTGAAACCTTTTGCATTTTATTGGAAACCAACAAAAATTATAAATACTTACTGCAAAAATGCACTGCAGCCTTTCAGTTGCTGACTGGCAACAGCGAAATTATACTACCTACTACCACCCTATAAAACTCTAACCAGAACCTATTTCCGTTTCCGTTCAATGCATAAGTGAGTGCATTTAAGAATAATTACCAACCAGTGCATAATTTATGCATACTTAATGGGGGAAATAAAAAGAAAAAAGAGAGAAAAACGTTATAGAGAGTAGAAGGGGGAGATTTTTAGGGTCCTGTAACTTTTACTGCTAACTTTTTTTTTTTGGTATTAGTAAAATTGATTGAGGCTTTTTAACTCAACTCTCTCTCTCGCTCTTCACTTGGTTGACATTTTTACTTGATGCAGTTACGTGACCTGTAAAAGTCCCTTTACGCCCTTTCAATGCTTGACTGTAGTAAGTTAGAGAGTTAAACTTTACGCTGGAGTTTTATAACAAATTACTAACGATTAACAATTGTTTTGGGGAATTTGTATTTTGTTTTTTCTGTTATTTGGCGGAGCACAATCAAAAGTCTCAGTGCAGAGTTCATTTCAATTGTTTAAATAGTTAAACGGCTTAACTCACTAGAGCAAACGATGCATTCACAGCGACAATAATGATGTCTGCTGCGGTTAATTTTGTGAAAATTTATTACAAAAATGTTTTCCTAAAGAGTAGTCTCATTCTCATTTGCTGTTTAAAGCAAGTTTGTTAAAGTAATATAATCTGTAATTTTTTTTTCTGTAATTTAAGTTATGATCAAAAAAAATTTGTTTAAATACCGCTTAATTTAGTTAATTCAGCTACATAAAAGCTAATTCAGCGGCTTAAAAATTAATTCATCTAAATGTTTGCGTTACTAGAGCAAATATTCATTAAGTTTTATGTGATTTTTAAAAATTTTAAAAATTCCTTCATTTTCTTTAATTAACTTAGCTGAATAAGATTTATGAAAATTTTTACTTTTTATATGATCATCTTAACAAATTTTCTTTAGCTGAATCGCGTTATAATGAAATTCAGCTGAGCTGAATAAGCATTTTTAGCTCGTTGAGAACCTTTTCAAATGAATTTTGTTTGATCTGTTCTATTTCTGTTGTACTTCTGTTATAGTTTGTTCTAGTTCAGTTCTAGTTCAGTTCTAGTTCAGTTCTAGTTCAGTTCTAGTTCAGTTCTAGTTCAGTTCTAGTTCAGTTCTAGTTCAGTTCTAGTTCAGTT
>NC_060950.1:63040862-63042380 GCF_022045245.1 Lucilia cuprina | reverse complement strand
CTAGTTCTGTTCTAGTTCTGTTCTAGTTCTGTTCTAGTTCTGTTCTAGTTCTGTTCTAGTTCTGTTCTAGTTCTGTGCTAGTTCTGTTCTAGTTCTGTTCTTGTTCTGGTCTAGATCTCTTTTAGTTCTGCTCTATGTTTATCTTAACAAATGCCTTATTTTGTATTTTGTCTTCTTTCTTTTCAAAAAGTTTTTGTTATTGTTATATCAATCACAAGTGTAAAAAAGAGAGTTTTAATGTTTGTTAATTGTTGTTGGTCTTGTACTCTCTTTTATTTACATATTTTAATGTTCTGTTTGATCATGTTTCATTGCTAGTCAATTAATGTTGTTGTTTTTTAACTGTTTTTATGATTTTTTATTGTTTATAATTGTTTTTTAATGCATTTTTGATGATTTTGCTTGATCTTGTTTGCTTAGAACAGGAATGATAAAATTACTAGAAAAAGTTGGCAGATTATATTGATGTTATAGAGTATCATAATATATTTTAATTTATTTTAAAAGTATAACCTTTTAAATTTACTTAAGTATACTTTTCTAAATGAAATGTAAACTTGTCATTTCGTTTTACAAACAGTAGGTCTTACCTTTGTTGTTTGCTGTTGCTATTCTCGATTACGAAGGTCTGTAAAATGACGATTTTAACGAGCGAACGAACGAACGAGCGACCGGCTTAAAGAACGTATAAAGAACAAAAAGCTTTACCTTTTAATTTACTTATTATGATCACAATAATATTGAATGATTTTTCACTTATATTTTTGTATAAAATGATGAATTTTCATTTTGGAATTTAATTTTGAAATTACATTTTTAATATATTTTATTTTTAATTTGCATTCGAAAAATTATTAACTTTTTAATTTTTTATATCATATTTCTTGAACTTTTTAAATTTTCTTATTTCATTTAATCAACACTTTTAAACAAAATTTTATTATAACTAAAACTTAAAATGTTCACTTTTTCACAAAATATAAGTTTTATTATTTAAATTTTAATTAACTTAACACACTTTACTAAATCACATTCCACAAAAACCTCCATTTTGTTTTTCATTTTCCACTTAAATTAAAATATACTCCGTACTTTTTTCTTACACCGAACCGCACCATCTCACTTATACCGAGCAACTAAACAAAATTCTTTACGAAGAGCTTAAGTAATTCGTCAAAATTCATACAAATAACTCTTGTTTTACAACAAACATTCTTACAAACTCATAAACTCATTAAAGGAGCTTAATTCCTTACTTTACTCTTAGACAATTATTGATCTCTTAACAATATGCTTTTTAGAAAGTCTACACTCTTATAAACATGTGTAACAAGTGTTGACAAGTCAATACATGATTTAATCGATATTATAGTGAACATGAAGGCTTAAGAGCTAGAACAGAACTAGTATTAGAAAAGAACTAGAAATGAACTAGAACTGAACTAGAACTGAACTAGAACTGAACTAGAACTGAACTAGAACTGAACTAGAACTGAACTAGAACTGAACTAGAACTGA
>NC_060950.1:63008346-63040762 GCF_022045245.1 Lucilia cuprina | reverse complement strand
AACAGAACTAGAACAGAAATAGAACAGAACTAGAACAGAACTAGAACAGAACTAGAACAGAACTAGAACAGAACTAGAACAGAACTAGAACAGAACTAGAACGGAACTGAGCTACAATTTAAATAGAACTGATTTGGAACTGAACTAGAACCTAACAAGAACATCGCTTTATATATAATGGTGTTTATGAAAAATGTATATCTTGTTTTGTCCCATGTAGAAACTTTATTGTTTCCCTCCAAAACAGGATATAACTCATAACATGTCCTGTATTGTGGTTTATTTAAAACTTATGCCAACAAATTATTTTTCTACATACAAAATATCAAAACCAAATATTTCCGTTTCCTGGCATTTGTAATAATTCCACCATGTTTTTTTTTTACTCAAAACCCGCTATAAAAACAACATTTCAATCTTATGCTCTTACCAAGCTTATCCGTTATTTCTAAAAGAAAACCTTTGTTCTATAAACATAACTGTTTCCTAACTACCATGAATGTAGTTGAAGTAAAGGACAAAGTAAATCCTTTAAAAAAGATTGGAGACAAAAAATAAAAAACAGGAAAAACTTTTTAACGCCCCACTTCTTATCGATGGAGAAAAAAAGAGAAAAATAGGAAAAAAAATTGTAACTCTAGTTTTAAATCAACATTTGAATAGCATGACAGAAATTGTTTTTAGTTTTTTTTAGTAGATTTTTTTCAGAAGTTGACTTTGAACACTTTTACGTTTCGCTGGCTGTTTTATTTTTGAGTTAAAATAAAAGTTGTTTGTTTGATTTCTTTTGCTCAACAACTTTAAAAAATCCGGCAAAAAACTGCCGTAAAGAAAAGCATTTATTTCCAGGAAAATTTGCAGTTTGGCTGTTCAATGCTTTTTAGCGTAACCTGGAGTTAAAATACAAACAAAAAAAGGAGTTTGTTTGATGTTGGCGTTCGTTATTTTATCGTGTTATTCATTAGATAACTGTTGTTAAAGTTGGAGATTTTTTTAAGTTTATTAAAAAGTTCTTTTATTTGATTTGAGTTAAAGCTTTTTGTGTCTTTAGTTATGCTTTTTTATTGTTTTAAAAAGTTTTATGATTAAGTTAAGTCTTCAAAAAAATTTAGAAACTTTTCTATTCAGCTTAGCTGAATTTAAAAATTAATAGCTGAATAATGAAGATATGTTAAAAAATTTAATTTTATATAGAATTTTTACAATTCAGCAAAAGTAATTTTCAGAATTCAGCTTAGATGAATTGTGTTTTTTATAGAATTTTATGGCAACTTAATACCAAGTTGTTGTTAAACTAAAAATTTGCAATTTAGCTAAAGAAACTACCTTTAAGTTTAGCTGAATTGCAGTTTCAGCAGCTGAATATAGAAAATTTAAAAAAAAATTTAAATTTTTAAGGAAATTTAGAATTCAGCTGAAGAAAAGTTGTACAGAATTTAGCTGAATTTGAACTTTCGAAGCTAAATCTTGAAAATATGTTGAAAAAATTTAATTTATAAAGAAAATCTATAATTCAGCTAAGAAATTTTTAGCTGAATAACTATTTTTTAAAAGTTGAAAGCAAAATCTGTTTTAAATGAAAGAATTGCTGTAATTTAGCTGAGAAAAACTTAGCTGAATTATGGAAATGTAAATCCAAGCAAAAATATCTAATTCAGCTTAGCTGAATATGCAATTTTTGCAGCTGAATTGAAACTTGGCGGCTGAATATGCAATTTTTGCAGCTGAATTGAAATTTTCACAGCTGAGTATGGAAAATATATTGAAAAAAAGTTATTTTTACCAAGAAAATGTACAATTCAGCTAAAAAAATTTGTTTTGTTTTCGTAAATCCTTTGCTGAATAGCTGTTTTTTAAAAAGTTTAAACAAAACAATCAGTTTTACTATAATTCTAAGAGAAAAACTCTAATTCAGCTAAATAAAAGTCTAGCTGAATAGATTTTTTAGCAGCTGAATTAATTTCTTAGCAGCTCAATTATGATAAGAAGTTAAAAGATCTGCTGAATTGCAGAACAGAACTAGAACAGAACTAGAACAGAACTAGAACAGAACTAGAACAGAACTAGAACAGAACTAGAACAGAACTAGAACAGAACTAGAACAGAACTAGAACAGAACTAGAACAGAACTAGAACAGAACTAGAACAGAACTAGAACAGAACTAGAACAGAACTAGAACAGAACTAGAACAGAACTAGAACAGAACTAGAACAGAACTAGAACAGAACTAGAACAAAACTAGAACAGAATTAGAATTGAACTAGAAATGAACTAGAACATCGCTTTATTTGTGATAAGAAGTTAAAAAATCTACTGAATTGCAATTTTCACAGCTGAATATGAAAAATATGTTGAAAAATATTACATTTACAAAGAAAACAAAGAGAAACTCTAATTCAGCTGAATAAAAGTCCAGCTGAATTGACTTTTTAGCAGCTGAATTGTGATAATAAGTTAAAATATTTATTACTTTAGACAAAAATAACTAAATCAGCTTAGCTTAATATACTTTTATCTATGTGTAACCATTCAAATAACTGTTGTGTTTGTTTTACCTTCAGTTCTTTAAAAAAATTTTATATTTTTAATTAATTTTCTCTCATTTAAAAAAATTTACAATGATCTCTTACCACAAGCATTCCAATCCTTCAATCCTTTCCATTACAAACACAATTAAATCTCTAAATAATTTTCACAAATATACAATACTTGACTAAGAAAAAAAGTCTTCCCATTAACAAAAGCAACCACAGTCATTTGCACTTTAGGTGCTTGCGAAAAAAAACAACAACAACTAAAATAATTTCCACAGTTTTGGTCCTAACAACCTGGTTTTAATGAATTTCTTTTTATACAAAAAAAAACACCTACAAATATGCTATACTATTGTTTAGCTTCATAGTATATGACGCCAGTTTGTTTTTCTTTTTTTTTAAGATTTAGTTTAAAAGAGGACTTGATGAAGTGGCTGGTATAATAACAAGAAGAAAAAAGAAATCAGCATTTTCATCAACATATGAAATCATCATCAACAACAGCAATAACATCAACATCATCATCATACCTCATCAACAAACATAATAATCGTCATTATTGTCAGCAGCAGTTGAATAAAAGTTGAATAAAAAAAATCTCAAACGTATGACAAATAAAATGCCTTTATATAAAAGAACTATATCAAGTAATGTTTATTGTACATATATACACACATACATACATATGTATGTGTATATGTGTGACATTAACTCATCAACTTTGATGACGTCTACTTTTTTGTCGCGTGTGTGGGTTTTTTCCTTGCCATACGTAACGTAAAAATACATATTTTCACGTTACGTACTATATACTATACTTTTTAAATGTGTGGGCATGTGTATGTGTGCTCACTTTTTTTCTCTGTCTACACATATATATAAAGAAAAACAATTAAAGAGTTTTCCGTGGAAAAATAGAACTTTTTTGTTTTCACCGGTTGACTCATTGGTATTTTTGCATTTTTATACCCTACACTACTTTAGTGGGGAGGGTATATTGGGTTTATGCTGATGTTTGTAACGCACAACAATATTGATCCTATAACCACCTTTAATCGATTCAGAATAGTTTTCTGAGTCGATTTAGCTATGTCCCTCCGTCCGTCAGTCCATCCGTCTAGCCTCCCTCCCATGTAAACCTTGGAATCAAAAAGAACTTTCTGTTTTACCGGTTGACTCATTGGTATTTTTGAATTTTTATATCCTAAACCACTTTAGTTGGGTGGGTATATTATAGTTCTTAGAGTCCGTCTGTCTATCTATCGGTCTGTCCGTCCGTCCATGTAAACCTTGTAATCAAACTCTTGACAAAAAGCTGCAAAACCAAGTTCAATTCTAGCATTGATAACCCTCATAAACTTTATAATTATAAAGCCTCATTGGACCCTAGTCCCTTTAAAAAGTCCCCTTCAAAATTTATCTTAAATGTTCACAATTTCTTTCAATTCTTAAATGACTTAAGAATATCTGGGGCAACTAAAATGCTTTATTATAAAAACTAAATCACATTTTATTCTAGTAACAGGTATAGGGTATTATATGATCGGCCTCGCCTGACTATAATTTCTTACATGTTTTTTTCATAACATAACGCTTTAAAAAGGTGACATAAACAACACAAAATTTGAAATGAAAGTTTAAGAAGACAGAAATTTTTACCACAAAAACTACTTTAAAAATAGCTTTTTAAGAAATTTAAAGAATATTTAAATATTTTTTTTGAAGTAATTTAATATGTTAAGAAAATTTTCTTTATTCAACTTTCGAGAAACTTAATTCAGCTGCAAAATTAGAAATTTTTACTTAAATTATAAATTATTTCAACATATTTTTATTATACACCTATTAATAACTCAATTCAGCTAAAGTTTTTGTAACTGAATTGCAAGTTTTTAAATAAATAAACATATCTATAAAGTTATTTCTACTATTCAGCTGTTAATTAAGCAATTCAGCTAAAGTTTCTTTAGCTAAATTGAAAATTTTTGTATAAAAAAATTAAATTTATAAAGTTATTTTTACTATTCAGCTGTTGCATTAGCTATTCAGCTAAAGTTTCTTTAGCTGAATTGCTGGCTTTCTTTGTATTTCATATTATTTAGATTTTATTTTGTAAAAATCTTTTTGAATTAACCAATTCAGCAGCAAAATTAGAAACTTTTACTTAATATATAAATTTTTTCAACTTATTTTAATTATACATCTATTATTAACTCAATTCAGCTAAAGTTTTTTTTTAGCTAAATTGCAAGTTTTTAAATAAATAAACATATCTATTAAGTTATTTTTACTATTCAGCTGTTAAACTAGCAATTCAGCAACATTTTCTTTAGCTGAATTGCATATTTTCTTTAGCTGAATTAAAAAATTTCTTCTTAAATTGGAGTTTCTTTAACAATTTGTTAAAAACAATTTATAAATTTAATATTCAGCTAAGTAAAATGCTTATTTTCTTAGCTGAATGACTTGTTTAGCTATTCAGCTTAGCTTAATTCCATTTTTATTTAATTTTCTTTAGCTGAATTGCAAAATTGTTTCTTAAATTGAAGTTTCTTTAGAAGTTTGTTAAAAATAATGTAGATAAGTCATATTCAGCCGAGTTTCTTTAACAATTTGTTAATAACTATGTTCAAAAGTCAGCTGAGTAAAATGCTTATATTCTTAGCTGAATGACTTTTTAAGCTATTCAGCTAAGCTGAATTCTATTTTAAGCAAATTTTCTTCAGCTGAATTACAATTTATTTTCTTAAATTTGAGCTTTTTTTAGCAATTTGTTTAATATAACATAAAAAAGTCATATTCAGCTGAGTAAAATGCTTATATTCTTAGCTGAATAACGATTTTAGCTATTAAGGTTAGCTGAATTACATTTTAAGCAAATTTTCTTTAGCTGAATTACACTATTTCTTCTTAAATTGGTGTTTCTTTAACAATTTGTTAAAAACAATGTAGAAAAGTCATATTCAGCCGAGCTGAATTGATGATTTTCTTAGCTGAATAACGATTTTAGCTATTCAGCTAAGCTGAAGTTTTTGTCAAATTTTTCTTTAACTAAATTAAAAAATTCTTTTCATATTTAAGTTTCTTTAGCAATTTGTTAATAATTATGTCAAAAAGTCATATTCAGCTGAATTCCCCCCGGGGCATGTTACCTTGGTAAAGCGTCCACCTTGGTGTTATTGCAATCCTGGGGAATAAAGACGTGGCCAATACCTCTAGTCTGACCAGGACTAATAAAATTGGTTACAGTCTACTGTATGGCTTAGTCCTTGTATAGATTGAAAAGAGGTCAGAAGACCAGAGCACCGTATTAACTGGTGCTATGGGTGGCCAGTTGCCGCAGGACTATGTCCTGGCTGTTCAGTTGGTTGAGTTTCCTTTGGGATACATGTAGTGTCTTTGGTTTAAACCCAAATTCGAGGGAAGAGTAAGTGGCGGTTAAAAGACTGATATTAGGTAAAGTCAATATTTCGGGATAAGTTCGGTGCTGTTGCCGAAACAACAGTTACCCCACAGAGGAGTGATTTTAACTTTTTTTCCTAAATTGTTGCAGTAAAACTTTGTTGTAGTGTTTTTCTTATATTTCTTTTCTTTTAAATTTTCCTTTTTTCCTACATTTTCTCACGTTACTTTTTCTGCTGCAAAAATTATTAATGACTTTTCTTTTAAGGCTTATGAGAGTGTATTCATGTATGCATGTATGTTTGTTTGTTTATGTATTGTGGTTTTTAATTAAATTTAAAATCTTTTGCTCGAGTTCTTTGTTTAATCTCTCTCTTTCTGTTCTCTCCCGATTTCTTTGTAAATTTATGGTTTTGTTTACAAAGTTTATGTGTTTTTTGGTGGTTTAAAACACATACATATGTATGTATAGAAAAACATTAAATTTAATTAGTTAATGTACAAAATAAAAGAGAGACTGTTGAGAGTTTTAACGTGAGCACTTGCCTTAACGGCCTTATCTCACGGTGGTCTTTTTCACCAACTGGGTAGACTTGAAAACGGTCTACCATCGCCCTTTTGTTCTTTAAAGAAGAATTCAGTTGGCAATTTTTGTACATTGGATTTGACCGGTCCATGCACAAGTACTTTATTGGAGTACTTGAGCTATCTTATCTCTGACCATTGGATGGTTCTGTTGATTCGGCAACAGCATCTAGAGACGTAACCGGTAGACCGAAGTACGATCCATCAATAAGCCGTAAACATTGTGGTTACTTACAGGGACACACTGTGGTAATTCTGATATGAACAGAGTATACTCTGAACATATCTGGACAAGGAAGGAAAATTCAATGGCATCATATGTATATGATACCTTCCATCCATCACCATTCAACCTAGCACACATCTCATTCATAGGACACATTCATAAGAGAAAACATACAACACATTCATTAGGTAGACGGGTGGGCCCGCCGAACCTCACATTCATCCCGTACTATATACAATTAATACCAACTCATTTCCGACGCTTAATCCCACAGTCACTCCTCAGTTGGGTATCTGTTGTTTTCGGTAAAACAGCACAGAACTTATACCGAAATATTGACTTTATCATGCATCAGTCTTTTAACCGCTACATACTCTCCTCGCGAATTTGTTTTAAACCACAGCCACTATGTGAATCCCGAAGGAACTTCAACCAACTGACCAGCCAAGACATAGTCCTGTGGGCAACTGGCCACCCGTAGTACCAGATTATGCGATGCTCTGGTCTGACCTCTGTCAATCTATGCAAGGACTAAGCCAAGCGGTAGACTGTAACCAATTTTTCAGTCCCGGTCAGACTGGAGGTATTGGCCACCTCATTATACCCCAGGATTGCAATAACACCAAGGCGGAGGTCTCGGCAAGGTAACATGCCCCCCGGGGGGGGGGGGTGGTATAAAAGAGAGACAAAACACTTACCATTTGTTGTTGATTTTTAGGTTTCTTATGCAGATCGGGCACCTTAAAAGAGGTTACTGCCTCTATGACTTCAGCCAATAGCAGACCATCTCTACAGTCTGAAGAGAGATCAGTAACCTTCTTTTTCGATTTACTGCGTTCCAAATAGTAATTGGCCCAATCGGTGTAGATCTAAAGGAAAACGAAAGAAAAAGAGAGGGAGAGAGAAAGAGAAAAAGAGAAAGTTTTAATTAAGTTTTGCATAAACTAGATTTGTTTGTTTTACTAAAGAGTTTAATAACAGTTTAAGAGCTTTAGTTTCATAAAAGAGTTTTAATATAGTTTGCTTTTAGGCTATTAGAAACTCATTAGGAAAACTATAGCATACATTAAGGCAAAAATAAGAAAACTAAAGTAAAATTGCAATTTCTAAAAGGCAACATATGCAAAATATGTGTAAAAACTAAAGTTTATATACAAAAAAATGTTAAAGAACATTTAGGCAATGTTGTTGTAATTATTGTTATTGTTGTTGTTGTTGCAAAGCATACAAAACAATTAGATGAGGTCTTAGGAAAGAAACCTTTTTTGTATAAATTAAGATTTCTAAGCAAAAGTTGTATAATAAAGAGTAAATATTTGGCAGGGGGTTTCTTACCCCAACTCCTCTTTTATGTTTTATTTCGTTCTTTATAAATGTTAGCAACTTAATTAAAGAGTAAATATATCTGTAAGGACCTCGAAAAAATTTCTTAATTTTTGTGTAATAGAAAGAAAATTTTAGTTTAGTTTTGATAGTTTTATCAATTTTCTTAAAGGTCAAGTGATGGTTGTTCTAAAGAAAGTTTGAGGTTAAAAGCTAGAAGATGAATCCTTTTTTTAAAGGATGTAATCCTTTTTTGACGTAAGATTTATGGGCATGAATAAATTCTTAAATAAAAACAGGAACAATTTTTAAAAACTTATTTTTGTAAAACATGTTAAACGAATTTTTACAACACAATAGATAAAATCATAATAAACTAAGAAAAACATTTACAAAAAATGTTTGTTTAACTAAAGGTTACAAAGCTCTTTATTCGCTTTAACAAAATCCATAAACTGGGTTTACTATTAACTACACAAAAGTTTAAAACATTTTACTTAAAATGTAGTCCTTTTATATACTAGACCATCTACACAATCCTTTAAAATACACCAACTTCTTTACTTTCAAATACATACTAGCAAGCATTTTGCTCTTTACATGTTTTCTTTCATATACTCCAAGTTTAGTTTTGTTATTTACTTTGTTAGTTTATCAGTAAATATCAGAGTTTTCTTTTGTTATAATCTTATATACATGTTAGCATCAATTCAATTAAAGTTAAATTTTCTATATAATTTCAAACAATAACAAACCTTGGCATAGTCTGCTATATTGTCACAGGATCCTTGATAACTAACACAGCGTCCCAGCATGTTGTCAGCAAAATTTTTTTTATATATTTTAAATTAAATTTTGTAACAAATTAAACATTTTCGTTTAAATATATGTATGTACATTAAATTATTTTTAAAGCCTTGAAATGGGCAACATTTTTTATTTTAACAAAAAGCCTTTACATATGCTATGGAATTTGTACAATGAAGATTTTTTGATTATTTTCTCTTTATAATTTTTTTCACATTTTAAACATTAATTTAATATTTGTTTATATTTTTAATAATTTTTTTTGTATAAAACAATTTTATTTCATTTTTAAATTATTTTATTTTAAAATCTCTTTTGTCTGCTATTAATTAACAGTTTTCAATTATTATTTTAATAAACATTTATGGCTTTTTATTTGTTTGCACTTTTGCTAAAACTTTTAAAACACAATTTTTAATTTTCTATTTTTTTTCTTTTCAGCCTAAAGGTAGGCCACTCTAAATAATTTATTTAATTCTTTTATTATTAAATATAAGTAGTTAATTAATTTTTTTAATTTATTCAAGTTCCGCTTTAGCTCTGTTCTAGTTTTGTTCTATTCTGTTCTAGTTCTGTTCTAGTTGTGTTTTAGTTCTGTTCTAGTTCAGTTCTAGTTCAGATCTAGTTCAGTTCTAGTTCAGTTCTAGTTAAGTTCTAGTTCTGTTCTAGTTCTGTTCTAGTTCTGTTCTAGTTCTGTTCTAGTTCTGTTCTAGTTCTGTTCTAGTTCTGTTCTAGTTCTATTCTAGTTCTGTTCTAGTTCTGTTCTAGTTCTGTTCTAGTTCTGTTCTAGTTCTGTTCTAGTTCTGTTCTAGTTCTGTTCTAGTTCTGTTCTAATTCATTTCTAGTTCTGTTATAGTTCCTTTCTAGTTCTGTTCTAGTATTTTTCTAGTTATGTTTTCTTAACAAAAAGTTATATGAAAAGCAAAGACAATATGCATTCCCTTGATATATCGCAAATCAATATTTCTCTTTAATTGAAATTTTCGAAACATTAATAACATTCCAACATTAATTTTTTATTGTTTAAATAATTACAATTCCACATTATGCCACCATTATTTCCTTTATAGCCTTAATTTTTCATTTTCCTACTCAGCTCCCTTAAAATATGCCACACTTTTTTCCTCCCAAACAAACACCTAACATAACAATAATTCTTATTTACCGAAATGCTCCCTTCACAATAACTATAAAAATAATAATAATTTTTAACCTTTATCTAGAAAATAAAAATAATTTACTTAAAAACCATAAAATTTTATCAGCCAGCTATCTGGCAAGGCAACAGGCGCTGCAAGCAAAAGAAAAACACGTTTAACAAACATAAAAATAAATATTTAAGAAGCATTTTTCTTTCGTAACGCCTAAAAGTATGTCAAAAACATTAAAGACTTTACTTTATCAAATGGCAAACAACCTTTTCTACACATTTTCCTAATAAATATTTATAAAACGGAAAATGAGGAACAACCCTTTTTTCATTTGCCGTTTACACAACGCCTTACACAAGTGATAAGACATTTTGCCAACACATACTTGAAGGCGTAACTGTATAACGCCTAAGAAGCTAATTGAAAAGAAAAAAAGTATGAAAAGGATATACAGGTTGTTGGGTATTGCTTAGAAGTTCTTAGGTTTATTTAGTTGACCAAAGCTTTTTGCATAATTGCTTATTTGTTGCTAAAATAGTTATTTACCCTTGTCAACAGAAACATAAAAAGATTTCTATAAACATTTATCATGCTTACAACTAAAAGTATACTTTAGATTTCAAGAGTTAATGGGTTTTATTTAGTAATAAGATTGCTGCTCTTCTTAGTGTTAAATCAGCATAAAATCTGCTTAAGTTTCGTGTTGTCTGTATAGTGATGATAAAATGATGTCAGTGTTATTTTGTGTTACAGCCTAAAGTATGCTTTGATTTTCTTTAATGATTTTGAAAATGCCATTAAAAGGAAAAGGTGTTTCTTTTTTTAGTTTGTTGCTTTTGTAAATATCAAATTAATTTTTATAAATGTTCTTTTTGTTTTGTTTTTGCTTTGCAAATAGATAAAGCAATTGCTGTGAAAAAGTAATTTTTATTTATAGCCTATCTAAAAGGGGAAGTAATTTTCTTAGAATTGATTGATATGACAACTAGAAAATTGTGCGTAAAAAATAATTTATAGAAAAATAAAATAAACAATTGTTTTTTGCAAGAACTCCACCTTTAGGTTGTAATAAGGAAATGGCGTAGTTGTAGAAAATGTAATTGAATGAGAAGAGAATTTCCTATTGGAGACAAATAAATAAGAAATGTTAGAGAAAATGTATAGCATAATGTACAGGGTTAAAGGTAGATAAGTTAGCAGGGAATTGTTATTGATTTGTATGAGAAACATTAGGTAGATAACTTATTTTAAGAATAAAGTTTAAATTAAATGTTTTCTTTTAGAGATTTTACTCTGATAAATATAGACCTAACTATAGGGCAATTAAATCAAGAATTCCCTTTTATTGATTTGTGATGTTTAAAGATCCAAAAACCAAAGTTTTACTTGGATTCAAGAAACAATTTCAAATAACAAGAAAATGTAGAATTTGGCAGGATTAGTGCTACACATAGGAAAGACTATATTGATTTATTGTATATCATTGAAAAGGAAATTTTCAAAAATATATAAATTTTGTAATTTTCTCAAAATTTCTTTAAGAGTTTGTCTTAAAATAACAAACAAATCAAAAAATCAAAAATTTAAACTTTGAATCGATTTATTCAAGAAGTAAAAACTAATCTAATAGTGATTTATATATCATATGAAAGGAAATGTATAACTTTTTCTATTTATTAGAAATTTGTTTAAAAATTTTACATGAAATGACCGAAAAAGAGGCAGGGAGTTATGATTTTGCTCACTTTGATGCAAGTGAATGGAGGAAATTGGTTTTTTATGTCTTTCATTCGGTGAAACTGATATGTGTTATTTATCATAGGAAAGGTAATTATGTCTGCATTTCAAAAATGTATAACCTTTCGAAATTCTTAAACATTTGTTAAAGTATTTCACAAGAAATAACAAAAAAAAAAAATGTGTTTACAGGGAATTATATTTTTGAGCCGTTCCATTTGGCAAGTGGAATAAAAAGTGTTGATGTTATTGTATATTATAGGAAAGGAAATTGTGTCTGCTTTACAGAAATGTAAGAATTTTTAAATTCCTTAAAAATTTGTTTAACAATTTTACTTGAAATTAACAAAATAAAGCAGATTACAGGGAAATGTGTTTTTATATATTTTATTTTGCAAGTAAAATAAAAAATCAATGTATTTTATATCGTTCGAAAGGAAATTGTGTATGCTTTTCAAAAATGTACAACTTTTTTAATTCCTTGAAAATTTGTTTAACAATTTTACTTGAAATCAACAAAAAGAGGCAGTTTACAGTGAATTCTGTTTTAGATCCGTTTCATTGTAGATGTGTTGTATATCGTTGGAAAGGAAATTGTGTCTGCTTTTCAAAAATGTATAACATTATCAATTCTTTGAAAATTTGTGTAACAATTTTACTTGAAATTATCAAAAAGTGGCAGTTTACAGGAAATTATGATTTTGATCAGCAAGAATAGTAAAAACTGTTGATGTATTATATATCGTTGGAAAGGAAATTGTGTCAGTTATCCAAAACTGTATAAGGCTTTGAATTATTTGAAAATTTTTTAAGAGTCAAATTACAAAAAAGTTTATTACTGGGGAATTGAGATTTCAACACTCAGTTTTTTTCAGCAAGAAAAGTAAAAACTGTTGATGTGTTATATATCGTTGGAAAGGAAATTTTGTGAGCTATCCAAAACTGTAAAATACTTTGAATTATTTGAAAATTTATTTAAGAGTTTTACAGAAATTAGCAAAAAAATGTTTATTAAGGGAGAATTAAGATTTTGAATCTCAGTTTTATTCAGCAAGAATAGTAAAAACTTTTGAAGTATTGTATATCGTTGGAAAGGAAATTTTGTGTCAGCTATTCCAAAGTGTATAATGCTTTGAATTATTGAAAAATTTTTAAGAGTTTTACACAAATTAGCAAAAAAAGAAGTTTATTAACGGGGAATAAAGATTTTAAACCTCAGTTTTATTCAGCAAGAAAAGTAAAAACTGTTGTTGTATTATATATCGTTGGAAAGGAAATTGTGTTAGCTATCCAAAACTGTATAAGGCTTTGAATTATTTGAAAATTTTTTAAGAGTTTTACACAAATTAGCAAAAAAAGTTTATAAATAAGGAATAAAGATTTTGAATATCTTTTTTAGATAAATGGAAAACAATATGGCCATAAATTATATATCACTGGAAAACACGTGATGTTTTTTATTCTAAAATTTATAAAATTTTTAATTTTCCTAAAATTTGTTTAAGCATTTTAAAGAAATTAACAAAAATATAACGATTTATAGGACATTGTGATGTTTTAAGCCTAAAACTAGGCAATAAAAGTTATTGGACCCAAAAATATGCTTTGACTTTTACATTTTTTCTTTTAAATTATTAAAATTTTTATTGCCTATCTTATAGCTAACTAATAAATTTATTTAAATTGTTTCAATTTATTTACTTCTAGTTTCTCGTCTGCTTGTTATATTTTGAATTTTCTTCCATATTTTTTTTTGCTTTCAACAAAATATTGTTCATTTTCTTTTCTATTACGAATATTTCATGCATAAATAAAAATTTGTTAGTATTCTAAGTGCCTGCCAAAATCAATTTGCTTAAAAGGTGTACACACAACAATTTTGACGTGTTATACTGGCAGCTACTAGTAGTATAGTTGCTAGTATCTCTCAACTGCCAAAAGATATTTTGGCACAATTTTATTTTTAAGTTAGTATATATATATATATATATATATATATATATATATAACAGTCAATTTTGATAGCTTTACTTAATATTTTTTTTTCTTATTTTTTTTCTTCGTTCAAAACATTATTTGTAAATGTAAATATCTAAAAATACTCAGTGGGAATATCAAATTCCTATAAAATTTTGTTTTTTTTTATTTTGTTTGTTATCATAAAGACGTGGTATGGTCCTTTACTTCCTGCCATTTTATTTGCCTTCATCATACATATATTTTGAAGTTGTAAAATAAATTGGCAACAAAAAAGTTTTAGTCAAACATCTTTTATTTCCTATTTTCTTAATGTTTTCTTGAGTTGCTCGGCTGCAACGTTTGATGCCACAAGTGGGTCACATTTATATTTGATGAGATGTCATCAAAAAATGACTGAATACATATTATAAGGGAAACAATTTTTTCTTTATTTTTTGTTTAAAAAAAAAAATTTCTATAAATTGTAACAAAAAAAAACTTATTTTCTATATTTTCTTTGTTAAATTTTTAATTATTTTGTTTTACGACAAAAAAAAAGTTTATTATTAATAAAAAATACATTTCTTTGTTTCCTTATTATTTTCTTTGAATTATTATATTAAGTCATTAAATAATAATAAACTGCCTTAATTTCTCCCTTAAGTCATAAACAATCTTCTGTAATTTCTTTTCAATTATTGTTGCTTTCTTTTTCTATATAAAAAAAAACTTTTATATCTTTTCTTTTCTTTTGCTTTTATAATATTGATAAGTTTTTTTGTTTTTTGTTGTATAAATGACATTTGACAGGTTTGACAAGCTCTAGTACAAATACTTAGTTAAGTAAAACGCACAAGAGAACATTTTCTAAACAATACTCAATAATTTATTAATATTTTATAAAGTTTGATTGTTTTCTTGTTGAGAAAAAAAAATTAAACAAAAAACTCCCCTAAAAATATGCTGTACATTTTTTGAAATATTAAAAAAATGTCCTAAAAATATGCTATAATTTTTAAGTTTATTAATTAGTAGTTACATCCTAAAATTGTTTTTTCTTTTAAAAGGAAATTTTTTGTTTTTTAAGCAAAACCTAAAAAGTTCTCCTAAAATTATGCTACAATTACATAAGTTTTAAATAATTTACTCCCCTTAAAATATGCTTTACTTTTGTTGTTTTAAAAACATACATTTTTATTAAAAAAAAAGTAGTCTCTTTCGAATTTTAATGGAATATATTGTTATTTGATATATTTCTTTTAATTTTCATTAATTTAAAAAGTTGCAGAGGAGGAAAAATGTAATATTGTATATCATATGATAGGTTAGTCGCTCACCTTTACAAAAATATAAAAATCTTTAAATTTCTAAAAAATTTATAAAAGAGTTTTCTACAAAATAGCAACAGGTTAAGTGTGAAACAAATTCTCAGAAAACTATAAGATTGAATTTGATCATGGCAGCAAGTGGTATTGAAAAATATAGACAAATTGTATATCAATGGAAAGGAAATTAAATCTACTTTTCAAAAATATATTACATGTTAAGTTTACTAATGTCCTTTACGAGTTTAACACGAAAAAGCAAAAGATTTAAATAAAGAAAAAAAAATAAAATAATAAACAAAAAATTCAAGATTTGATTCCATTATTTTGATAAATAATAAACAAGATATATATAAATTATACATCATAGGATAAGAAATTAACTCAGCTTTTTAAAAATGTATAATTTTTTTAATTTGCTAAAATTTCTTAAAAGAATTTTACACAAAGTAACAAGTAACTGGACTCAAAAATAAAACATTTTATTTCAAAGGAAATGTAAGATTCAAATATATTAAAGTAACAAGTGGGAAAAGGAATAATGATGTATGGTATATCATAGGAAAGGTAATTGCCTCTACTTTTCGGAAATATATATTCTTTTTAATTAATACAAAATTTGTTGAAAAGTTTTACATGAAATAAAAATGTCTTTTTAAAGTAAAAAGTAAATTTGCGAAAAAATGCAATATTTGAAACGATAGTAACTATAAGTGTTTACAGTATGATACATGCATGATACATCATTGGAAAGGAAATTGTGTCTGCTTTTCAAAAATGTATAACTCTTTTAATTTGATTAAAATTACTTAAAGAGTTTTACACAAAATAACAAATGACTTGAGTCAAAAGTAAAATATTTTATTTTAAGGGAAATGTGAGATTCAAGTCGATTAAAGTAACAAGTGGGAAAGGAAATAATGATGTATGGTATATCATAGGAGAGATAATTGCCTCTGCTTTTTAGAAATATATATTCCTTTTTAATTTATAAACAATTTGTTTAAAAGTATTACATGAAATCAAAATGTATTTTTAAAGTAAAAAACAAAATTGTGAGAAACTACAATATTTGAAACGATTATTGCAGTGTAAACGAAAATGTAAATAGTATGATACATTATTGGAAAGGAAATTGTGTCTGCTTTTCAAAACTACATAACTTTTTTAATGTACTAAACATTTGTTTAAGAGTTTAGAACGAAATAGCAACATATTTGTTTTAAGTAATAAAAATGTTAAACTTCATTGAAGTTGATTCATTTGATTCGCTTGTTGCGGCAAGAAGCAAAAAGAATGTTGATGTATTGTATAGCATTAGAAAGGAAATGTCAAAGCTTTTCAAAAATGTATAATGTTTTTAATTTTCTTAAAATTCCTTGAATAGTTTCATACGAAATATAAAATAATTAGTTTTATGTAAAAAATCGAAATTGCTAAATTTTAACCGATTTTTGTAGCAACGGGAAAAGAAGAATGTCATGGAATTATATATCATGGAAAAGGAAATTGTCTCTGCTTTTCAGAAATGTATAACACTTTAAACTTTTTAACAAATCTTGGAACAGTTTCGACTCAAAATAACGAAGAAGACAGTTGGCAGGGAAATAAAAATTTCGTTTTATTTAATTCGTTAAAGTTAATAAAAAAAAAAATAGATAAATCATATATCACGGGAAAGTCAAGTGTATAGGGTTGTTAAATAATATAAATATATTGAAATTTTCTAGACTTTTAAGGTTTTTTTAGTTCTTTAAAGAATTTTATACCAAAAAACCAAAATAAAGTTTTTTGTTTAATTTGTTTTTTATATGAAAAATGGAAACGTTTAAGAATTATATATCATTGGAAAGGTAATTATGTGCACTTTTTAAAACTATATAAAATATTGACAGTTTTAAAGTTTTTAAAATTTTTTTAAGAATTTTCTCAAAAATAACCAAATGAACAAAACTAAGTTTTTTTTCTGATTTTTTCTTTATATGAAAATGGAAATATTAAATATTTGTATATCGTTGGAAAGGCATTTAGCCAACAATGGATCTTTGCTTTAATTCATAACAATATGTCCATTTCCTGAAGCTAAAAAAGTTTTTCTGCCTAAAAGTATGCTAAACATTTCCTTACGACTTTTGAATTATTAACTGTGATAAGAAGAAAAGCCCCAAGATATGCTAAGCTTTAGAAAAAGCTTTTTAAATAACAAATTTTTTAAACATTTAACTAATTTACTTTATTTTACTCTTCTCAAATGAAATTAACCTCTAATAAACGATAAATTTTCTATAGCATAACTTAAGGTACTTTAAACATATTTACAACCTTTTTAATAAATCTCTAGAATGAATACATTTTTTTCAAAATTCAAACACATGTTTTTGATTTCAAGATTTCATTTAAATTCCTTTACTAATCTGGCATTCAAACTTGAAATTCTTTATTTAAATTATAATTCATGAAACCTAAAAGTATGCAAAATATTTTCTTTATAAACGTAAACATTGCAGGACGAAATTTAATGAATTATGGTTGTCAGTTTTGGTTTGCAGGAGACACCCTTGTTTAATTTTGATATGTTTACATGTTTACAAATAACATTAATTTAATTAGTCTACCTTTTAGCCCCAGCTCTCTAAAAAAGAATAAACATAAATGAAGGAAAATTTTGAAAGCTGGCAGGGAGGGAGAAATTTTTGTTATTGTTTTATGGTTAAGAAAAGAGAGAGGGTTTTTTCCCTTCCAATTGTAGACTTGTTCTACTCATTATTATGGCTCTAGGCTTTATTCCTAGCAAAAAAACTCACTGGCATACTTACAACATACAACAGCTGTTAAGGTTTCTTAACTAAATAAGTAAGCGCCAAATTCAGCTAGAGAAGTCCTTGTAAATCCTACCAGCTAAAAATTCTTTAACACACACAAAAAGGAGTAAAAGTCGCCAAAAGCCTTATAGCTTTAGCTAAGTGAGTATGAATGTGTGTTAAAGACTATGCGTGCCTTAATCATCATTACAACTTTAAGGGCAGGGAAAATTTTGTTATATTAAGAAAAACAAAAATTTTCTTTTTTTTTTTTGTTTTCTCTTTAGCAACAATAAGGAAAACGTAAAGGCCTAGAGTTATTAAACAACAACAACAAAAACAAAGCAATAGCAAAAGTTTTCTTTAATTTTAATTACAACAGCAAATAATAGGGGAAAACAAATTTTATAAAATAATTTTTCTTACTTTACTTTGGTTTTAAAGAAAATATTTTCATTTTTAAAATTGTTTTTATTGAAATTCTTGTTATCAAAATGACATTTATGTTATTTTTATGATTGTCAGGTGTCAATTTTTGTAAAAACCTTTGTTATATTTTAACAAATGATGGCATACTTTTAGGATAATTGAAAAATGCTTAGAAACTGTCATCTTGTTAAGTAGAAAGTGGGCAATTTGTAAAATTAAAATTTAAGTCTCTCAAGAGACTAATTTTCTTTTGAAAAGCAACCTCTTTAAGAGACAAATTTTCTGAAGAAAACAACTAGAGCAGAATTAGAACTAGAACAGTACTAAAACAGAACTAAAAAGGAACTAGAACAGAACTACAACAGAATTAGAACAGAACTAGAACAGAACTAGAACAAAACTAGAACAGAACTAGAACAGAACTAGAACAGAACTAGAACAGAACTAGAACAGAACTAGAACAGAACTAGAACAGAACTAGAACAGAACTAGAGCAGAACTAGAACAGAACTAGAAAAGAACTAGAACAGAACTAGAACAGAACTAGAACTAGAACAGAACTAAAACAGAACTCGAACAGAACTAGAACAGAACTCGAACAGAACTAGAACAGAACTGCAACAGAACTAGAACATAACTAGAACAGAACTAGAACAGAACTAGAATAGAACTAGAATAGAACAAGAATAGAACTAGAACAGAACTAGAACAGAACTAGAACAGACTTAGAACAGAACTAGAACAGAACTAGAACAGAACTAGAACAGAACTAGAACAGAACTAGAACAGAACTAGAACAGAACTAGAACAGAACTAGAACAGAACTAGAACAGAACTAGAACAGAACTAGAACAGAACTAGAACAGAACTAGAACAGAACTAGAACAGAACTAGAACAGAACTAGAACAGAACTAGAACAGAACTAGAACAGAACTAGAACAAAACTAGAACAGAACTAGAACAGAACTAGAACAGAACTAGAACAGAACTAGAACAGAACTAGAACAGAACTAGAACAGAACTAGAACAGAACTAGAACAGAACTAGAACAGAACTAGAACAGAACTAGAACAGAACTAGAACA
Organism: Lucilia cuprina; assembly: GCF_022045245.1. NCBI lineage: Eukaryota > Metazoa > Arthropoda > Insecta > Diptera > Calliphoridae > Lucilia > Lucilia cuprina. The sequence continues at coordinate 63,021,397 of NC_060950.1, read as the reverse complement.
GAACTAGAACAGAACTAGAACAGAACTAGAACAGAACTAGAACAGAACTAGAACAGAACTAGAACAGAACTAGAACAGAACTAGAACAGAACTAGAACAGAACTAGAACAGAACTAGAACAGAACTAGACAGAACTAGAACAGAACTAGAACAGAACTAGAACAGAACTAGAACAGAACTAGAACAGAACTAGAACAGAACTAGAACAGAACTAGAATAGAACTAGAACAGAACTAGAACAGAACTAGAACAGAACTAGAACAGAACTAGAACAGAACTAGAACAGAACTAGAACAGAACTAGAACAGAACTAGAACAGAACTAGAACAGAACTAGAACAGAACTAGAACAGAACTAGAACAGAACTAGAACAGAACTAGAACAGAACTAGAACAGAACTAGAACAGAACTAGAACAGAACTAGAACAGAACTAGAACAGAACTAGAACAGAACTAGAACAGAACTAGAACAGAACTAGAACAGAACTAGAACAGAACTAGAACAGAACTAGAACAGAACTAGAACAGAACTAGAACAGAACTAGAACAGAACTAGAACAGAACTAGAACAGAACTAGAACAGAACTAGAACAGAACTAGAACAGAACTAGAACAGAACTAGAACAGAACTAGAACAGCAAACTAGAACAGAACTAGAACAGAACTAGAACAGAACTAGAACAGAACTAGAACAAAACTAGAACAGAACTAGAACAGAACTAGAACAGAACTAGAACAGAACTAGAACAGAACTAGAACAGAACTAGAACAGAACTAGAACAGAACTAGAAAAGAACTAGAACAGAACTAGAACACAGAACTAGAACAGAACTAGAACACAACTAGAACAGAACTAGAACACAACTAGAACACAACTAAAACACAACTAGAACACAACTAGAACACAACTAGAACAGAACCAGAACACAACTAGAACAGAACTAGAACAGAACTAGAACAGAACTAGAACAGAACTAGAACAGAACTAGAACAGAACTAGAACAGAACTAGAACAGAACTAGAACAGAACTAGAACAGAACTAGAACAGAACTAGAACAGAACTAGAACAGAACTAGAACAGAACTAGAACAGAACTAGAACAGAACTAGAACAGAACTAGAACAGAACTAGAACAGAACTAGAACAGAACTAGAACAGAACTAGAACAGAACTAGAACAGAACTAGAACAGAACTAGAACAGAACTAGAACAGAACTAGAACAGAACTAGAACAGAACTAGAACAGAACTAGAACAGAACTAGAACAGAACTAGAACAGAATTAGAACAGAACTAGAACAGAACTAGAACTAGAACAGAACTAAAACAGAACTAGAACAGAACTAGAACAGAACTCGAACAGAACTAGAACAGAACTACAACAGAACTAGAACATAACTAGAACAGAACTAGAACAGAACTAGAACAGAACTAGAATAGAACTAGAACAGAACTAGAACAGAACTAGAACAGAACTAGAACAGAACTAGAACAGAACTAGAACAGAACTAGAACAGAACTAGAACAGAACTAGAACAGAACTAGAACAGAACTAGAACAGAACTAGAACAGAACTAGAACAGAACTAGAACAGAACTAGAACAGAACTAGAACAGAACTAGAACAGAACTAGAACAGAACTAAAACAGAACAGAACAGAACTAGAACAGAACTAGAACATAACTAGAACAGAACTAGAACAGAACTAGAACAGAACTAGAACAGAACTAGTACAGAACTAGAACAGAACTAGAACAGAACTAGAACAGAACTAGAACAGAACTAGAACAGAACTAGAACAGAACTAGAACAGAACTAGAACAGAACTAGAACAGAACTAGAACAGAACTAGAACAGAACTAGAACAGAACTAGAACAGAACTAGAACAGAACTAGAACAGAACTAGAACAGAACTAGAACAGAACTAGAACAGAACTAGAACAGAACTAGAACAGAACTAGAACAGAACTAGAACAGAACTAGAACAGAACTAGAACAGAACTAGAACAGAACTAGAACAGAACTAGAACAGAACTAGAACAGAACTAGAACAGAACTAGAACAGAACTAGAACAGAACTAGAACAGAACTAGAACAGAACTAGAATAGAATTAGATAAGAACTACAACAGGACTTGAATGGAACGGAGGATTATTTGCCATAGAAAAATTTGCTCTTTACCAAAAATATTTTTATTACAGCTATTTTTTTCTATCGAAAATTTTGTTTGATTAGCTTCAATTTTGTTTAAGCAAATCTTTATGTGTTTTTGCAATTAAGGTGATTTGTCCCTTTGTTTAAAAAATCTCCCCAATAATTGTCTAAACATGTGTTTATTGCCATTTATTGCGAATATTTTTAATGTCAAAAAAAGTGTCTTAAAACAACCCCTAAAAATCATTATAAAAATATTCAAAATTATGTTGGTAAATTTCAACACCATCTATCCTAATTATTAACAATTCTAATAATGATGATTGTCTTTTGTTCATGTCCTTTGGCTACACCTAATGTTTATAATGGTAAACGCCTTGTAACACATGCTGTGTTTTTTTTTCGTTTTGTTTATTATTTTAAGTTCTTGTGATGAAACAATTCAATTTTTATTTATTTAGCGACAAGATTACAATTGGAACTACAGAAGCAAAAATCGATCTGCTTTCCCTTAAAATCGCTTGTGAGTTATTCTCCCAAACTTGTGTTGCCTGACGTTCTAATTGTATTCAAACTCTGAGTTACTATAGTTTCTCTCTTTCTCTCTCTCTTTCGCTGTGTCCTTTTTTTTGGTGTATGAATATGATGCTAAAATAAAGTGAAAAACTATCAACCATAAGCAACTACAACGACATTGTCATCATCATTTTCACAGTTCATTGAATACTGTTGCAATGATTTCTTGTCTATAAAGGACTTGACTATGTATGAAGGATATGCTGTGTTTCATATTTTTCTTCGTTATGTGTTTTATATTTGAACAGATGTGATCAATTGCTTAAATCAATTATATGTTAATTGGTTTTGATGGTAGTGGTCAAAAATGGGTGGAAAGAAAAATTGAAAAATCAAATGAAAAGGAGGGGCAAAGGCAAATCAAAAATAACAGAATTTACATAGATAATTTAGTTTAAGGATTTTGGTGGAAAAAAGTAGCAAAAAAACACTTTTAAACAAAGTTGTTTGAAAAAAATAAAAAAATGACTAGCTTTAGTTTAAGTGAGTGAAGATAAATATGCCGAGTTAAATATGTAATGACGTAAAGAGTTACGTCATTACATATTTGCACATATGTCTCAGGTATTTGAAAAATATGGGTTAAATACAAATTTGACATATTTCCAAATATGTTTTTGTATTTTCACCGTATTTATAGCAAAATTAATATTTTTAAATAAATTAAAATTCTCAAATGAAAGGAAATTAATCCCCAACCCTTGCCTTTAAATGAACATATTTAAAAAATGTCATGTTTTGACTTTTAACACCTTTTCACAGTAGTTGAAGAATTTTTCGAAAATCTTAAGTTTTACCACCATGAAAGGATGCAAACGGACGGGTCATACCTCAAATGAAATGGAATCGATAGCCCTACCGTTACCTTTCAATACATTTAAAAAAATGTTATTTCGATTTTTAGCGAATTTTTTCAAAGATAAAATTTCATATAATTTTAACTTTCGTCCCCACCTAAAGGATTAATGGGGCGCTTCATACCTCAAATTAAGGGGAATCCGTCTCCCTACTGTTACCTTCAAAAACATTTTAAAAAAGTTATTTTTTCGATTTTTGACAATTTTTTCAAAGTTAAAATTTCACAAAATTTTTACTTTCGTCCCCAGCTAAAGGGCTACTAGGGCGGTTCATACTACAAATTAAGGGGAATCCGTCCCCCTATTGTTACCTTCAAGAACATTTTAAAAAAGTTATTTTTTCGATTTTTGACAATTTTTTCAAAGTTAAAATTACACAAAATTTTAACTTTCGTCCCCACCTAAAGGGTTAATGAGGTGGTTCATACCTTAAATTAAGGGGAATCCATCCCCCTACTGTTACCTTCAAAGACATTTTCAAAAAGTAATATTTTTGATTTTTGACAATTTTTTCAAAGTTAAAATTTTACAAAATTTTAACTTTCGTCCCCACTAAATGGGTTAATGGGGCAGGTCATACCTCAAATTAAGGGGAATCCCTCCCCTTACCGTTACCTATAAAAACATTTTCAAAAAGTTAAGTTTTCGATTTTTGACAATTTTTTCAAAGTTAAAATTTCTCAAAATTTTAACTTTCGTCCCCACTAAATGGGTTAATGTGGCGGGTCATACCTCAAATTAAGGGGAATCCCTCCCCTTACCGTTACCTACAAAAACATTTTCAAAAAGTTAAGTTTTTGATTTTTGACAATTTTTTCAAAGTTAAAATTTTACAAAATTTTAACTTTCGTCCCCACTAAATGGGTTAATGGGGCAGGTCATACCTCAAATTAAGGGGAATCCCTCCCCTTACCGTTACCTACAAAAACATTTTCAAAAAGTTAAGTTTTCGATTTTTGACAATTTTTTCAAAGTTAAAATTTCTCAAAATTTTAACTTTCGTCCCCACTAAATGGGTTAATGGGGCGGGTCATACCTTAAAATCAAGGGAATCCGTCCCCTTACCGTTACCTACAAAAACATTTTCAAAAAGTTGAAATTTCGATTTTTGACAATTTTTTCAAAGTTAAAATTTCACAAAATTTTAACTTTCGTCCCCACTAAATGGGTTAATGGGGCGGGTCATACTTCAAATTAAGGAGAATCCCTCCCCTTACCGTTACCTACAAAAACATTTTCAAAAAATTAAGTTTTCGATTTTTGACAATTTTTTCAAAGTCAAAATTTCACAAAATTTTAACTTTCGTCCCCACTAAATGGGCTAATGGGGCGGGTCATACCTCAAATTAAGGGAAATCCCTCCCTATACCGTTACCTACAAAAACATTTTCAAAAAGTTGAAATTTCGATTTTTGACAATTTTTTCAAAGTTAAAATTTCACAAAATTTTAACTTTCGTCCCCACTAAATGGGTTAATGGGGCGGGTCATACCTCAAATTAAAGGGAATCCGTCCCCTTACCATTACCTACAAAAACATTTTCAATAAGTTAAGTTTTTGATTTTTGACAATTTTTTCAAAGTTAAAATTTTACAAAATTTTAACTTTCGTCCCCACTAAATGGCTTAATGGGGCAGGTCATACCTCAAATTAAGGGGAATCCCTCCCCTTACCGTTACCTACAAAAACATTTTCAAAAAGTTAAGTTTTCGATTTTTGACAATTTTTTCAAAGTTAAAATTTCACAAAATTTTAACTTTCGTCCCCACTAAATGGGTTAATGGGGCGGGTCATACCTCAAAATCAAGGGAATCCGTCCCCTTACCGTTACCTACAAAAACATTTTCAAAAAGTTGAAATTTCAATTTTGACAATTTTTTCAAAGTTAAAATTTCACAAATTTTTAACTTTCGTCCCCACTAAATGGGTTAATGGGGCGGGTCATACCTCAAATTAAGGGGAATCCGTCCCCCTACTGTTACCTTCAAAGACATTTTCAAAAAGTTAAAGTTTTCTATTTTTTAGGATTTTTTTAAAAATTTTAGTAAAGTCCTGTTTTTAGAAAAATTTTAGTTTCTCTTCCAGCGAAAAAGGTAACAGGACGGGTCATACCTCAAATTAGAGGGAATCAATCCCCCTTATGTTACCTTCAAATATATTTTCAAAAAGTTTATGTTTTCTATTTTTTAGGATTTTTTTAAAAGTTTTAGTTTCATACCACAAATTAAAGGGAAACCGAGACAACCTCTGAAAATTTCATATAAAATTTAGATTTTTTATTTATGCTCAGACAGAAACTGCAAAAAACAAAAACAAAATACATAACAATACGGTAAATATTGTTATTGTAATTTGTTTATAAAAGCAAAGCAGAGCAAGAGTAGCAGAGCGAGAGCAGCACTAATGTTTTGTTATTGGCTAGAAATATGAAATTAAGTATGTAGAGCCTGGATTAAGTGAGAACCTATAAAAGGGGACTTTCTGGTACTTTTTCGTTCTTCAAAAGGTATTTTTTGAAATTTCTATAATATTGAACCTAGAAACATGAAATTAAGTATGCATGGCCCGGATTAAGTGAGGACCCAAACAAGGGGAGTTTTTGGTACTTTTTCGTTTTTCAAAAGGTACTTTTTGCAATTTCTACAATATTGAACCTAGAAACATGTAATTAAGTATGTATGGCCCGGATTAAGTGAGGACCCATAAAAGGGGACTTTTTGGTACTTTTTCGTTTTTCAAAAGGTACTTTTTGCAATTTCTACGATATTAAACCTAGAAACATGTAATTACACAGAAAAAATTGTCGGTAGTTTATTTTCAATTAACATATTTTAATTTTCTTTATTTTTTATTTTATTTTATAACAAATTTTTATTTGTCTTAATTATCTCGTTTTTTGAAACTGTTTGAAACTAAAGTGTAAAATTTTGATTAAATTTTTAATTAATTCAATTAATTTTTTAATTGATTGAAAAAAATTTTCTGGCCTTCTTTTCTATTTTAGATTTATTTTTATTATTTTATTTTGAATTTTTGTGCTACAATATTTATAATTCTTAAATAGTCTATAAAATTTTAGGCATATAATATTCAAGTTTCTTTACAATTTATGAAACACTTTATATGTTAAATTGTATCAATAAAGTGGTAATTTTTGTAAGTGCTAACGCATTGCTAAAATTCTAGTATTTCTTTAACGTTGTGTGTTATCGATTAATATTGATTGTTTTAATCACCTTCTTAATTGATTTTTAAAAAATTCTCTATCAAATAGTTCAATTTATTTGATTAATAAATTAATATCAAATCAATTTTATATTTATTAAATATTTAATTTATACAATTAATGAATTAATCCATTTTAAATCTTGTCTCAATTATTGACATTAATTGTTCTGATTAATTCGTTATTTGAAAAAAAATATTTTTACAAATTTGGTAATTGATATCATCATTTTGGTTATAGGTGCAAAACTTGTTTGATACAATTATTTTGATAATTAAAACTCATTTTCAGTTTTTTCTGTGTATGTATGTATGGCCCGGATTAAGTAAGGACCCATAAAAGGGGGCTTATTGGTACTTTTTCGTTTTTCAAAAGGTACTTTTTGCAATTTCAACGATATTAAACCTAGAAACATGTAATTAAGTATGTATGGCCAGGATTAAGTGAGGACCCATAGATGGGGACTTTTTGGTACTTTTTCGTTCTTCAAAAGGTACAAAAGGCTTTAAACACATCATGGTGAAGGGTATATAAGATTCGGCACAGCCGAATATAGAACTCTTACTTGTTTTTTTTTATTATATTATGACTTTTTATTATTTTTGAATATAAAATAATTTTTCATTCAATGATTTCAAATACAGAATTATTATGATTAGACTAATATAAATAAAAGTTTTATAAAAGGGACAACATTAACGTTTTAAAATGGGTAAAATATGTTTGAATATACAGTGGTGAAACGTGGTGGGACGAAAGTTAAAATTTTGTAAAATTTTAACTTTGAAAAAATTGTCAAAAATCAAAAACTTAACTTTTTGAAAATGTTTTTGTAGGTAACGGTAAGGGGAGGGATTCCCCTTAATTTGAGGTATGAACCGCCCCATTAACCCTTTAGGTGGGGACGAAAGTTAAAATTTTGTGTAATTTTAACTTTGAAAAAATTGTAAAAAATCAAAAAGAATACTTTTTGAAAATGTTTTTAAAGGTAACAGAAGGGGTATGAGTCCCCCTTAATTTGAGGTATGATCCGCCCCATTAACCCTTTTGTTGGGGACGAAAGTTAAAATTTTGTGAAATTTTATTTTTTAAAAAATTGTCAAAAATCAAAAATATTACTTTTTGAAAATGTCTTTGAAGGTAACAGTAGGGGGATGGATTCCCCTTAATTTAAGGTATGAACCGCCTCATTAACCCTTTAGGTGGGGACGAAAGTTAAAATTTTGTGTAATTTTAACTTTGAAAAAATTGTCAAAAATCGAAAAAATAACTTTTTTAAAATGTTCTTGAAGGTAACAATAGGGGGACGGATTCCCCTTAATTTGAAGTATGAACCGCCCTAGTAGCCCTTTAGCTGGGGACGAAAGTAAAAATTTTGTGAAATTTTAACTTTGAAAAAATTGTCAAAAATCGAAAAAATAACTTTTTTAAAATGTTTTTGAAGGTAACAGTAGGGAGACGGATTCCCCTTAATTTGAGGTATGAAGCGCCCCATTAATCCTTTAGGTGGGGACGAAAGTTAAAATTATATGAAATTTTATCTTTGAAAAAATTCGCTAAAAATCGAAATAACATTTTTTTTAAATGTATTGAAAGGTAACGGTAGGGCTATCGATTCCATTTCATTTGAGGTATGACCCGTCCGTTTGCATCCTTTCATGGTGGTAAAACTTAAGATTTTCGAAAAATTCTTCAACTACTGTGAAAAGGTGTTAAAAGTCAAAACATGACATTTTTTAAATATGTTCATTTAAAGGCAAGGGTTGGGGATTAATTTCCTTTCATTTGAGAATTTTAATTTATTTAAAAATATTAATTTTGCTATAAATAGGGTGAAAATACAAAAACATATTTGGAAATATGTCAAATTTGTATTTAACCCATATTTTTCAAATACCTGAGACATATTTGCAAATATGTAATGACGTAACTCTTTACGTCATTACATATTTAACTCGGCATATTTAACTTCACTCACTTCTTTAGTTTAACAACATTAATTTTGATATATTTTACATCATCACATAGAAAATTGTATTCTCCTTTCAAACCTCTAAACAATATGCTTTTTTAAAAAATCCTTAGAATACTTTTAGGAGTACTAGCTAATTATCTAGAAATAACAGAAAAACAAAACTTAACTTCTCATAAACAAAACAAGAACAATATTTAGCACAATATTTATAAATTGTATAAGAATGAAAAGTTCATTAAAGTGGTTTTCTAAAAATATAGAAATTTGTTAATTTTTCAAAAATTCATAGAGTATTTTTAGGCAATATAACAAAAAGTAAGAAGTTATCTGCAAAATTTAATTTTATAATGTCACATTGATTTAGAGATGTTTATTTAGCAAAGATTAAGACATTCTACAGCAGTTGAAAAGAAATTTCATCTACTTTTTTTAAATGTAAAACTTGCATTAGTTTCCAAAGATTTCTTGAATACTTTTAGGCGCAATATCGAATAACTATGAAATTACCCTAAAACAAGAGACTTGGTTTAAAAGTATTTTAAAGCACAATGTTAACTTATGATAGAAAGGAAATTTCGTTGGCTTTTCAGAAATGAATAACACTTTTGATTTTTCCAAAATTCATAGAATACTTTAAGGCAAAATATGAAAATTATGTAAATCAAGCAAAAAATAAAAATTTGTTTTTCTGAGCTTGAAAATAACACAATTTGGAAAAGATTTGTTATTTGTTGTACACTAGCGGAAAGCTAGTGATGTCTTCTGTCTAAAAATATATAAATTTTGAGAATATTTTAAAATTTTTAGAAGATTTTAAGGCGAAATAATAAACAACTATGAAATGACAGCAGGCAAAAAACGACAGTATTTTTATAAAAAAATTGCACATATGGTACATCAGTGGAAAGCTAATTTAATGGGCTTTTCAAAATTGTTACCAGGTATTAATTTTTTAAGAATATGTAGTAGAGTTTTAGGCGAAATAATAAAAATCTTGTAATATTAACTCAAAATAAAGTTTTGTGTTTTCAAATGAAATTAAACTTGTTTTAAATGTAAGTTTAATATTTTATACATCAAATGAAAGGAAATTTAATAAGCTTTCCAATTTGTCAATAGTATCTAAAACAAATTTTGGCAAAATAACTGAAATCTTTGAAATGCTAGAAAAACTAATCTTGGGTTTTCTGACGTAAAACATCATCATTTTTAAACATAATTTTTAGGTATTATATACCAATTGAAAGTCAATCATGTGGACTTTTTAAATACCTAAATAGTTTTTTAATTTCATCAAAATACGTAGAAGAGTTTTAGGTAAAGTTATAAAAAGTTGAAAGTTATTTGCAAATTAAAGGTCTTATAAGAGTTTTAAAGATTGGTGCGTTAAATATCATTTGAAAGTTTTTATTGTCTTTTTTTAAATTTATAATATGTTTTATTTTTCGAAAATCCGTAGAATACTTTTAGGCGATATATGAAAAAAATATAAAATAACAGCAAAAGCACTAAGTTTTAGGCTTAAAACAACAACAGTTTTAAACATAATGTCTATGTATTATATATCATTTGAAAGGAAATTTTATTGACTTTTCAGACATGTATGTAGCTGTTATTTGTTCGAAATTTCGTAGAAGAGTTTTAAGCGAAATAACAAAAAGTTGTAAAATAGTTGGAAAATTTTCATTAATAATAATGTCTTTCAAACAAATGATACTTTTTAGATTCATATATCAATTAATAGAAATTTTTGTCTACTTTTCAAAAATGTATAATTTGTATAAGTTTCGAAAATCTATAGAAGACTTTTAGGCGATATATGAAAAAACTATTAAATATCAGCAAAATGCACTAAGTTTTCAGGCCTAAAACAACAACAGTTTAAAAACAATGTCTATGTTTTATATATCGTTTGAAAGGAAATTGTATTGGCTTTTCAAACATGTATGTAGTTGTTAATTTCTCGAAATTTCGTAGAAGAGTTTTAGGTGAAATAACAAAAAGTTGTAAAATAGCTGGAAAATATATGAAGTAGTTTTGAAGAGCTTCAAATTAAATGAAAATTTTCAGATTGATACCAGATACATATATCATTTAATAGTAACTTTTGTCTACTTTCCAGAAATATATAACTTGTATTATTTTTCGAAAATCTGTAGCAGACTTTTAGGCGAAATAAGAAAAAACTATAATAAAATAGCAAAAAAGTACTTAGTTTTAAAGTTTTCAAAACAACAACAGTTTTAATGACAACGTCTATGTATTATATATCGTTTGAAAGGAAATTTTATTGGCTTTTCAAATATGTATATAGTTGTTAATTTCTCGAAATTTCATAGAAGAGTTTTAGGCGAAATAACCAAAAATTGTTGAAATAGCGGGAAAATATACATTATTACGAATTAGTTTTTAAGCGTTTCAAATCAAATGAAAATTTAGATATTGATACCAGATACATTTAATAGTAACTTTTGTCTACTTTCCAGAAATGTATAATTCATATTAGTTTTGGAAAATTTCTAGAATACTTTCAGGCGATATATAAAAACGTAAACATGATAGCAAAAAAAAGTCATAGTTTTCAGATTCAAAACAACAACAGTTTTAATAACAATGTCTATGTATTATATATCATTTGAAAGGAAATTGTATTGGCTTTTCAAACATGTATTTAGTTGTTAATTTATCTTAAATACGTAGAAGATTTTTAGGCGAAATTGCAGAAATATCACAATATTTATTTTTTGACTACTTTTTTTCTTAAGAACTTTAGATTTTAAGTTTAAAATAGTTTTTTATTTAAAAAGACTTTTTAATTTTTATATCTCTTGATAATGGTTTCTGGTTTTCAAAGAAAACCCACCCATTTTATTTTTATTATTATTTTTTTTTAATTTGGGTTAATTTTATTGCAGTAAACATAAACTTTAAAACTTTTTTAATAGCTTTAACATTTTTAAGGGATTTTCCTAAGTTTTCTTTGGAATAACATATTTGTGCTTTAAATAATATGTATTTATTTTTATTGCTTTTAATTAATTAAATACACTTATTAATAACATTTTTATTTTCATTTTAATTGAAACAATTAAATTAATTTTCTTTTATATTAACACATAAATTCTCGATTTATTAACCCCAAAATTTATTTTTGATTATTTTCTATTTCTTTAGATTTTAATTTTCATATCAAACACACATTTCTAATTGGGTTGTTACAGCCCATTTTATTTTTATACAATTTTTTTTCTACAATTCTAATAAGAATTGTAGAAAAAACACACATACACACATTTTCTTTAAGTTTAACTCCGAACCACACGAATTTTTAAAAAATATTTTTTGTTTTGAAAAAAAAATAAAAATATTTATAGACTAAACACACGCACATTTAAAACACAAAATGCAACAGCCGCCCAAAGCAATTAATTCATTAAAAAACATTGTAATAGACAAAAAACACACACACACACACAACAATATTAAACTAAATGAACTCAAAACTGTTGCATTATTACAATATAATTTCTTTCAATTGAATTTCCTTTTTTTCTTAAATTTTTTTTGTTTACAAACAAAATTTCTTTTTAAAATTTTCTTTACACACCGTGAGTTATACGAGAGTGTTTATCACTCTTTAGCGATCATTTTAAGACTAAAAGGCAATTTTTTCTTTACAAGCGATGTGTTACAGCAACATCAGAAGAAGGTGCATTTCTTAAAATGCACCAGAAAATATTTCTCTTTCTTAAAACAAAAAAACTAACGACTCCCCTTAAAGTTATTTTTATCCCAATAAGAGGAGAAAAACAAAAACGTATTTATTTATTTCTTGAAGATTGATCAAGAAAAAAATTAAATTTATGTTTTTAAAAACCATAAAACTACGATTTTTCTTATAAAACAAATTTTTATTTATGGAGTAAAGCATTAAAAAAACCGAAAACACCATCTTAATAAATTTCAGATTTATTTTTAAAATAAACTTGAAGACAAATAATGTCGTGTGCCATTTTAGTGGGTCATAATTTATAGAGGGGGGCGACATATGATCTCTTTGTAAAAGGGAAGAAAAAAATTAAGATTTATGTTCACAGAACTTTAAGACTAGAAAGCTTTAAGGCTAAGAGAAATTTTTTAAAAAATTTAACTAAAACAGAACTAGAACAGAACTAGAACAGAACTAGAACAGAACTAGAACATAACTAGAACATAACTAGAACAGAACTAGAACAGAACTAGAACAGAACTAGAACAGAACT
>NC_060950.1:63001193-63008246 GCF_022045245.1 Lucilia cuprina | reverse complement strand
TATTTAAAAATATTAATTTTGCTATAAATACGGTGAAAATACAAAAACATATTTGGAAATATGTCAAATTTGTATTTAACCCATATTTTTCAAATACCTGAGACATATGTGCAAATATGTAATGACGTAACTCTTTACGTCATTACATATTTAACTCGGCATATTTATCTTCACTCACTTAAACTAAAGCTAGTCATTTTTTTATTTTTTTCAAACAACTTTGTTTAAAAGTGTTTTTTTGCTACTTTTTTCCACCAAAATCCTTAAACTAAATTATCTATGTAAATTCTGTTATTTTTGATTTGCCTTTGCCCCTCCTTTTCATTTGATTTTTCAATTTTTCTTTCCACCCATTTTTGACCACTACCATCAAAACCAATTAACATATAATTGATTTAAGCAATTGATCACATCTGTTCAAATATAAAACACATAACGAAGAAAAATATGAAACACAGCATATCCTTCATACATAGTCAAGTCCTTTATAGACAAGAAATCATTGCAACAGTATTCAATGAACTGTGAAAATGATGATGACAATGTCGTTGTAGTTGCTTATGGTTGATAGTTTTTCACTTTATTTTAGCATCATATTCATACACCAAAAAAAAGGACACAGCGAAAGAGAGAGAGAAAGAGAGAAACTATAGTAACTCAGAGTTTGAATACAATTAGAACGTCAGGCAACACAAGTTTGGGAGAATAACTCACAAGCGATTTTAAGGGAAAGCAGATCGATTTTTGCTTCTGTAGTTCCAATTGTAATCTTGTCGCTAAATAAATAAAAATTGAATTGTTTCATCACAAGAACTTAAAATAATAAACAAAACGAAAAAAAAACACAGCATGTGTTACAAGGCGTTTACCATTATAAACATTAGGTGTAGCCAAAGGACATGAACAAAAGACAATCATCATTATTAGAATTGTTAATAATTAGGATAGATGGTGTTGAAATTTACCAACATAATTTTGAATATTTTTATAATGATTTTTAGGGGTTGTTTTAAGACACTTTTTTTGACATTAAAAATATTCGCAATAAATGGCAATAAACACATGTTTAGACAATTATTGGGGAGATTTTTTAAACAAAGGGACAAATCACCTTAATTGCAAAAACACATAAAGATTTGCTTAAACAAAATTGAAGCTAATCAAACAAAATTTTCGATAGAAAAAATAGCTGTAATAGAAAATATTTTTGGTAAAGAGCAAATTTTTCTATGGCAAATAATCCTCCGTTCCATTCAAGTCCTGTTGTAGTTCTTATCTAATTCTATTCTAGTTCTGTTCTAGTTCTGTTCTAGTTCTGTTCTAGTTCTGTTCTAGTTCTGTTCTAGTTCTGTTCTAGTTCTGTTCTAGTTCTGTTCTAGTTCTGTTCTAGTTCTGTTCTAGTTCTGTTCTAGTTCTGTTCTAGTTCTGTTCTAGTTCTGTTCTAGTTCTGTTCTAGTTCTGTTCTAGTTCTGTTCTAGTTCTGTTCTAGTTCTGTTCTAGTTCTGCTCTAGTTCTGTTCTAGTTCAGTCCTAGTTCTGTTCTAGTTCTTTCCTGCGATTATAGTTCTCTGTGTTTCCACATCTTTCGGCTACAGTTTTGTACTTTCTGTAATTTTGTTGTTATTTTGTTTTGTTTTTTTTTTTTTTGAACACTTTCAAATAGGGAGCACTTTGTTCTTGATTTCTCCCCTTTTACTTTCATAAAGAGCAAGGATTGGTTGCATGCAGCAAATAGAGGAAAACGAAAAATGTTTATCTACAAGTGTGTTTAGTTTTTTTTTTGTATTTAATCTAAGTGTTTATGATAAGTTGGTTAAGAAGGCATTATATAAATTATATTTATAAATAAAAAAAAACTAAATGATGATGATTATTTAACATCAACCAGAATCAGAAGGGAAGTGCAAAAGATTGATGTTTAAAGTTGTTGCAGATGACAGCTTACAACTATAAAAGCCCTAAAAACAACAACAAAAAAATTTGGTTGTTGTTGAAGTATATTTTTAAAAATATCTAGTAAATATAAAATTTATGGAATTAGTGTATTTATAAATGCTACATTTACCTCAAGTAGTTGATAGTATTTGAAGGCAGTAAGGGGCATTTTTATAAAAACTAGGTTTATATTGGTTTATGTACACATAAATTTTTTGCTTTTTCAAGTAGCTAACGTTCACGGAGACTAATACTTATGTACATACAATAAATATGTTGCCCACCACTGCTTTACCCTATATACACAACACAGTGTGAATCATTTTCAAATGTCATGAAAATTAAATGCACTGACAGTTTAAATTTAGAACAACAAACTAGAAAAACACAAAATTAACAGACAAGGTGTCAATTGTGTGAGGCGTCAGAACTCTGAAAAGAAAAAACAATTGAAATTTAAAAAGAAAATAAACCAAAGGAACAAAGTGCCTGCAAACGAGTTCAAGGAACTGTGAAAAAGTAAAATAAAATTTAACTTTTAGTTGTAGATTAGTTTAAAGAAAAACTTCATTTTTTTATACACACCATGTGAGGTATTCTTTCTTCTTAAATTTTTAGTATTTCTCTTTTTAACGATGCCTCATGATCATAAATTACGTCAAGTTCAAAGTCAACTGAAAATGTATGCAAAAAAAGTCAACTTTACTACTGTTCACTGAGCTGGAAGCAGTTTTGCCCCTAAAATTTTTTGCTTAACGAAATAAAATACATTTATTTTTTTTAAATTAATTACTGGATGTTGTTACACCCAACCCCTCCTTCTTCAATGAAAATAAATAGAGAAAAAAATTATATATTAAGTATGTTAAAGAAATTCTGTAACATCAACTAAATTGACTGATCACATACGGAAGCAAACATATTTTTATACATATTTTTCCAACACACAGACTAAAAATGTCAACAATATTTTGAAAAAATCTATATATATAAAATAAATGAATATAAGGGATAGTCACATGGGGTGGAAATAACTGAACTAGAACTGAACTAGAACTGAACTAGAAATGAACTAGAACTGAAATAGAACTGAACTAGAACTGAACTAGAACTGAACTAGAACTGAACTAGAACTGAACTAGAACTGAACTAGAACTGAACTACAACTGAACTACAACTGAACTAGAAATGAACTAGAACTGAACTAGAACTGAACTAGAACTGAACAAGAAATGAACTAGAACTGAAATAGAACTGAACTAGAACTGAACTAGAACTGAACTAGAACTGAACTAGAACTGAACTAGAACTGAACTAGAACTGAACTAGAACTGAACTAGAACTGAACTAGAACTGAACTAGAACTGAACTAGAACTGAACTAGAACTGAACTAGAACTGAACTAGAACTGAACTAGAACTGAACTAGAACTGAACTAGAACTGAACTAGAACTGAACTAGAACTGAACTAGAACTGAACTAGAACTGAACTAGAACTGAACTAGAACTGAACTAGAACTGAACTAGAACTGAACTAGAAATTAACTAGAAATGAACTAAAACTGAACTAAAGCTGAACTAGAAATGAGCTGAAACTAAACTAGAACTGAACAAAAACTTAACTAGAAATGAACTAGAACTTCTACTTATCTAGAACTCTTGCTAGGATTATTGTTTACATAGACTTTAGTTGACTTAGACTATAATCCATGGAGATGTCATCATTTGTGACATATCCTATGTTATACAATATTTTGATTTAAAATATCTCAAATTCCTAAAAAGTTCTGAATATCTGTTCCTCTTTTTTAGCACTTTCAACAATATACATACATATCTATGTAAATTTGTATAATTTGTGACTTTTTGCTATACAACGATATTGTTTAACTTTCAATTAATTTTGCATAAAATTGTATAATTATCTCTCTCTGCTCTTTTTTTTCCTGAATATTATCTACTTATGTATGTATATACAATTGTATAGTTTTTTTATGCAAATACGTACATACATATGTACAATGCAACATTATTTACTTATGTAAATCTTCTATGCAAAATATACATAGTTTCTGTATTATACGAATGTAAATAATAGTACAGCGAACATTTTGTAGTGAATTTAAATAAAAGCTAATTTGTTATTTAAGAGATAGTTTATGATTTCATAGCCATTGTTTGTTGGTCTTTGCTTTTGGCATACATGCCATTCAATAGACATTTTTACCTTTGCTTCATATTAGTGAGCTTGTGGTTAAGTGTGTGTGAAAATTTCCAATGAACAGTGGGTCAAAATGTGGATATTTTTGGGATAGTTGTTTCTTGGTGTACATTTCCAGGATTATTTATATACATTTGAAAATTTCCCCATTTGCTCCACTGTTCAATATGCCATACTCAAAATACACATAATTTACATAGAATATTTCCAATTGCATACATTCGTATGTACATATACACAAATGCAGACAATGAACAACGACGCATTTAACAGTTTTGTCTGTCTATCCGTCTGTCTTTATTGATGAGTCGGTGTGTGCATACTTTTGTGTTTGAATATCTTCTGTACACTTACATATATATGAATTTCTATGTGTTTATATTGAGTATAATTTACTTATTGTTGTTTCTGTTGTTAGTTTACATAGATTAGTTATCATTGCTCATATCATACAAATACACATACTGTTACCCATATTACCCTATAATTGGAAGTGGCGACCAGGTCTCTGGTTATAAAATTAAAAATTAAGTTTTTAACAATTTTAATATCCCTGCTTTTGGACCAAAAATTACAAAAAGTTTTGACGTGTTTTCCTTTAGATTACATAGAAACTAAAAGTCAATTCTTTAACTTATAACAAACATGACCAACTCACAAAACTGTACAAATATCATGAAATCATATATTGAGCTATTAAAAGACATTGTCTCCCTTTAAATCTACTTAGTCTATCCGCATTTGATACCTATAATGAAATGAATGCAAATACATACAGACATCCACTCATACAAAGTACATGAACAAATATCCATTAAGTATGTGAGTGTTATTTTTTGGAAAACGTACAGTGTCTATATAATTATGTATTTGTATTTAGGCATTTGTGTAAAATCTACAGTGTGGGATAACAATAAAATAACATTTATCTAAATTGCAACTAAATTTTAACAGAACTAGAACAGATCTAAAACATAATTAGAACAGAATTAAAACAACTAGAAACGAACTAGAACAGAACTAGAACAGAACTAGAACAGAACTAGAACAGAACTAGAACAGAACTAGAACAGAACTAGAACAGAACTAGAACAGAACTAGAACAGAACTAGAACAGAACTAGAACAGAACTAGAACAGAACTAGAACAGAACTAGAACAGAACTAGAACAGAACTAGAACAGAACTAGAACAGAACTAGAACAGAACTAGAACAGAACTAGAACAGAACAGAATTAGAACAGAACAAGAACAGAACTAAAACAGAACTAAAACAGAACTAGAACTAGAACAGATCAAGAATACAAGATTAAGAACAAATCAAGAACAAAACTAGAAGAAGACTAGAACAGAGTTTGTCCCCTTAGATTCTCAATTTCAGGAGAAGAGTTTCTAACTTTAATGTTTGCTGATTTTGTGTTAGTGTTCTTGTTTTTTTCCTCCTTTAAGTAAATTTTTCAATTACTCAGTCTTCCATGAAATTGAAACAAAAGCCAAAATGCTAAAAAAAACAACAGTAAAAAAGAAAATTTTAAACTTTTAAGAAAAAAAGTTCAAATAAAGTGTAACAATTGAAAGTAAAATAAAACTTCAGCAACAAACAAACGGTTTTATTCAAATTTAAACATAAACAATAGATATTTCGTTGTTAGAAATAAAAAGAAAAAAATTGAAATTTTTCTTTATTAAGGAAAGGGAGAGGGAAAGTAAAGATAAGATATAAACCTAAAGGATTTTATGCAGCTACAATAACAGGCGAGACTTATTTAATGATAAACAAAGAAACAAATTATTTATTTAGAGTTTATAGAGCAGGGGTAGTTAAAAAAGCAAAACAAATTCACGAAATCAAGCGAATGTTACAAACATTTTCTCTAACAACTTGTCAAAGAATTTAAAGCATAAATCTTACAAACTTTTGTACAAAAAGCAGATTTAAAGGTTTTAAGTCTACGTAAAGGAATAAAGCTCTTGTAAAGCAAAAAATTCCTTTTATTTGCCTTAATTTAACACAATTTATTGTTTAAAACTTTTAGTTGCTTTTTCGCAAATCCCTTTTAATTTTGCATATGAGCATATAAATTTAAAACTTAAATTTAATTTCTAAAACCCACATATAGCCGGCCGAAAAAACTTTGCAGACTTCTCAGGTTAATATGGGTATTAAGTTGATGTTTTTAACAAATTTGTCTATTAAAACTTTGTTCTTTTCGGCCACAAACTAAATAAAATTAAAACAACCACAAACTGCTATAGAAAGGTGAAAAATCACTAGAAAAAAATATAAGAAAAATAAAACGGAAGAAAAAAGTAAACCTTTAAATAGGAAAAAAGAAAATAAGAAAAAACAAGTTTCTTCTTTAGTAAAAAGGACTGTCAAGGACTTGTGGCAACTTAACGTTTAAAAATTTTTTTTAATTTTTTGTTACTGTGCCAGTCTTTGTATTTGGTTTATGATAGCAGTTTTTTTTAATATCCTTCCAAAAAAAATAATTTTGCAGTTTTATTTAAAGCAAAAAAAAACTTCTTAGTTGACAGCTGACAAGAACAACATTGAACTCAATGAAAGTCAAAACAACAAAAGTGTTTTGTAGTATTTTTTAGTTTTTCTTTTTTTTTGGTTTGGATTGTCTAGAGTGTGAAGCTAGAAGTAGCATTGAATAATTTTCAGAGTTTAACATGATTTTTTGTTTAAATAAGGGAGAGAAAATGCAGACAAAAATAAAATCTACACTTAAGCACCAACTGAAAAAAACTAGTTCTGTTCTAGTTCTGTTTTAGTTCTGTTCTTCTTCTGTTCTAGTTCTGTTCTAGTTCTGTTCTAGTTCTGTTCTAGTTCTGTTCTAGTTCTGTTCTAGTTCTGTTTTAGTTCTGTTCTAGTTCTGTTCTAGTTCTGTTC
>NC_060950.1:62998920-63001093 GCF_022045245.1 Lucilia cuprina | reverse complement strand
GTTCTATTCTAGTTCTGTTCTAGTTCTGTTCTAGTTCTGTTCTAGTTCTGTTCTAGTTCTGTTCTAGTTCTGTTCTAGTTCTGTTCTAGTTATGTTCTAGTTCTGTTCCAGCTCTGTTCTAGTTCTGTTCTAGTTCTGTTCTAGTGTTGTTCAAGTTCTGTTCTAGTTCTGTTCTAGTTCTGCTCTAGTTCTGTTGTAGTTCTGTTCTAGTTCTGTTTTAGTTCTTTTCTAGTTCTCTTCTAATTCTCTTCTAGTTCTGTTCTAGTTCCGTTCTAGGTCTGTTCTAGTTCTGTTCTAGTTCTAGTTCTGTTTTAGTTATTTTCAAGTTAATTTTTATTAATTTTAGTTGAATGTTGTTAAATGTCTTTTTCAATTTTGTTTTATAATTTCTCATTTATAATAATTATTGTAATTCTATTGTGGTTTTTGCGGAATGGTTAATATTTTCAATTCTCACTCATGTTTACAAAATTTACACCAATAAAATAAATTTATGCTTAGAGCTAACAGGTAACAGTAGAAGCTATCAAAAAAATATTTTATCAAATTCCTATAAAATCTAGTCGTCCCATTTATATATTATTTTCTTTGTAATTGCTTATGAAATAATAAATTTTTAAATAACTTTATAAAATACTGATTTTATATAACTTGTCTCTTTTGTCAGCATTCACTGTTAAACATTTTACATGTATAGTTCTAGCAATATTGTTTTCTATATTCTAATATTTACAAGAATTTTATATAAACTCATAAAATGTTGCATACTTTTGTGGTGTTATGCTTTCATTGTGGCATTTCTCCTATTGTTGTGTATTTATAACAAAGATATTTTGCATAGAAATATTTTTACCCCAAAAAAATACCACAAGTAAATGAGAGTTAGAAGAGAAAAAAAAATAAAACACAAAGGCAGATCGAAAACAATGAACTTCTTTAGAGGTAGAGTTAGGAGCTGAATAAACCTGAAAATATGCACAACAAAAATTCTAGTAATTTATATCAAATTTACAACAGAGAAATATTTTACATTGAAATAAATGGCAAAAACACAAGTAACAAAAATTTCAAGCTAATTAAAATGAAATGTTTTAAGGTATTTTGTAATAAAAGGTATGAGAAATTTAATAAATATATATAAAAAAAAATTAAAATTACAAACAAAGGTGTTGAAAAGTATATCATTAAAAAAAGACATTTGAGGTATTATTAAAATTTTATATATGAGACTAGAAATTTAAATGCGAGTGTTAGTAAAAAGAGAAGGAGCAAAATTTGTCTTATTGTAGAGGAAATTTAATATTTATTTTATTTACTTTCTTAAAAGCAAAACCTTGATATTTGTTCAAATCATACTTTTTTTTCGAATATTTCTTTTTTATTTGATTTTTATCCTTTTCCTGTTAAATATTTGTTCTTATCCTTTTTTGGTTGTTATCCCTGTGTCAAATTGACCTGACATGTGCAAGTGGTTGTCAAGGATTTCCATCTCTTGTACTTGTTTAGGAAAAAATATCTTGTTGTCCTTTTTTTGCTATTCTTCTTTTTAACTATTTGCAGAGGTGTCTTATTTTGTTCTTTAGGTACATATGTTTTTTGGCTAATATCCTTTTTCTGTTTCTGTAGCTTTATTGGATTTCGGTATGTCCTGTATGTAAATGAGTTTGTTATTGGTTTTTCTTTTCCTTATACAAGAAGTATTTTTGGAAGGTTTTTGATTTGTAGAAATTGTTATTGAAATTCTTGACATATTTAAAGGCTTATCAAATTATTGCTTTTTAAGAGGAAAATATGTGATTTTTGAATTGAAATTAGGGATTATTTTTTTTAACAAGGTGACAGGTGATGTTTAATAGGAAAAGGAATTTGGTGTCAGTTGAAAATTAAAGCAGAAAAGGAAAAAGAAATTTTACGAAAAAGATGTTTCGATTTCCATTATAATAATCGTATTAAGATTATTGGATTATTTTAGGAAAAGATTTGCATATATCAAAATAAAAAGAACAGAACTAAAACAAAACTGGAACAGAACTAGAACAGAACTAGAACAGAACTAAAACAGAAATAGAACAGAACTAGAAAAGAACTAGAACAAAACTAGAACAGAACTAGAACAGAACTAGAACAGAACTAGAACAGAACTAGAACAGAACTAGAACAGAACTAGAACAGA
>NC_060950.1:62992863-62998820 GCF_022045245.1 Lucilia cuprina | reverse complement strand
AGTTCTGTTCTAGTTCTGTTCTAGTTCTGTTCTAGTTCTGTTCTAGTTCTGTTCTAGTTCTGTTCTAGTTCTGTTCTAGTTATGTTCTAGTTCTGTTCTAGTTATGTTTTAGTTGTGTTCTAGTTGTGTTCTAGTTGTGTTTTAGTTGTGTTCTAGTTGTGTTCTAGTTGTGTTCTAGTTGTGCTCTAGTTTTATTCTAGTTCTGTTCTAAGTGCGTTCTAGTTGTGTTCTACTTGTGTTCTAGTTATGTTCTAGTTGTGTTCTAGTTGTATTCTAGTTTTGTTTTAGTTGTGTTTTAGTTGTGTTCTAGTTGTGTTTTAGTTGTGTTCTAGTTGTGTTCTAGTTGTGTTCTAGTTGTGTTCTAGTTGTGCTCTAGTTTTATTCTAGTTCTGTTCTAGTTCTGTTCTAGTTCTGTTCTAGTTCTAGTTTTATTCTAGTTCTGTTCTAGTTCTGTTCTAGTTCTGTTCTAGTTTTATTTTAGTTTGTCAGTTCTAGTTCTTAATATCCAGCTTCATTTGTAGAACAGAACTAGAACAGAACTAGAACAGAACTAGAACAGAACTAGAACAGAACTAGAACAGAACTAGAACAGAACTAGAACAGAACTAGAACAGAACTAGAACAGAACTAGAACAGAACTAGAACAGAACTAGAACAGAACTAGAACAGAACTAGAACAGAACTAGAACAGAACTAGAACAGAACTAGAACAGAACTAGAACAGAACTAGAACAGAACTAGAACAGAACTAGAACAAAACTAGAACAGAACTAGAACAAAACAGAAACATAACATGAACATAATAGAACTAGAACTGTCTCTAAAGTATAACTAGTTAGATTGTTATTTTGTTGTATATTAATTTAATTCGTGTTCTTATAAGAAAAACTAAATCCTCAAATTCAATTTAAACATTTATCCTAAAAAATTATAAAATTTCTTGGGGATTTCTTGGATTTTCCACATAACAGGGAAGGCTATTTAGGCCGCTTAAGCTTCAAATTTATGTTAACGTTATTAAAACTTAAATAAAGTTTTTTTCAAGCATTTATGAATGTCCAAAAAATGGGCAATAATTTGTGAAGATATTGCTTCCCCCAAAAGTATAATAAGTTTTTTGATTTTAATTTAAAAAGTTTTACGTAAATATTTTTTTCATTAACAAATACTAAATGTATGTATTTTTAAGCTATTTTAAATAATGATTTTTTAACATTTAAAACATTTGTATTTTATAATACCCATAAATGCAAAACAAGTGGAAACAATTTTTTTTTGTAAACAAATTTTCTATTAATATCATATTGTAGCATAATTTTAGGGGAAGACTAAAGATGAGGGGAAACCACTTGTGTTTGTTACAGACACATTTAGAAATTGTTCTTGTTGTGAGAAATCAAATTAAAAATTCCAAACAAAGTACTGGGGAGTTTTAAGGAAATACAAAACTGTGGAATAAAAAAAAATAGATTGTAAACATCATATACAAAAATCCATCAACTAAACAAATAGAACAGACAGACTAAACGAAAACAACGATTGCTAAAAGTGGAGAGTAGAATAGAAGTAATAGATGGATATTTTTTCTTTGTTTGCCGGTTTGTTTATTGTAACATATAGGCTTAGGATGGCAAAAATCATCAGCATCATCGACATTTTGCTCAAGTTTTCCTATGACTGCTAGAGCAGTAGATTCATAGCTTTCATTATCTTTCAAATAACATTTAATATACATATTGTTGTAGTAAGACGAAAAAAAACATAAGCAAATATGCTTTAATGGCATAAAAACTGCAAAACAAAAATTATGTTAGACAATTTACAAAACAATAGTTAGATGAACCCAACAAACATTGGTATGTTAACAAAAAAAATTAAAAGTTTTAAAATATTTTTAAGATAAATCGTAAGGTAACAATGACTTCTAAGCATTAAAAGTTTTTGATTTTTGTTTGCAAAAGTTTGTTGGGTTATTTAGCCATAAACACCCTGTTTCATGTGGAATTTCTTTTTAAATATTGAAAATATTAAAAGGGGATCAAAATTTTTGAGCTCTTTCTTTTTGCATGTGATTTTTTTAGAGATCCACTGGTTGCTTAAAGCTATAAAAGGTATCACAGTACAAACTGGAATAGTTTTCTGCCTGTGTGCGTGTATCAGTAATTGCCCCAGGGCTAAATATGACTGTCACAGTTATTCGACACGTTTCAAAAACAGAAACTGATATTTAAATTTTCAGTTAAGATTTCTGTTTACCTCCACCTTCTCTGCTCTATTTGCAGACAGTTCTTAACTAAAGTAATTATTATAAAGTCCTTTTTACACAACAGCACATAAAATCCTGGATGCAAGCAGCAAAACCTAAACACAAGGGATGTTATTTGTCTGTCTAGCTGTCAGTAGTTTTATAATTTCAGCAAAAAAAAAAAAAAAAACATTAAAGTATTTTTATGATGAGATTTTAATTTTCTTACACCCCATTATTGTTAGTGCTAGAATTTGAATATGCTGCATATGACGTTCGTTCACATTATCCGTCTGTCCGTCTGTCTGTCTGTCCGTCCTCTCATCTGTCTGCTCTCTTTTGCATATGTTTGTTTAATAAATATATTTTTTTAAACCTAAATTTAGTTTTGGTTAATTTTTTGCTATTGTTCCAGACTAATGCTATTTGTTTAGGCTTTAGGATAAATTTTTTGCCGTATTTTACAGGTTTATGGTTAAATTAATAGTTTATTAAGGGATTTATGAAATATGAGAATTAAAAAACATAAGAGTGTTTGTTTTGGACCAACTAATAACTCTAATAAAAACAAAAAATATAAATAGTGTATTAAAAATTTTTTTCAAACAATCCTATAAAACTATAATCAATATCAATTTTGATTTAATAACGAAAATTAATCAGAATCAATAATTGACAGAACAAGAGTTCAGTTCAAATTCAGTTTAATTTCAGTTCTCTATAGTTCTGTTCTATTCTAGTTCTGTTCTAGTTCTGTTCTAGTTCTGTTCTAGTTCTGTTCTAGTTCTGTTCTAGTTCTGTTCTAGTTCTGTTCTAGTTCTGTTCTAGTTCTGTTCTAGTTCTGTTCTAGTTCTGTTCTAGTTCTAGTTCTGTTCTAGTTCTAGTTCTGTTCTAGTTCTAGTTCTAGTTCTGTTCTTGTTCTGTTGCAGTTCTGTTCTAGTTCTGTTCTAGTTCTGTTCTATCTATAAGCTTCTGTTACATCCCTCGTTTTTCGTCTAGTCTTCAGCAACATTAGAAGTCACGTTCTTAAATCTTGTTTTCTTGGTTTCCCCAACAAAACCTACTTGCCACTTTAGTTGCTACAAACTAATGTAGTGATTTTTTTTCTGTTTATAGTTCTCTATACTTAGTTTTACTGTTTTTTTTTCTGTTACTGTTTTCCAGTAATCATATAGTTCTACCATTTTATGATTTGTCAAGTCAGCGGAAATCATGCAAAACTCAAAAAATATACATAGAAATATATATAGCTCAGATTTTTGTTTTGCTGCCACAACATCCTGTAGAAGAATAGCATTTGTTTCTACTACTGTATAATTCTTAACAATTTCTGCATGGCACGCAAAAGTATAAAATTGAAAAATTGCCTTTGCATGTTGTGTCACCAGAAGTCATTCGTAAAAATAAGAAATATAAAAAAATAATAGAAAGATTTTTTGTATATAAAACTCCTTTTAGTTTAATAGAAATAGTTACACACACATACATACTTAGAGCATAGAAAGGAACAACAAATTCCTTTAATTTTGTTTGGGGAAAACGTCATAAAAATATGTATGAATTTAATGTATTTCTTGTGGTTATTATTATTATTGTTGTTGTTGTCTCTTTTTTTTGTAGAGAAGGGGGGAAACATTCATCATAAAAATGTTAAAAATGTTGAAGATTTTGTTAGCACAAATGTTGCAAAATGTTAAGAGTTAGTTTGAATGCAAAATAAATAAAAGTGTATATAAAATAAAAGCCTTAAATTATGCAGTGGAAAATGAGTATAAGTATTTTATTTGGAATATGCTGTATGATGATTAAGGGTTATGAAAATATAGTTCAAAATGCGTTGGTAGCAAAAGAGATTTTTAATAGCTATGTAAGGCTTTAAAGTATGCATCAGTTTGGAATTAAATTTGTGGTCAAAAGTATGCTATACATGTAGGCTACAAGTATGCCTCAAGGTATGCTATAGTTTTGACTAATAGCAGGCCTAAATTTATGCTAAATTTACTTTTTAATATAAGCAAAACAGTTTGACTTTAGCAACGCCTAAAAGTATGCCATGTTCTCAGACTTAATTTACACCTAAAATTAGACTCTAGCTTTAAAAAAAAAATA
Source organism: Lucilia cuprina (assembly GCF_022045245.1). NCBI lineage: Eukaryota > Metazoa > Arthropoda > Insecta > Diptera > Calliphoridae > Lucilia > Lucilia cuprina. The sequence goes on along the minus strand of NC_060950.1, from coordinate 62,994,466 downwards.
TCTAAATCGAGATTCATCGTTTCTAAGTTAGGCAAGGATTTGTATAGTTTCTCTTTGTGATCAACAGATTTAAAACTTATCTGCCAAACTTTTTATTGCATACTTTTAGGTTTATTAAAAATACATAAATACATATAAAGACACCATGTCAGCAAACATCTAAATACACAATCTCACATCAATTTATCATCAATTTGTAATTATAATACTCAATCAAATATATTTAACACCCCTTTTCTGACAAAAAAAAAAAACAAAACACGAAAAAAAACAAATAGAAGTCTGCAGTTAAAACAGGCTTATTGCGCTAACTAAGCAAATAAAGGGTGCTTTTTAACACAAGTCCCCTTTTAGGTATGCAAACAATTTCGTTATTTTGAGAAAGTAACAAAAAGACACGTGGTTTTAAACAACAAAAACAGGCATTGGCATTGGTGGTGGTTTCACGAAACACGCAAAAATATTTTGGTACAAAGAAAAAAAATTCTGAAACAATTATAAAATACTTTAACAAAAAAAATGAAAAACTCCCTTTTGTAAATCAAAAGATTTGTGGAAAAAATCTAGAAAATTGTTTTTTGATTTAAAAGAAAATCTTATTTGTTTAGCTGAGTCTATACAAAGAACTTAAAAACTGAATTTTCTTTTAACAATTTTTAATCATTTTTCGCCCCCCTCACGTGTTTTGCCCAGTGTCTCATATGTCTCAATTATTTCTGGATTTTCTAAGATTTTTTTTTAAATTTTTATTTTTTTATTCCTTTCATTTCTATTTACCTTTCTTTATATTTTTTACGAATTCTCTACAAATATGTCATCAAAGGTATTAACAAGCTATGAGTTTTCTTATGTTTTGCTAAATTTCTTCCAACAGAAATGAAAAATTATTTATTTTTGTCTATGAAAATTTTAAGCAGAAAAACTGTAAATTCATTTATCATTTTCTCTACATAAAACTAAACAAAAAGGAAGTAAAACCAAATAGATTATAACCTTTTTGTGAATCAAAAAAAGTCCTGGAGACATAAATGTAACAACAAGCGCTACCACCCCTCCCTAAACGAAAGGGACAGGGTATGAGTTTTAAAACAAGATTTATGATCAAGTTATGTTTTAAATCAAGAATTGTTTATTTGCAAATAGTAATAAAAAAGATGAAAACCAGGAGAAGTATAAAAAATACGTAATTTGGAAAAAGGAAAATAGCACATTTGACGGTTCGTTAGGTTTGGAAATTGATTTTGTTTTCTATATTTCTTAGTTTTTTTTCGGACACATATAAACCAACAAATGTTTAACATTATGTGAAAAGGTATGAGTTTAAGCAATGCTTAAAAGTATGCAATAGTTTTTGCGCATGCAATAAAAAGATTGTTAGAAATTGTTAGTCAGTTCAATTCGGTTTAAGAGTTAACTACTAGTTCTGTTCTAGTTCTGTTGTAGTTCTGTTGTAGTTCTGTTGTAGTTCTGTTGTAGTTCTGTTATAGTTCTGTTATAGTTCTGTTGTAGTTCTGTTGTAGTTCTGTTCTAGTTCTGTTGTAGTTCTGTTGTAGTTCTGTTGTAGTTCTGTTGTAGTTCTGTTGTAGTTCTGTTGTAGTTCTGT
>NC_060950.1:62981913-62992763 GCF_022045245.1 Lucilia cuprina | reverse complement strand
GAACTAGAACAGAACTAGAACAGAACTAGAACAGAACTAGAACAGAACTAGAACAGAACTAGAGCAGAACTAGAGCAGAACTAGAACAGAACTAGAACAGAACTAGAAAAGAACTAGAAAAGAACTAGAACCAGAACAGAATTAGAACTACAACTTTCAGTATAAAAACCTTTTAAATTCTAGTAAAAAACTAGCCACCACAAAGCTAATGTTTATGTATGAAATATTGATTTTAAAATAGATTTTCCACTATATAGCCTCAAAGTATGCAACTGAAATTTTGTTTGCTAAAAACTAAAGCAAAAAAAAAAAAAAATTGCAACTGACATTCTACTTTTCCATAAACTATAACAAAATGAAAATTTCATTAGAATATAAAATATTTGACCCATTCCAACAGCACACCTCAAGCGCTGTCAATCAAAATTACCGAAACAAATGAAGCCTAAATTTAGGCAAAACATTTTAGTATGTTATAAAAGAGATATGTAGATGAAATAATATTTAATGAAAACGTTTAGAGTTTGTAGTTAAGCATGAATAAATATTTGTTTTTTTGGTTGGTAAATTTTAAAATTTATTAAATTTTTGAGGGCAAATAAGTTTTGCTGCTCGTTTTTTTCGGGAAAATGTATAAATAGAATAGACATTGTGAGGAGAGAGGGAGAGGGAGAGAAAGAGTTGATATTACGACTAATTTAAATATGTTTAGAATTAATAAAATATTTATTTAAATTAAATGAAATTTAAAATTTATGCACAATTTTAATTAAAAATGGATTTTTTTTTGTAAATTGTTGAATGTGTTTAGGTCGAATAAGGAAATTTTATTTTAATGAGTAAAGTATACTTTAGGGAGTTTTAAAAATGTTTTAATTTTTTCTTTAATTCTTCTTTATTATTTTGTTTAAATAATTCATTTCAAAATTTTATCTCTCCTAAAAGTATGTTTTATGAAATCTTTTTACTTTTGTTGACTTAACAAACTATTTTAAATTATGTTTTTTTTTTCCGGTATAAACTTTATTCATTAAGAATTTTATGTTTTAGTTTTATGAAAACCATTTGCCAGTTCTTTATTGTTTGTTTTCTCAGCCTTTTTCCGCCTAAATGCTAATTGCAGTTTTTGTGTTTTTTACATTTTATTACTTAAGCCTAAACTATATACTTTACATATTTTTCACACTAATTTAAAATATCTAAAGAAAAAAGTAAAGCATATCATAAGGAGTAAGAACAGTTAAGAAGTGAAGTTGCTCTCTAAGGTCCAGTTTTTCTTTTTTTTTCTCTCTTCTCTTCTACAAGTTAGTTGTTATTTTTGTAAGTTATTTTCTTATTGTAAAGAGGATGGAGGGTTCAGTGTTAAATTCAATTAAAAATTAACATTTTAATTGCAAATTACTTTAAACTTGTGTTTTATTTAACTTCTTGTTAATATTGAAACTAACTTTTACCGGGTTTTTAGAATTTTCTCTTTTACTTTTTTTTCATATTTCTTTAAATAAAGTTATTAGTTTCTTAACATTATTATGCAATAATAATTTATATATATTTTTTTCCAAACAGCCTGAAATTATGCAAATAATTTGTTATGAGGATTTTCTTTTTTTATGTTTTCTTTTCATTTCTAGGCATTCGTTTCTTTTTTTTCAAAAAAAGCTTATAAAAAGTAATTAAAATTGGGTCATTAAAACAAATTGCAAATAATAATAAGAGGGTAGAAATACCAGAGAGAAAGAGAGAGAAAAAAGTAGATGAAATCAAGCATAAACTCTATATTAATTATGGACACAAAAAGGAGCAAGAAAAAATATTTAAATGAAAACATAATTTTCAATTAATTTTATACAACTTAATGGCAAGAAGGTTATTTTAAAGCAAAATATGAATAAAAAATATTGATTTCTAAAAGTTTATGAAAAAAATTTATGAAATTCTAATAATTAAAAAATTTGAAAATTCTCAAAACTAAAGAACACTTATAAAACTGTTAATTTATATGAATTACCACTAAAAGCATATTGCAATATAATTTAAATCAATAAAATTATAAATTTTAATCAAAAAAATTTAAATTCCCAAAATTATTTTGAAAATTCCCTTTGCAGGGGAAGTTTGAAAAACTCTTTAAATTTAAGCTAAATTATAATAATATCAAAAGTTTGCAACAAATATTAAATAAAAAAACAAGATTTCCTTGAAAAATCTTAAATTCCCAGAAGTTGTACATAAATTTCTAAAACTATCAAACTGGGGAAGTCTTGAGAAGCCTAAAATTATAATTATTTTTTAGAAATCCTTTTTTTAACTTCTAAATAAAAACAAAACTTATTTCTCATAAGGAAAATCTGGAAAATTTAAAAAATTTAAAAAATCTCAAAATTTTTCAAAAAATTTCCAAACTGGGGAAGTCTTATATAGCAATTAAATGTTCACATTTTTAGCAGGACTCTAACACATTACATTTTAAATGAAATGAATTAAAATTTAAAAAAAAAATGTAATTCCCAAATAATTTTCCGAAACTCCCAAACTGGGGAAGTCTTATATACCAGTTAATTTTAAAATTTTTTACATAAAATATATTTTTTTTAATTTAAAATAAAATTAATTATAATTTTGAAGACAAAATTTTGAATTCCCAAATTATTTTCTAAAATTCCCTTTTCTGGGGAAATTTGAAAACTTTTTTAATTGTAAACAAAATTTAGTGAAAATCAAAAATTTTGCAAAAATATTAATGAAGAAAGGAATTTCTTAAAAAAATCTCAAATTTACAAACGTGGACAATTTTATGAAAATCTTTTATTCAAACAATTAATTTAAATAAAATTTGAAAATTTAAATTTTTTATAAAATTTGAAAATTTAAATTTTTTATAAAATTTGAAAATTAAAATTTTTTTATAAAATTTTAAAATCTAAATTTTTTTATAAAATTTTAAAATTTAAATTTTTTTATAAAATTTTAAAATTTTCAAAAATTATAAAATTTTCTAAAAATTTTCTAAAGAATTTAATTTTAATATTCAAAAAATTTAAACATTTTCAAAAGATTTTGAATTTTGAAAATTTAAAATTTTAAACAGAAATAAAATTCAAACATTTTAAAAAAATTTAAATTTCCTTTCTAGGGAAATCTTGAATAAAATGTGAAAATTTAAATTTTTTTTAAATTTCAAAAAAATATTGAAACTCTTAAAATATATTGAAATAAATTTCAAAAAATATAAATAAAATTTAAAAATGTTTAACATTTAAAAAAAATTAAATTAAAAAAAAAATAAAAAATTTTTAAAAAAATTAAAATTTTTCAAAATATTTAAACATTTTAAAAAAATTCAAAAATTTTTAGAAGATTTTGAATTTCAAAAAATTTTAAATATAAATAAAACTTAATAATTTTTCAAAAATTTTATAATTTCCATGGTTTTTCTATAAATTTCAATATTTTGTTTAAATTCTCAAGTATTGTTGAAAAATTTCATAACTAGGGAAGTTTTAAAATGAGCTGTAAATGTTTCAAATTATTTAAATTTTAGTTGAAATTAAAGAACATTTAAAGGATCATTACGTGATAAAATTAAGAACACTTTTACTTTCTCTAGAATGTTAATTCCCAAACGGGATTTAGCAATATTGAAAGCTGTTCATTGCTGTAAACTTAAAATTAGTAATTAACTTCGACTTTTTTTCTATTACTTTGTTATTATTTAAAAGTGTTTTAAAACCATTGCATACTTAACGGCTGGTTTGTTTATTTGAAATGAAAATTGTCTACCAAAATTTCTTTAAAAAAACAAAAACCAACAAAAATTTCATTTATAACAAACAACCCTTTTTTCGTAACCAAAATTTAACTCAACACCCTTAACAAACAAACATGTTAAAAAACACGGAAAAAATTAAGAAAAAAAAATCGTTTGGTCAAAAAGCCAGGATTCATTATTCTTAAGCAAGGAAACAAACAAATGGAAAACTACTGAAAAAAAAAAACTTTTCAAAAGTCCTTAAAAAAACAGCAAACAGTTAAATGAATGTAAAGGATAAATGACGATGTTGGTTGGTTGGTTGGATGGACAGAAAAAGCCATTAACTTTTTAACAATCATAACTTGAGTGAGCAAGTTTGTTACAGTTTTTTTCAGTATTTCTTTGAAGCTTTATATGAGATTTTTGGTCGTTTGAAAAAAAGAAAATAAAAAAGAAACGAATGAAGATTTATGAAAACAATTAATTTAATGAAATGTATAGCAAACAACAACCACAACAGCTGAAATAATATTTCAGAAATGAAAAGTTCTTTTTTTCTAGTTATCTACAAGTGTTCAAGTATTAAGTGTTAGTTTATTTAAGAATTTCCGGCAAAACTTCCAAACAGTTCCTTGAATAACCCTAAAACAAAACAACGAATCTAGAGCATTTGAAAACAAAATGCAATTACCTAAAAATATGCCACGAAAATGTGTGATGCTGTTGCTGTAAATGATGACAAGCACAATAATAAGTCTTCTATAGAAAATAATAATTTCGAACGAAAATCCAATGACAACCAGCAACTAGAGAATATCCTAACAAGTACACAACAAACACAACAGCTTAATAGCACATTGAAAACCTCCATTTACGATTGGGATTCATCGAGTTCTTGTACAGGCACTGTCAAAAGAAGACCACATACTATAGCCAACTTTGAGTGTAATCGTACAACGTATAAAAAAATCGCCAATAACAAAGCTATAGACAATACCACAAACAATAATGTTCAGGCTAAATGTCAAAACAAAAGTGAGCACAGCCCACAGCAGTCAACAGCAAAAGTAGAAACAGCAGCAGCAACAACAGCAGCAGCAACAACAGCAGCAGCAACATCAGCAGGTCATGTAAGGCGTCAAACAATTCATAATATAATAGAAAACAGAACTCCAGCATTAGCAACGAAAACTACACATTTAGTAAATATGCAAAAATCTTCACGTTCCAGCAGTAGTAGCGCTAATAAGGAGAAGCCTCAAAAATTACGTTTAAATAAAACATCAGATCGTAATGCCAATTCTACCTCAAATTCACCCACCCACAACACTTCAACAGCTATAATACAAACAACAGCCGCTGACCCCAATACAGGAGGAGGTGGGGGCACTATACGCAAGTCGTCGCATAAAAGATCTAAATATTCACAAAATGAAAGCCATAGTTCAGGACCTTCTCTATATCAAGATGAAAACTATATGGAATTTGAATTTTTCGAAAGAGAGTTACCCAATCGTCAAATGCCTCAATTTACGGAACTATTTAGAGACTTTCCCGTGAGTTATGAGACCACAACATTGGCCTTACAATCATCCACACTGCCCGCCAAACCGCCACCTTATAGAGAACCACCACCACCTACACCACCACCTCTATCGCAATTACCCTCACGGAATTTAAGAAATAATGAAAACTCTCAATCCTGTCCCTCTACTCCGTTTCGCGGCAAAGTGGTGTTAAGTAAAAAAGAGCGCAAGGAATTGAGTAAACTGAATAAGCTGCAGGATACTGCCTGTTCCAATTCTACCTCTAATATAAGAGGTTTTGAGGGAGGCACTGACTCTCCGGCCGCTAGTGTGCAATCGAGTCCCTATAAAGGACGTGTAACGGAATTGAAAAATTGTATAGCACGCATTAACTCCAAAGGATTGTTTGCCTCTCTGCACCGTAATTCACATAAATCTCTTAACAATACAACCTCTAATAATGAAGAACAAACTACTTCCTCCTCTAATGAAATCTCACCACCACCTCCGGCACCAGACAATAGTCCACCCGGTTCAAATGCCTCGAATAACAATGATGCCGATTACACTGAGAAATTGAAAAATTTACCCGTTAGACAAAGAAAAGCTCATACTTCGCACATGGACAATTATTGTCTCTTCGATCCTATGGATTTTGTTAATGAAAAAGCTTTGAGAAGAAGAACTCATGATACGTTAAACATGGACTTGCCTTTGCCACAACAACAGCATGGTTTAAGAGATCCTCTTTTTAGTTCAAGACAAAATTTAGATTTTAGTGAAGAAGAATTAGTGCCCGAAGTGATATATGATGAGGAAAAGTTGGAAGAGGATCCAGAAGATGAGGAATTGGAAGTGGAATTACCGGCGCAACGTAACTTTGATCATCATAATTATTTTGTTATAGATCCAGAGGATTTTGAAGAGGAGCCGACTTTAGATATAGGCATACCCAATCCTTATACCAATGAGCAATTAGTACAGGCAAATCTTATAGCTCATACCCAGCATACCTATGTCAATAACCCTGCAGAGTTTAAGGCTTCCGAATCTTTGGATAAACTTTTGAAGGCCTTTGAATCGGCGCCCTCCATGACCAATAGTCAGGAGAGTAAAGATACCACCACACACTCTACTACCACCACAACATCAACAGCTTTAGTAGAATCATCCACTTCGACTAATTCCAATACCTCCTCCACTTCTAATACCTCTTCTCAGACAACTCTACAAAGAACCAAGAAACGTTTAACATTTCTCAATCTCTCACCCTTTCGTTCGCATAAATCAGAGAAGGATAAAATATCACAAGCCCCACAAGTCAAACCCGAACGTGCCATGTCGGAATTGGTCACATCGGAGCATATGTTTCATTTGCAACGTATGCTACTGAGTGCCGATAATGTTTTGAACGATACACGTCCGATTAATGAAAATATCGAATTGAATTATGTTTTATTTAATCCGGGACCGGTACCTAGTCGTAATATACAATATAAAATACGTAAACCGCGTCCATTATCATCGCACAGTGATGCAGATAGTGGTTTCTTAAGCCCCTGTTCGCCCGATGAGTTCTCGTCTATGAAATTCAATCCCGCCTTATTGGTGCTGCAGCAGTGTGACAGTGTTCAAGGATATATTGAGGTGAGTTTTGAATATAAGATTAATTTGTTGAGAATTGAATAGAAATGAAGTTTTAAGTCAAAATGTTTCTACCTCAAGTCCACAAAGTTGAGAACAAATGCAATTGAGGTAAGTTTTGGATGACGGGGTTTCAGGATACCAAAAGAAAGAAAAGGAAATAAAGTTTTAAGTCAAAATGCTACTACTCCAAGTCCACAAAGTTGAGACCTCCATTACAAGAAAAAGACCTTTCCCTTTTAAAATGTTTGTAAGCAACCTTATCACAAATTTCCAGGATAACTTTCTAAGCTTCTTAACAGCAATTGTGACACGGGTCACTTACTTGTCTTTGAAGTTTTTTCTTTTAGTTATTAATAATATTTTCTAATAGTTTTTATCTCTACTCCCTGATGACTATAACTTAAGTAAACCGATAATATCTGCATATTTTTTTATGACCCAACATTATAATTTCTATAATGGCTTAATTTGAGATTCTAAAAAAAAACTTCAAGATACAAAGAAACACATATAAAAGAAAATTTAAACAAAAAGGGTAAACACAACAAACACACCACACAACCACATGAGAAAAGTCCTTACACAGGTCCTCATTGGGATTATCTTGAAAACATCTTGTTACCAACATAAGCAGCTTAAGCAACACTCTCATAAGTGTCCACTTTTTCTATACGTTAAAGGAGCATTAGGTACATTACTACTGCAGCAACTCCAAAAGGATAAGGGGAGTGTTTTTTTTCTAATTTTTATCAATAACTTATTATAACCCATGAAAATTGCAGTTTAGTAGCATTTAGGATAAAGATAAAAAATATTATTTTTCAAATGTTTATTTTCAATAAAGGACAAAAAAAGGAAAACAACACAATACCTAACACATCTTCTAACAGGACTCTAATGATTAAGGGCGAAAAAACGCACCATGTGTTTTTTATTTTACATGTTAGCAAAAGACTTAGAAAAGGGGTGGTGTTTAGCTGATGATTGCATAAATTTCCAAAGTGACGGTAGCATCGTGTGTTTTGTGCAAAGAGTCCTCTGACACTGTAACTTGCATTAACACCCCTTGTAGTTGTTGTTTTTAAACGTATTCCTACTACAAGTTAACACAAGAAAAATAAACACTTGATATCCTTGTTTTGTTTTTGTTGTCATCAATTGTGTGACTGTGTAAAATGGTAAATGTGCATTTATTATTCTTCTTTTGTTTTGTTTTTTTCTCTTTTTTGTGATTCTAGCGAAATGTGTAACTTTACCAACGGGGAGCAATCAATTCTTATTTTCGTTGTGTAACTTGAAACAAACCTTTTTTAACACTTGTTCTCATTCTAAGTATGTGTACAAAATACATACATGTGTATATGTAAAGGAGCGCGAAATGTAAAATGATGTAAGCAGGATACAACCACCCAAAAATAAACATTCGCACTTTTCATTTACTAACACTATTTGCGAGACAAGTCAAACAATGTGTAATTAAACACTCAAAATTCAAATGTTAGTAATTGTGAACCAAACATGAGCCAAACTGAAAAAATAAAGCTGAACTAGAACAGAACTAGAACAGAACTAGAACAGAACTAGAACAGAACTAGAACAGAACTAGAACAGAACTAGAACAGAACTAGAACAGAACTAGAACAGAACTAGAACAGAACTAGAACTAGAACTAGAACTAGAACAGAACAGAACTAGAACAGAACAAGAACAAGAACAGAACAAGAACAGAACTAGAACAGAACTAGAACAGAACTAGAACAGAACTAGAACAGAACTAAAACAGAACTAGAACAGAACTAGAACAAAACTAAAACAGAACTAAAACTAGAACAGAACTAGAACAGAACTAGAATAGAACTAGAATAGAACTAGAATAGAACTAGAACAGAACTAGAACAGAACTAGAACAAAACTAAAACAAAGCTAAAACAGAACTAGAACAGAACTAGAACAGAACTAGAAGAGAACTAGAACAGAACTAGAACAGAACTAGAACAGAACTAGAACAGAACTAGAACAGAACTAGAACAGAACTAGAACAGAACTAGAACAGAACTAGAACAGAACTAGAACAGAACTAGAACAGAACTAGAACAGAACTAGAACAGAACTAGAACAGAACTAGAACAGAACTAGAACAGAACTAGAACAGAACTAGAACAGAACTAGAACAGAACTAGAACAGAACTAGAACAGAACTAGAACAGAACTAGAACAGAACTAGAACAGAACTAGAACAGAACTTGAAAAGAACTAGAACTTAGTTGCAAAATATAAAGTCTATTTTTAGGAGTATGTGCAATTCATTTTAAAGCTTCATTTCATTGATAGCGTGATTTTTTTTATGCTACATATTAATAATTTCCTATTGCTTTGCCTAATTTCCGCTAATGCCTTTCAAATATTTTCCACATGTTAGTGTTCATAGCGGAAATCTTAATTGTCACGTGTTGGTACACACCACAACATGATCTGGTTGCCAAACAAAACAGTAGCAATGAACTAAACTTACGTGCTGTAATACATATTTCTTCCATGAAAATAATAAAAAGGACTCATATGAAGCGTGCAAATTTCAAATTAGTTCTAAACAACAAACACCCTCAATCAACCAACTACAAATGCAGTTTATTAAGGACACGAGAAACATACATAACGATAAATAAAACATTAGGAACAAACATAAAATTATTTTTTTTTATTTTCTATTTCAAAAAAAACATTGAAATTCAGTTTATCAAACGTACGCACTATAATGTTTTTGTTTGTAATTGTTATATCCTTTTCTTTCGTTTGGCATACAAAAGGCGCTAAGCTGTTAACAGTCAAGTGCAAGCAAGATGTCCTGTGAGTGATCGCTTAGGGGTTGATTATTATTTGAAAAACATTCATCTTTTTATTTTTATAGAAAATAAAATTTTGGGTTTAATTTTTACAACGACATTTTATGACAATCGCGTTATTTGGAAAACTGCATTTAAAATATTTATGTTGGTTTCAATTTGAACCCCTAAATTTGGGAAAATGACACGAGCATTTTGGCTGTAGCAAACATGCTTAAATGTTTTGTTTTTGTAATATTTGGGAGAGTTAACTACAGCTCAGTTGGGTTTCTCATAAAACTATAAATGTCCCCTTTTTTCCAGGAACAAGAAAATAATTTTGTACTCATTAGCTGCATAACAGTTACAAACTTAAATTTGCTTTGTAATTTTTAATCTATAGACTTTTCAAAGGCCTCTGAAGTCTTTGATGGATGCATTGCTTCTGTATGCACTATTCGTGTAAATGTATGTGTGTTTAATAAAAATTCTGACATACGGTAATCCTGGTGATTATCGTCGTGTGACTTTATGATTTATGACCACAATAAAATGTTTTTATTTTTCTTTTGTTTTTGTATTATAACAGGCTACAACAATAGAATCCTGTTGTGTTTTTTAGTGTTTTAGAAATTATTATAATAGGAATGTTTATGTTTTTCTTTTTAAACAATGTTATTTTAAGGTTCACTGCACAATTTCTTTGAAATTAGGTTTCTGTTTCTCGGGGATAATGTGTGGTAAACATGACATTTCTAGTTTAAAGAATAAACCAAAAATTATGGTTGAAGGAACATGTTATTAGTTTAGACACCCACACCTTCCTTTTAAAATAAATAGGATTAATTTTGAACTAAAATGTTTCAAAACACAATCAATTTAAAGCTTTAGCTCGTGTTTATTTAAGCCTTTAAATGAGAATACTCCTGAAAGTAGACTTCACATTCTGAAACTAATTTACAAAGATCTTCTAGTTAGATCTCGTTCAGTTTTAGCTCAGTTCTAGTTCAATTCTAGTTCAGTTCTAGTTCAATTCTAGTTCAGTTCTAGTTCAGTTCTAGTTCAGTTCTAGTTCAGTTCTAGTTCAGTTCTAGTTCAGTTCTA
>NC_060950.1:62979145-62981813 GCF_022045245.1 Lucilia cuprina | reverse complement strand
AGTTCTGTTCTAGTTCTGTTCTAGTTCTGTTCTAGTTCTGTTCTAGTTCTGTTCTAGTTCTGTTCTAGTTCTGTTCTAGTCCTGTTCTAGTCCTGTTCTAGTTCTGTTTTAGTTCTTATTTTAGTATTTCCTCTGGCACTAAAACTTACTTGTTCGGAATCGGCTCTTGTTAGCTCTAAAAGTCGCTCACTGTATTAATGCCATCCCAGTAAGCCTCATCCAACAATATCATTTAATTTGTTTTCTTAAACTTATCTCAGATATAAAAAATAAAAAACAAACGTTTTTCTTAAATCTAACTTCTCATTTCACTCTAAATAAACATTTCGAAAAAAAACAAACAAAACTTTTTTGTTTAACATTTTCTTATAATAATAATAAATATTTTGTCTAAACAATCAAACTTATAATTTCTCACACTTGAAACTTTTAACATAAACATTTTGCACACAAAAGAAGAAAACACAACCCCATTTATTAAACCTAAGCAAAACAAAAAAGTTTTTACTGATGTATTTGTTTCAAGAAAAACCTAAACGTAACAGCATCTTTTAAACACTTTATCTTTCATACAAACTTAAAGCTACAAAAGGATCCAAATGAATAATATTGAAAATGTTTTCAAAACATAAATAAACTTTTTGTCCACAAGGATAGAAAAAATCTTGTCAAACAAAGTAAAATAAATTATAAATGAAAAAGAACTGAACACAGCAAAAAGCCCTGCCTGCATGCCCACATCAGATTGTCAAATAAAAAAGTGATTTGAAAAATTTGCAGAAAACAATAAATTTTATCAATAATGTCCAGCAAAGACTAATAGGTATTGTAATCAATATGGATTTTGCAAAAAGAAATACGTCGTAAGCAAAAATAGGCTTTTAAAAGACGTTCGGAATAATGAAATATTTGAAAATAAAGGTTCTGTTTTAAATCTAGTTTCTAGTTATAGTTTAGTTCTAGTTCTGTTCTAGTTCTGTTCTAGTTCTGTTCTAGTTCTGTTCTAGTTCTGTTCTAGTTCTGTTCTAGTTCTGTTCTAGTTCTGTTCTAGTTCTGTTCTAGTTCTGTTCTAGTTCTGTTCTAGTTCTGTTCTAGTTCTGTTCTAGTTCTGTTCTAGTTCTGTTCTAGTTCTGTTCTAGTTCTGTTCTAGTTCTGTTCTAGTTATGTTCTAGTTCTGTTCTAGTTCTGTTCTAGTTTTTTTCTAGTTCTTTTCTAGTTTTGTTCTAGTTCTGTTATAGCTCTGTTCTAGTTTTGTTATTGTTCTGTTGTAGTTCTCTTCTGTTCTAGTTATGTTATGTTTGAGCATAAAAAATTTAAATGAAATACATATTTATTCAAATCACATACAGCACATTAATATTTATAGCATACATTTAGGCTCTTAACAAACACTTAACCTGTATACCTAGTGATTTAAAAACTTTTGCAAATATGTCAAATTCAGTACTTTAAAACAAATGGAAACATAAAATATAGATTTTAAAACAAAAAAAATCGTTTAAAGTGACATGCAAAAACTCCATTAGAAAATAAAAAGCCTATTTTAGGGCACCAAATTATGTTAGAAGCTTTTGGGAGTTATTTTAAAACTATATTTTTACTATATTTTTAAATTTTAAAAAATTTTTTATTTTATATTTTATTTAAATTTATTTGTGGTTTTTAAGTACTTTGTCACATACAGTTACCAGAAAGTTGTTTTAAACTCTTGATGAAATGGAAAAATTCCTTACAAAAACCACTTTTATTTGACTGCCTGATACAAGAATGAAGTTTTCTACTATATTTTAGCCCTTAAAATTTTTTTATAATATTTCTTTTTTGCTAGAAAAAGTAAAGGAAACTTTGGCAAACATTTTTCAAAGCTGTGATTTTTTGCGTAGTTTTCCTGTTTTTGATTGTGTTTAAGAGCAAATAACTCTAAAATACAAAACTTTTTTTCCACATACTTTTTATCTATAGTTGAGATTTTTTGTTTTTTTGCTTCAAAGATCTTGTAGTGATTTGGTTTTTCTATACTTCTAACATCTAAAAGTGGTTTCGTGTCATACAAGAGTTTTACAATTGTAGTTTCGTTTAATGTTTTATTTTTATGGCAACTAGAATACTTGCATACATACATATGTATTAATGCATATGTAGTAGTATATGTATACATAGCTTCCGTGTGGATTCCTATTTGTAGTTGTTAGTTTCTGATGTCCTTATAGATTTGCTGTACTCTGTACTCTCCCTATTACTGGTATTTTTTTTGTTCATAATCATGTCAATGACAAGTTTGTTTGTCAATTCTTTGTATTACATTTGTTTATATTTTAACTTTATTTAAAGTTCCATTCAAGTGGTAAATGGAAAGTTCAATGTGTTTTATTTCACTTTTTGCTGTTGAGGAAGAGCGAGAGTTTTACAAAATTTTTTATTGGTTTTTATGAAGTTTCTTTTGTAGTTACATTCGTTCTGAAAGAAACTTTTCATATTAACTAGTTGTGTTTTAAACTTTTTGAAATAAACTAAAGAGAAATTATTTAAATATATATTATTAAGTTTAGATCGGAACTGAAACAGAACTAGAACAGAACTAGAACTGAACTGAACTAGAACTGAACTAGAACTGAACTAGAACTGAACTAGAACTGAACTAGAACTGAACTAGAACTGAACTAGAACT
>NC_060950.1:62970260-62979045 GCF_022045245.1 Lucilia cuprina | reverse complement strand
AGTTCTAGTTCAGTTCTAGTTCAGTTCTAGTTCAGTTCTAGTTCAGTTCTAGTTCAGTTCTAGTTCAGTTCTAGTTCAGTTCTAGTTCAGTTCTAGTTCTGTTGTAGTACAGTTCTAGTTGTTTAAACATTTTTGCAATTTTCTTCTGTTAAAAGCAATTCCTATAGTCAATTTAATGGTTTACATCCCCTTTAAAATATCCCAAGTAAAATTTCCCCTTAAGTCTTTAAAATAACAAAAATATTTGTCAAATCAAACAAATAACTTCCTTTTTAAAACATACTTTTAGTTAAATTTGCAAAAGGGAATAACAATACAAAAATTTACCCCTCATTTGAGTATCTCACCGGTTTGCAAAAAATGTCCTTAAAATATCCTTTTTCTTATTCCCCTACTTATTGGAATGACTTATTACTTTATTTGAGAATGGCAATTTTTTTGGTGACGTCATAAAATTAAAAAGCAACCTGTTAGTCAAAGCATGTGTTCGTTTTTTTTATGAAAAGTTATAAACAACAACATAGCGGAAATATCCTGTTTGCCCTGTGTGTATTAACTTGCCAACCCTAAAGAATATAAGTTTAACGAACTCGTCTCTTCTCTTAATGCTAACGAAGGCTAAGGTCAACAAGATTTTCTTTATATGAGAGAGAGAGTGTGTGTGTGTGTTGTATTTGAAAGGAGAAACAATAACAGAGAGGATTTTGTAGTAATATAGTAAATTCCTATTGGAAATTTGAAAAAGCAAGCAAGAGGGTGAGAACGAGAGAGTAAAGGACTAGAGAAAAATATCCTTTTGTGAGAAGTTTATAGAAAAGTTAAACGATTTTTGTGAGGATATTAGAAAGGACCTTTCAGTTGCCGGTTGTCTTTGAAGGATTAAACACGTAACGAAACGCTAAAGAGAATTTTTTTTGAAAAAATAAAACGAAGAATAAAAAGTAATGTAAACAAAAGGATTTAGAAACAAACGAGCGCGTAATTTTGGAAAAAAAAAGAAAATTTTGAAAAAAAAAATATTTATTGAAAAAAGTGAAATTGATATTAAAACAAATAATTAATTATAAATAGAAAGAAAAATTAATAATAATAAGAAATAAAATCTTAAGTTTAAAATAATTGTAAGGTATTAAAAGTAAAGCCTATTTTAAGGCAAATTTAATAATTGAGTGAGTGTTATTTGGAGAAAGCATAATTATATATTTTGTTCCTAAAAAAGTTTTAATAAATTTAATTGAACCTTGAGCTTTCTGTGGATTAATAAATACATTTAAAATTCTGTATTTAAATGTCTGTTTTGTTTGAAAAAAATTAAAAGTGATTTATGTGGAAAACACTACATACCTTTAGGCATATAAACAAGCAAAGTGCATTAAAATATTTTTTTGTTTACTTTTTGAATAAAAATAAATTAAGTTTATAACACAATCAAAAGCCAAAAATCTCATATAAAGATTTCATTTAAACAAATAATGATAATAAAGGAAATTGAATAATTAAACAAAAAATCAAAGCCTATATTAAGGCTTTAAATATAAAAAAAACTATGTTGCTAAAGAATTTTCCAAAAATATTATATAAATTTAATTAAATACATTTGCAAAAACGTTTTTAATGTTGGACATAAATTATGTGAAAAATCTAAAATTATTTTGTTGAAATTTTAATTATATTGTGGTTTTTAAATTAAATAATAAAGCATAGTTTTAGGCAGTTTTTATAAAGATTTATTTAAAGCATAAATTTATGATTGAAAAAAAATTGCATAAATTTTTTTCGAAAAATTTAAATAAACAAATTTTAAAGAAATATAAACGAATGTTTGGCAGAAGTTTAAATTTGAGTATGAAATGTGATGTGTTAAAGGAAATTAAACAAATCAAACTGCATTTGACAGTTTTATAATTGAAATTAATTGAATTTTGTTTTGTTGGCTTGCTTAAGTCTAAGTTAAGAAATAACACACACAGTTGGAGTTTCAAATAGAAAATTTTGTAAATTATAATTAAAAGAAACAAACCCCGGATGTTTAGACTCAAACCAATTTTTTACTAAACGAGAAAGTTTTGTAAAATGTTTCATCTCTAAGCCACTTTTTACCAGAAAATGGGATAAGATTATAAAGAAGTTTTTACCAAAAGAGTCGTTCGAACTTTGAACAAGTTTTTACTAAAAAAAATTGTTTACTTACATTTTGAGCAACTTTTTACCGGAAAACTTCTCGAGACTTTCAGACACTTTCTACTAAAGAAATTTGTATAAGAAAAGCCATTTAGACTCTGAGCATCTTTCTACTAGAAAATGTGTTAAAGCTCTGAAGAACTTTATCCCTAATAAGTCGTTTAAACTTTGAGCAACTTTTACTAGAAAAATCTTTTAGATTTAAAGCAAATTTTTACCAGAAAACTTCTTATGACTTTGATCAACTTCCTATTCGAAATTGCGTTCGGACTCTGAGCAACTTCTTAGCAGAAAAGCGATTCAGACTCTGAGCAGCAACTTTATATAAGAAAAGTCGTTAACACTCTGCGAAACTTTTGTTGTTTAGAAAGTTGTTCAGACTCTGAGCAACTTGTCTGAACATGTTTTTGTTAGAAAACTTTGTCAGACCCTGAACAAGTTTTTGATAGAAAAGTTTTTCAGACACTGAACAAGTTTTTGATAGAAAAGTTCCCCACACTCTGAAAAATTTTTTGATAAAAAAGTTTTTCAGACCCTGAACAAGTTTTTGCTACAAAAGTTGCTCTGACTCTGAACAAATTCAGAAGAATTTTTTCACAATTATTCTTCTGACTCTGAACAAGTTTTAGCTAGAAAAGTTGCTCAGACGCTGAACAAATTTTAGTTAGAAAAGTTTTTCAGATTCTGAATAAGTTTTTGCTACAGAAGTTGCTCGGACTCTGAACAAGTTCAGAAGAATTATTTTGAAGCAATTCTTCTGAATCTGAACAAGTTTTTCCTAGAAAAGTTCCTCAGACGCTGAACAAGTTTTTAATAGAAAAGTTCATCAGACGCTGAACAAGTTTAAGTTAGAATAGTTTTTCCGATTCTAAACAAGTTCAGAAGAGTTGCTCATATTTTGTCATTCAAATCATTAAAAAGATTTTGCTTTTTAATTATGCTCCTTTTACAAGACTTTATTTCATTTGAAACACGAAATTAAACATTAAATAAATTTGTATTAAGCTCCTAAAAGTTTCCATCCAAAACCCTTAATTAATAACACCTAAAATTATGCTTTAAAAAATGAATTATTTGTCAACTTATCTCTGTGTGCCGCAAGTGTTAATAATGTGCTAAAAACTGCGCGAAACTTATAAATCTAAAGACCAGAAATAAAAGAGCAAAAGAAAAAATGTCTTTTCAGTAAAACACAAGTAAACACCTTAACATATGCTATGAAATATTTTAACATACAGTTAAGTAAGAAATAAAGTGGTTTTAAAAGTAAACACTTGTGGAGAGAAAAAAATGCACAATATCCGCCACAATATACATATAAAATAAGTAAAACAAAAACAAAGTAAAAGGATCCTCAAGTAATAAGTGTCTGGTGTATGGAAAAGTGAACCTTTCTACAACAACAACAAAGTAACATAATCTACGACAATAACAACAAAAACATTATAATCATCATTATTATGTTTGTTTATTATTAACGTGTTTTATATGTCTGGTGTATCATCATAAATGCTAAGCAAAAGACATTTATAACAATGTCTGGTGACGCCATAAAATATGCTTTACAAAATATAAAGTAACATAAAGAAAAACGACTTGCATTTTCCCGGTTTCCGTTTTAAAAAACAGTTTCCTTACTCGAAATATAAAATTTTTTTGTGTATGAAATAAAAGGAAAATACAAAAAGCAATTTAAATAAACTAACAGCTATATAAATATGCATATGTTTGTTTATAAGGATAATAAAAAGAAAACCTTAAAAAGAAATATTATAAAAGGATATATTTTTTCTCGAATTTTCTGTTTGTTTGTTGCTTTTTGTCACAGAAATGGCATTGAAATTCCTTGGCGGCCATTATCAACAAAATAAAATCCACAAAAAAAAATAAAGCTGTTTTTTGTTTTTCTTTCTTTAACCTTAATAAGTTCTACCGCCTGAAAGTATGCTATATATAATAAAAACAATAATATAACAGCCTTTTTTACAATGTGGATTACTGGCAAAAGTATTTACCAGTATAAATTATTATATAGTGTTATGCAATGTTTGTAACAAACATGTAACAAACAATTTATGTTTTTTCTTTTTTTTTTGGGGGGGGTGAAAGAATTTTGTTGTTTTCTTATAAAAGTGTGTATTTTTGGTTGTTAGTAAATAATGGCATTAAGAAATCGTGATCTTTTCACATTATAGATTCTTAAACTTAAAATGTGGCAGCGAAAGAGAGTGGTAGCGAAAGTAAATAAAAAATACCCAACATAAATAGAAAATAGAAAATGAAAATGTTTTATGTGTTTGTTTTAAAATCCCACAAAATCCTTTAATCATAAAATAGTGTTATTTTTAATAAACAACTCTGAAAAGTATGCAATGGGTTTCTTTCTTTTGGGAAAAGCTTAAGAAAACACAAAATTACTGGCTTAGTTATAAAATATTTGCAAAGATATTGTTTTCGCCTTGAAGTAGGCAACATATTTTATTGAAATAAAGTACAATTTTCTAGAACAGTTGTTCAGATGTTGAACAAGTTTTTTTTTGAGAAGAATTGTTCAGACTTCAAGCAAAGTTGCTCAGACTTTGGAATGGCTTTTGATGGAAAATTGTTCAGATAATGAACATGTTTTTAATAGAAAAGTTGTTTATATTCTGAACAGTTTTTGATAGAAAAGTTGTTTTGATACTGATCAAGTTTTTGATAGAAAAGTTATTCAGACTTTAGACACGTTTTTTTATGGAAAAGATATTCAGACACTGAAAAGGTTTCTGATAGAAAAGTTGTTCAAACACTGAACAAGTTTTTGATAGAAAAGTTGTTCAGACTCTGAACAAGTTTTTGATAGAAAAGTTGTTGAACAACTCTAAACAAGTTTTTGATAGAAAAGCTGTTCAAACTCTGAACAAGTTTTTGATAGAAAAGTTGTTCAAACTCTAAACAAGTTTTTGATAGAAAAGTTGTTCAAACTCTAAACAAGTTTTTGATAGAAAAGTTGTTCAAACTCTAAACAAGTTTTTGATAGAAAAGTTGTTCAAACTCTGAACAAGTTTTTGATAAAAATGTTGTTCAGACACTGAACAAGTTGTTCAGACTTTGAATAAGTTTTTGTTAGAAAAGTTGTTCAGACACTGATTGTTCTGATTGTGAACAAGTTTTTGATGGAAAAGTTGTTTAGACACTGAGCAAGTTTTCTATAGAGAGGTTGTTCAGACGCTGAACAAGTTTTGATAGAAATGGTGTTCTGACTGAGAACAAGTTTTTGATTGAAAAGTGGTTCTGAAACCGATAATGTTGATAGAAAAGTTGTTCAGACTCTGAACAAGTATTTGATAGACAATTTGTTCAGACAAGTTTTTGAATGCAAAAATTTGTTCAGACACTGAACAAGTTTTTGATTGAAAAGTTGTTCAGACTCTGAAAAGGTTTTGATACAAATGTTATTCAGACTCTTAACAAGTTTCTGTTAGAAAAGTTTTTTAGACTCTGAAGAGTTGTTGAGACCCTGATAGAAAAGTTGTTCAGACATGTTTCTGGTAGAAGAATTGCTCAGACTCTGAACAAGTTTTTGATAGAAAAGTTGTTCAGACTCTGAACAAGTTGTTCAAACTCTTAACAGGTTTCTGATAGAAAAGTTGTTCAGATTCTTAACAAGTTTTTGTAGAAAAGATGTTTAGACTCTAAACAAATTCTTGATAGAAGAGCTGTTCAAACGCTGAACAAGTTTTTGATAGAAATGGTGTTCTATCTGTGAATAAGTTTTTGTTGGAAAAGTTGTTCAGAATCCGAAAATTGTTTAGTAGAAAAGTTGTCTAGAATCTGACAACTATAATCTTAATTATAGAATGGTTGTTTAGGCTCAGAGCAAGGGAAAAGTTGTTCAGATTCTTGAAAAGATTCTTGAAAAGTTTTCCGTGGCAAGGTCGTACAGACTATGCAAGTGTTTTTATTAGACTTTGGAATAGTTGTTTAGATTCAAAAAAAGATTTTGTAGTTGTTGACTCTAAAATTTTAAATTTTACCAAAAATCAATGTTAAATTTTTAACTTTTTCCGCCGCCCTAGAAGATTATTAAATCATTTTAATTTGTCATAATTTATCAAAAAAGAAAATGTTTTTTTTAATATCTCCCCAAAGTATGCTTTAAAATAATTGTATTTGCCTTAAAATCCCTAAACATAGACTTTAAAATAAAACAATTTTTTTTTAAATTAATGTTTTAGCTGTGAAGTATTTTTTCAGCCTTCAAATTTTATGTCACACTTGAATGCAATAATAATGGTGGAGAAAAAAAGTCAAGGATTCCTTAAACCATGTAAAAAGAATTATGCGTTTCATGCGTGACCATAGCTCTTATATAAATGGAAGTTTGCGAAAGAAAGAGAGAGCACAGGGGGGGCTTAAAGTACATGTATGAGGGGCAAAAAAGAGTTATGGCTAAAAATATTTGCTACTATGTCTAGGTTTAGTTAATGGTTTCTCTGAGGAAAAGTGTCAGTTTAAAAAATGACTTTACAGTATATGAACATGAATGAAAGAAAATGAGTTGAAAACATGTGAGAATTGAAAACATTTAGGAGTGTAATAAAAGTAGAGTGTAAGGAAAGAAAAACAGCCTAAAAGTAAGCAATTGTTTTTAATTTATGTGTTAAAGAAACAGTTTCAGTGTTAAGTTATTTTGTTAGTTAAAACTATAACTAAAAGTTATAGCAGTTGTAGGGCAAAAACTAAAAAGATCATTGCCTACTTTTTGGCTTATTTAAGTAAACTTATTTATTAAATTTTAAAACTTAAAGGTTTTTCCAAAGGCTTGCACATATGTTTATACATATTAAGCTTATTTATACGTTTTGTTAAACATTTTTTTATTCAGCCTTAAGTTTAGGCTACAAGTTTTACTCTCTCTCTCCCTCTTAAGCTTATTTATGTCAGCATCAGCACAACAGCATAAAATTTCCGGTCTTGATTTTATTTTTAAAGAATTTTCATACTCATTGCTTTTCAATTTTAATAATAGAATAATATGCCCCTTATCTTTGCTAACATTGTACTTGGCCCGCCTTAACGTATGCTTTTAATATTTTATTTATGTTTTAGTGTATGCGTAAATTGTTATATGTTTATGAGTGCTTTATCATAAAATATACAAACGAAATTGTTGCAATTTCCTTAAGCCATAAACTTAAGTATCAGGGACTTGTCTGTTTAAGGCTGCTGCTGCTACTGCTATTGTTGATGATGTGAATGATTATGATGTAACTTATTAAATATGTAAAAATTGAGGTAGTATGGTAAATAATTTTGTCCTTAAGGTTTATGATCTCCATAAGGAATATAAAATATATAAAATATTTTATTTTAAAGGTAAAAAAGTAAAATATTTTTCTTTTAGAAAATCAAAGTATACTTTAAGGCATTCTAACACAATTTGTCTAATTTCAATTTCTATCTTTAATGTAAACAACATTCTTTAATTTATATTTAATAACAAAAAGAAAATAGTTTTTTTTCGCCCAAACAAAAACTAAAACTTTTTTTACTTTTAATACAATTAGTCAACTTGGCCTTTAGTGATTTTTCTATAGTTCACAAAAAGAAAATAAAACTTTTTCTACACCCACTTATATCCTAAGGAAACTTACTAAATTACCTGACTTACAACGGAAACATTGTCATATTAAAACAGGCACGTAGCTGTGTGTTTCCAAAGGCCAACCAAAAAAAAACCGAAAACTAAATATCCAACTCTTTTCTTTTCTCTATACAGTCATACGAAAACAGCGCCTTAAATTAGGCAACTACTATAATTCCAACAAGGTGGCAGTTAAGTCAAACAAACGTGATCATTTATTATAACAAAAATGTATATAAAAAGAAAAATAAAAACCCCCTAAGAAATCACATAAAATTAGCACGTAATTTTTCAACACACTATTAACTAACCAACTAAGCAACCAACCACCTTCGCATATATAACATCTCATACTGATATATTAAAAACAAAAATATCCTAAAAGTAGGCACGTAATTTTCTTATAAAGCAAAGTAAACATAATAGAAATATGAAAATGATTTCAAGATTTCATCGTTATGAGAACAAAATAAGAAACAAAAAAAAAGAAAATTGTTAAAATGGAATATAAATTACATATGGTGTTATATTTAATTATATATTTTTTCCACATAACAAAAACAGAAGCCTATTTTTAGGCTGAGAGAGAGAGAAAAATTTAAATTAAAAAATAATAAACAGAACGTGTTAGAATCAGAAACAAAATAGAAAAAATGTTAACATAGGCGATAAATTTTGTTTTATAATTTAGCTTGATTAAGAATTATATTTAAATGTGTAGCATATTTTAAGGGTAATTAAAATTTGTACCTTTATAATTATTTATTTAAAAAAATTCTTTAACTGAAAAAGTAATTAACAGAATGTGTTTGTAAAAACGTCTATTTTAGTTCTTTGTACTACATTCCATCTATTTCTGTTTAAGTTCTCTTCTAGTTCTGTTCTAGCTCTGTTCTAGTTCTGTTCTAGTTCTGTTCTAGTTCTGTTCTAGTTCTGTTCTAGTTCTGTTCTAGTTCTGTTCTAGTTCTGTTCTAGTTC
>NC_060950.1:62951639-62970160 GCF_022045245.1 Lucilia cuprina | reverse complement strand
AACTGAACTAGAACTGAACTAGAACTGAACTAGAACTGAACTAGAACTGAACTAGAACTGAACTAGAACTGAACTAGAACTGAGCTAGAACTGAACTAGAACTGACCTTAAACTGAACTAGAACTAAACAAATTTTTTATGTTTTTTTTTGTAAAAATACATGTTCATTTTTAATTTGTCCCTTGTTGTTGCTGATTTCCTTCCTTTTAATCAGTCCCTTCCATTTAAATTAAATATTTAAAATTCTGTTCAACAAGAAAAAGTCATTTGATGTTTTTCCTATTTTAATTTAATACTTTGTTAATTTGCCAAATATGCGTGTGTTGGCTAAATCTTATCTAACGATAAATTCATTGTATTGTTTTAATTTATGCAAACGACATGTTTTATTTCTGGTCGAAAACTTAAGTCTTCAATTCATTTGGGTATTTAAAAGATAAAAAGGACCTTTTTTGTTGTCTTAAAATGCTTTAACACAACTAAAACAAGTATCAAATTAAATGTTAAAATACTGAAAAATTTTTTAAAGTTTTCATTAAGTCGGTATGTATGTATGAGTTGGGAAATTTTATAAAAACAAAAAAAATAAAACACCAAACATTTTTGTTTGCTCATCATCATCATGCTCAACACCCAACAGTGTAGTGAAGAATGTAAACAAAAAAGGACACTTATCTCCTTTAAATAATCTCAATATGCATATTCACATGGAGTTTTAACACCACATAAGGGACCAAATGGAATAGCAAACAAACAAACAAACAAGGAAAAGTCTACATGTACAAATAGTTGAGGAACAACATATCAACCAACGAACCAACCAACCAACTGATTCATCCATCTATCCATTCAACACATGTAAATGTCACGAGTCATATCAAACTGCAGGCAGAGAGACAGACAGACACACTCCCAAAAAGGGTGAAAAAGGATTCAAACTATAAACAGTTCTATAAACTCTATCGAGTGAGTAGTAAATGTGTTCGTTTCTTTTTTTTTTTTTGTTATTTGTCTATGATAATTTATGCAAAATATCTTTGTTTTTTGCTTAATTTTCTTTTTTTTTGTTTTATTTAAATGTTTTTTTTTTTTTTGTTTCCTGTAATCATTCTCTGTCGAGTATGAGTACGATTGTCGAGTGTCAGAAAAATTGTTTTGTGTGAAATGAAAATATTTTGGTTTTTGTCAAATAAAAACACATTACAGCACACTTTTCATTTGTTTCATTATTGTTGCAAAGTAATGACGGTTTTTATTTTTTTGAAAATGTTGTGATTTGCTTGAAAAACTGTATGAAAGAGTTGTAACTTAATCCTCATTGTCAAGGATTTAAATGAGTTCTCTTTTTGTTTTGTTATTTTTTTTAACATTAATATGCCAAAGTGTTTGATTTATGGTTGGAGGTATTTTTTGTTATAAATTTTGTTAAAAATCTTGATAACAATAATTTGTCTAACAGAAGAAATATAAATGGAAAATAAAATTTGGGAGAAATCCTGTACCATTATTAAATTATAAAAAAAATCATGATAATCATAGAAATATTTTTAGGGAAATAGAGATACCTTTACTATAAACAACCCTCCGCCAACATAAAACGAAGCACTTCCTAAAAAATAACTTTTTTCACCACTTCAATCGTAACACTAAGTATTTTTTTCTTACCTTCTGTGGAAGTGATGTTTTTTGACTTTCAAAGAAGCGAAAATAATCCAATTTTTTAACGTTTTTTACTACAAGTTTAATACAACAATTTCTCTTCCTAATTACTTAAAAAAAAAGTACATGAAAATTACTTCCTGAGAATGACTTTAGATGTAGTGAAATTGAAATCAAATAAAAAGGACATCCTTTATATGACAAGTGATGTGTTAAAATCATTACTTCTTTAGGTCTTTTGCAAGTCACTTCCATGGAATAAATTCTACTTCTTTTTCGCTTCGTTGGAAGTCCTTTTTTTGCTAGGCCTCTAGGAAAATTGAATGTTGTCTTAAAGTCTTAACAATAAAAGTTGCTCAAAATCTGATCAACTTTTTACTAGAAAAGTTGTTTAGATTTTGATCAACTTTTTCCTATTGAAGTTGTAGAAGCTCTGATCAACATTCTACTTAAAACGTTGTTCAAATTGTAAGCAATTTTCTACTAGAAAACTTGTTCAAATTGTGAGCAACTTTTTACTAGAAAAATTGTTGTAGTTGAAACTTAAAGCAACTTTCTACAAGAAAAGTATTCACACTCTAATCGACTTTTTACTAGAAGAGTTGTTCAGACTTTGAGCAACGTTATTTAATCTTCTAGCAACTTTCTACAAAAAAAGTTTTTATAGAAAAGTTGTTTAGACTCTGATCCTTTTATTACTAGAAATGTTGTTTAGATTCTTATGAACTATTTATTAGAAAAGTTGTTCAGTTTTTATCAACCTTTTAGTGGACAAAGTCTAATTAACTTTTTAATAGAAATGTTGTATAGAATCTGATCATCTTTTTACTGGAAAAGTTGTCGAGACTCGGGTCAACTTTTGACTAGAAATTTGTTAAGACTCTTAACAAATTTTTACTGGAAAAGTTGTTCAGACTCTGGTCATCTTTTTACTAGAAAAGTTGTTCTAACTCCAATCAATTTTTGTCTAGAAAATTTGTTCAGGCTTTAAACAGTTTTATTACTTCAAAACTTGTTTAGATGTTGAGTAACTTTTTTCAAGAAAAGTTGTTTAAATTCTGAGCAACTTTTACTAGAAAAGTTGTTTTCTTATGAGCTTTTTACTAGAAAAGTTATTAATTTTTTACTAAAAATATTTCTGAGAATCTTATTAACATTTTTCTAGAAAACGTGTTCAAAATCTGATCAACTTTTTACTAGAAAAGTTGCTAAAACTCTGATCAACTTTCTACTAGAAAACTTGTTCAAACATTGATGAACTTGTGCCTAGAATAGTTGTTCAGACTCTACCATTTTACTGGAAAAACTTTTCAGAATCTGAGCAACTTTCTGTTAGGAAAGTTGTTTAGACTCTGTGCAAACTTCTACTAGAAAAGTTGTTCAGACTCTGTTCAACTTTCTACTAGAAAAGTTATTAGACTCTTTTCAACTTTCTACTAGAAAAGTTGTTCAGTCTCTGTGCAACTTTATACTAGAAAATTTATTCAGAATCTGTGCAACTTCTTATTAAAAAATCTGTTTAGACTCTGAGCAATTTTTTTACTAGGAAACTTGTTCAGACGTTGAGTAACATTTTGTTGACAACTTGCTCAAGGTCAGATCAACTTCACTTCAAATTTGCTTTTGATCAACTAGAAAAATTGTTTAGACTTCCAACAACTTTTTACTAGAAATGCTGTTTAGAATCTGACTAACTTTTTATTAGAAAAGTTGTTCAGAACCTTGGCAACCTTTCACTAGAAAAGTTATCCAAACTCTGAGCAAATTATTACTAGAAAAGTTGATATGAGTGTTTGTTTGTTTTTAAAAACAAACCATTATTTAAGGAGATCAATAATTGCTAAAGAGTAAAGAGAGCATACAATTAAGCTCCTGTAATGAGATGATGAAGATGTTAATACATGTTTGTACAAATGTTTGCTGTTAATATAAGAATTAAATTTTTTGCAAGAATTTGGCTGGTTTCTTAAAACTCTTCTCAAAGAATTTTCTTTAGTTACTCGGTGGAATTAAGACGGTGCGGTTCGGTGTAAAAAATACGGAATATGTTTAAATTTAGTGAAAAATAAAAACAAAATGGCGGTTTTAGTGGAATAGGTAATAAAAAGTGAAGGAAGTGAAATAGTGTAAAGTGGAAAAAGTTTATTAAATTTAAAAAAATGTAAGTTTTTTGTGAAAAAAGTGAAATTTTAAAGTGTTAAAGAAAATTAAATTTAAAAAGTGTTTAAAATTAGAAAATTTAAGAAAAGGAAATATTTAAATAAAGTAGAAGAGCTCCATAGAGCCTTAGTTAAAAAGTTTTTGATTTGTTAAAAGTAAATTTAAAATAAATTGCGTTAAAAATGTAAATTAAAATTTTTATTTTAGGTTTTCTCGATTGTTTTTTATTTAGGTTTTAAATTTTTTATAAAAAAAGTAATTTCAAATAAAAGAAAATGTTAAAAATCTTTTTAAAAAAGTAAAAATATATAATATAAAAAGTGAAAGTTTAAAGAAAAAATCAAATTAAAAAAAAATATTAAAAATCTATAAAAAATGTGAAAATTCATAATTTTATAAATAAAAATAAAAGGTCATAATTTAAAAATAAAGAAATATGTATTAAATTAAAGAAAATATTTAAAATCTATAAAAATGTGAAAGTTTATAATTTTATAAATAAAAAAATAAGTGTAAAAATATTCAATATTATTGTGATCATTAAAAAAGGTCCTTCAAAAAGTGGTGTTTAGAATCGAAGTTTTCAATTTTTTAATCGTTCTTTTAGTCGATCGCTCGTTCGTTCGTTTACTCGTTTTAATCATCGCTTTACAGATCATCTAAACCGAGAGTATTAACAGCAAACATTTAAGGTAAGGAAGGATCAAATATCCCTTTTTTGATTTTAATTTATATCAATTTACAAGTTTAGATCTGGATCCCATACTATATCCCAAAGAAATTTATATGGAAATATACATTAAATTTGTTTTCATGATCAGTTTCATAGATCTTCTGTTTGTAAAATGAAACGACAAAGTTACAAAGTTAAATCATATCAATATAAAAGTTAAGATCGGCTTCATTACTATATCCGGCTTAAATTAAGCGTTCTGATCCAGCTGATTTTAATACTTTTGTTTATATCACATGATAGTACTTGTTCTTGTGACTTCAACAAAGGAAAAAAAATTATCCGCTCTATTAGGGTCCGGGAGTTACGGGCCTCCAAAGTTTTGATATATAATTGCATATATCTTGATCAATCATAAACGGATATGGTCGATATGGGTATCATTGGAAAGGTCTTTGAAAGAGCTTTCCATTGATATGTAAGATGACAAATATCATTAACCCATTGAGAGCCAGGGTCAATTTTTATGATTTTTTCTTTTGGCTTTTTTGAAAAAAGTACCGTTATCTCCAAAATATATCGATATAACGGTACCTCGTCTCACATGAAAGTTTGTAGACAACATTTGGGGCTTTCCATTGATATATGTTTGAAAGCTATAACCCATGAAATGCAGAAGTTATTTAAGTTTAAAATTTCATATTTTAGTAAATTTTATAAACATCAAGTGCTTGTTATTGTATACGGTCGATATGGGTATCAGTGAATATGTCTCTGAAATACCTTTCAACTTCTGTATGTTATAACTTATATCATTAACTCATTGAGAACCATGTTCAATTTTTATATATTTTTCATTTATTTTTTACAAAAGTACCGATATTTTATTTTTCTACAAAAGTTCCGTTATCTCAAAAATAAATCGATAAAAAGGTACTTTATGTCACATGAAATATTATAGACAACATTATAAGCTTTCATATGTTATATGTTTGAAAGACTTAGCTCATGAAATGCAGAAGTTAGATAAGTTTAAACATTAATATTTTAAAAAATGATGTAGGTACACATGTACCTATATGAAATAATATTTCTAACACATTCATATTTCATATCTTCAATTACAAAAAACCTTTTTTTAAAATGAAAAATTATTTCAAAAAAATCGCGCGATTTTTTTGAAATAATTTTTCGCCTGCGGCGCAATGTAATTTTCTTCCATTATTCAATAACTTCACCAAAAATGTTAATCGTGCGGTGCTATAGGGTTCTTTACAATTAAATCTTTTTAACAAAAAGTGAAAAACTTTCGCCTACGGAGCTATGATGACTTATTTCCCTCAATTTAATTATTTCACCTTCATTTTATTTTTCATTTCATCATATTTCATTTTTTTATTAAAAAGTGAAACCCATTAATTCATTTCACCTAGTTTTGCTTACTTTCTGAATTAACTTAAAAAACTTCTGGACTTCATAACTTACAGAATTTAAACTTATACCTAAAAAGCTCCAAACGTTATCTACACAATTTCATGTTAGGTGATTTACCCTTATGTCGTTTATTTTTGTAATATTGGTACTTTTGTAAAAAAAATAAATGAAAAATATATAAAAATTGACCATGGTTCTCAATGAGTTAATGATATAAGTTATAACATACATCAATTGAAAGGTATTTCAGAGACATATTCACTGATACCCATATCGACCGTATACAATAACAAGCACTTGATGTTTATAAAATTTACTAAAATATGAAATTTTAAACTTAAATAACTTCTGCATTTCATGGGTTATAGCTTTCAAACATATATCAATGGAAAGCCCCAAATGTTGTCTACAAACTTTCATGTGAGACGAGGTACCGTTATATCGATATATATTGGAGATAACGGTATTTTTTTCAAAAAAGCCAAAAGAAAAAATCATAAAAATTGACCCTGGCTCTCAATGGGTTAATGATATTTGTCATCTTACATATCAATGGAAAGCTCTTTCAAAGACCTTTCCAATGATACCCATATCGACCATATCCGTTTATTATTGATCAAGATATATGCAATTATATATCAAAACTTTGGAGGCCCGTAACTCCCGGACCCTAATAGAGCGGATAATTTTTTTTCGATCACTGCACTCAGAACGTAAAATGCTACAAGGTAGTAAAAAAAACTCTAAAAATCAGCTGGATTAGAACACTTAATTTGCTCCGAAAGTTTTTATAAAAAAAGTAATTTCAAATTAAAGAAGTAAAAAAATAAAAATTTATAATTTAAAAAGTGAGAGGTTGAAATTTAAAGAAAAAATCAAATTAAAAAAAATATTAAAAATCTATTAAAAAAATGTGAAAATTCTTAATTAAAAAAGTGAAAATTCATAATTTTATAAATAAAGATGAAAGGTCATAATTTACAAATAAAGAAATATGTATTAAATTAAAGAAAATATTAAAAATCTATAAAAATGTAAAAATTCATAATTTTATAAATAAAAAAAAAAATTAGTGAAAAATAATTCAATATTATTGTGATCATTAAAAAAGGTCCTTCAAAAAGTATCGTTCTTTTAGCCGATCGCTCGCTCACTCGCTCGTTCGTTTTAATCATCGCTTTACAGATCATCTAAACCGAGAGTATTAACAGCAAACATTTAAGGTAAGGAAGGATCAAATATCTCTTTTTTGATTTTAATTTATGTCAATTTACAAGTTCAGATCGGGATCTTATACTAGATCCCAAAGAAATTTATATGAAAATATACA
Organism: Lucilia cuprina; assembly: GCF_022045245.1. Taxonomy (NCBI): domain Eukaryota; kingdom Metazoa; phylum Arthropoda; class Insecta; order Diptera; family Calliphoridae; genus Lucilia; species Lucilia cuprina. The sequence continues at coordinate 62,962,904 of NC_060950.1, read as the reverse complement.
TTAAATTTGTTTTCATGATCAGTTTCATAGATCTTCTGTTTGTAAAATGAAACGACAAAGTTACAAAGTTAAATCATATCAATATAAAAGTTAAGATCGGCTTCATTACTATATCCTAAAGAAATTTGTAGAGATAATACATTAGATTTCTCTTCATGATCATTTTTATTGATCTTCTGTTTGTAAAACAGACTGACAAAGTTACATACTAGATCAATGGTGTAGGGTTTTGAATTACATAGCATTTTCATATAGAAAAATACATTAAATTTATTGAAAACTTAAGTTAAGTTTTGAATTTAATGAAATGAAGCTTTAATAGTATAGATCAGGAGCTTATACTAGGACCCTAAAGAAATTTGTAAAGAAAATACATTAAATTTGTTTTGAGGATAATTTTTATAGACATTCTGTTTGTAAAAGGGACTGACAAAGTTAAATGCGATATCAATGATGTAGGATTTTGAATTACATAATATTTTTATATAGAAAAATATCTTAAATTTATAGGAAACTTTAGTTCAGTTTAGAATTTAATAAAATGAAGCTTGTATAGTATAGATCAGGAGCCTAAAGAAATTTGTAGAGAATATACATTCAATTTGTTTTCAAGATCATTTTTATAGACCTTCTGTTTGTAAAACGGACTGACAAATTTACATGCGAGATCAATAGTGTAGGGCTTTGAATTACAAAGAAAAATACCTTAAATTTATAGGTAACTTAAGTTCAGTTTGAATTTAACAAAAAGAAACTTTAATGATAGATTAACAATAGCATAAAACAAGATCACTTTAATTTAAATGAAAAGTTTAATTTTTTCAATAAAATACCATTTTAATATAAATTACGATGCAATTACTTAAAACAAACAAGATCAAACAAAACTTTCAAAAAATGCAGAAAACCAATTAAAAACAACAAAAAATCATTAACATCTTTCAAAAATAACAAAATTCATTGACTAGCAATGAAACATGAACAAACAAAACCTTCAAAAAATGCAGCAAAACACAACGATGAACAACAAAAAAATCATTAAAATCTTTCGACAAAAACAAAATTTATTGATTACCAATAAAACATGATCAAACAAAACTTTCAAAAAATGCAACAAAACGTAATAATAAACAACAAAAAAATCAACAAAATTGTTCAAAATAACAAAATTCATTGACAAGCAATGAAACATGATTAAACAAAACATTAAAAATATGTAAATATATGTGAGAGTACAAGACCAACAAAAAATTTGCAAACATTAAAACTCTCTCTCTCTTCATTTTCACACTTGTAATTGCTGCTCTACATATAACAATAACAAAAACTTATTAAAAACAAACAAGACAAAATCACAATCACAAGAGAATTGATAAGATTTAATAAAGATGTTGAATAAAGAGTAATTAAATGAAGTTGTGATAATAAAGAGAAAACTCTTTAAAGCAATTACAAGTGTTAAAAGAAAAGTGAGAGTTTAAATGTTTTGTAATTTGTTGTTGTTATTATACTCTCACTTATATTTTCAATATTTTGATAAAGTTTTGTTTGATCATGTTTCATTGCTAATCAATGAATTTTGTCATTTTTGTACAATTTTGATGAATTTTTGTTGTTGTTTATAATTGTGTTTTGCTGCTGTTTTTTAAAGTTTTTTTGATTTTGTTCTTGTTTTAAGTAATTGAACAGTGGTTTGATTTAAATAGACTTTTGTCAACCTTTTCGTTGGAAAACTGTTCAGAATCTGAAAAATCTTTTACTGAAACAGTTAAGACTCTGAATAAATTTTAACTAAAAACATGTTAAGGATCTTAACCACTTTTTACTAAAAAAGTTGTTCACACTTTGTACAATTTTTAATAACTCAACTTTTTTATAGAAAAGTTGTTCAGAATTTGAGCAACGTTGTTCTAACTTTCTAAATGAAAAGTTTTTATAATTTTTTCTAGAAAAGTTGTTCAGACTCTGATTATTTTATTGCTAGAAATGTTATTTAGAATCTTATCAAATTTTTACTAGAAAAGTTATTTAGAATCTGATCAATTTTCTACTAGAAAAGTTGCTCAGATCTTATTAACCTTTTAGTGGACATGGACTTTTTACTGGAAAAGTTGTTTTGACCCCGATCAACTTTTGACTAGAAAAGTTGTTCAAGCTTTGAACAGTTTTTTTTTTACTAGAAAACTTGTTCAGATGTTGAGTAACTTGTTACAAGAAAAATTGTTTAAATTCTGATCAACTTTTACTAAAAAAGATGTTCAGACTCTTCTGAACTTTTTACTAGGAAAGTTATTCAAACTCTGATAATTTTTTACTAAGAATATTTATTAAAATCTGATTAACTTTTTTCCTAGAAAACTTGTTCAAAATCTGATCAACTTTTTACTAGAAAAGTTGTTGAAAATCTGATAAACTTTCTAATAGAAAAGTTGTTCCGACTTTGTGCAACTTTTTACTAGCAATGTTGTTAAAGCTGTGAGCAACATTGTACTAAAAAAGTTGTTTAGACTTTGAGGAACTTTTTACTGGAGAAGTTGTTGAAATTTTGATAAAATTTCTACAAGAAAACTTTCAAACTTCGAGCATCTTTCTACGAGAAAAGTTTTCACAATTTCTTTTAGAAAAGTTTTTCAGACTCTTAGGAACTCTTTATTTGAAAAGTTTTTCAAACTCTGTTCATTTTTTCAACCAGAAATGTTGATTAGAATCAGATTAACTTTTTACTAGAAAAGCTGTTGAGAATCTGAGCAACTATAACCTAGAAAAGTGGTTCAGGCTCTGAGCAACTTTCTACTAGAAAACTTGTGCAAACTTTGATGAACTTTTGCCTAGAATAGTTGTTCATACTCTACCTTTTCACTGGAAAAGCTAGAAAGTTGTTTAGACTCTGTTCAAACTTCTACTAGAAAAGTTGTTCAGACTCTGTGCAAACTTCTACTAGAAAAGTTGTTCAGACTCTGTGCAACTTTCTACAAGAAAAATTGTTCAGACTCTGGACAACTTTCTATTAGATCAACTTTTGATTAGAGAACTTGTTCAGACTCTGAGCAATTTTTTTTACTAGGAAACTTGTTGAGTAACATGTTAAGATGACTTGTTAAGACTCTGGGCAATTTTTTACTAGGAAACTTGTTGAGTAACATTTTGTTGAAAACTTGTCCAAAGTCTGATCAACTTTTTACTAGAAAAGTTGTTTAGGCTGATCAACCTTTTACTAGAAATGTTGTTAACAATCTGAATATCTTTTTGCTGTAAAAGTTGTTAAGAAACTTGGCAACCTTTCACTAGAAAAGTTATCCAAACTCTGAGCAAATTGTTACTAGAAAAGTTGTTTAAATTCTGCTCATGTCTCTACTAGAAATAACAAACTTTCTTATTAAAAACATTGATCTTAACAAAACAAAAATTAAAATCCTGTAATGACTTGTCGACACTTGTTACACATGTTTATAAGAGTGTTTGTTTTTTAAAAACAAACCATTATTTAAAGAGATCAATAATTGCTAAAGAGTAAAGAGAGCAAACAATTAAGCTCCTGTAATGAGTTGATGAAGATGTTAATACATGTTTGTACAAATGTTTGCTGTTAAAAAAGGAATTAAATTTTTTGCAAGAATTTTGCTGGTTTCTTTAAACTCTTCTTAAAGAATTTTCTTTAGTTACTCGGTGGAATTAATACGGTGCGGTTCGGTGTAAAAAAATACGGAATATAATTAAATTTTAGTTGAAAAAGAAAAACAAAATGGAGGTTTTAGTGGAATAGGTAATATAAAATGGAAGTGATATAGTGTAAAGTGAATAAAGTTTATTAAATTTTAAAAAATAAAATGTAAGTTTTTTTGTGAAAAAGTGAAATTTTAAAGTGTTAAAGTTATGAGAAAATTAAATTTGAAAAGTGTTTAAGTAAAATTAAAAAATTTAATAAAATTTGTTTAAATAAAGTTAACGAGCTCCATAGAGCCTTAGTTAAAAAAGTTTTTAATTTGTTAAATGTAAATTTAAAATCAAATATGTTAAAAATGTAAATTAAAATTTTTATATTAGCTTTTCTCGATTTTTTTTTTGTTTGTTTTGGTTTGAAAGTTTTTAAAAAAGTAATTTCAAATTAAAGAAAATGTTAAAAATCTTTAAAAAAAGTAAAAATATATAATTTAAAAAGTGAAAGTTAGTAATCCTTAAAAAAAATGTGAAAATTCTAAATTAAAAAAGTGAAAATTCATAATTTTATAAATAAAGATGAAAGGTCATAATTTAAAAATAAAGAAATATCTATTAAATTAAAGAAAATATTAAAAATCTATAAAAATGTAAAAATTCATAATTTTATAAATAAAAAAAATAAGTGAAAAATAATTCAATATTATTGTGATCATTAAAGAAATGCATTCAAAAAGTGTCATTATAGAATCAAAGTTTTCAATTTTTTTAATCGTTCTTTTAGCCGATCGCTCGCTCTTTCGTTCGTTCACTCGTTTTAATCATCGCTTTACAGATCATCTAAACCGAGAGTATTAACAGTAAACATTTAAGGTAAGGAAAGATCAAATATCCCTTTTTGATTTTAATTTATATCAATCTGCAAGTTAAGATCGGGATCTTATACTAGATCCCAAAGAAATTTATATGGAAATATATATTAAATTTGTTTTTATGATCATTTTCATAGATCTTCTGTTTGTAAAATGAAATGACAAAGTTAAAAAGTTAAATCATATCAATCTGAAAGTTGAGATCGGGTTCAATACTATATCCTAATCAATTTATAGAGAAAATACATGAAATTTGTTTTGAAGATAATTTTTATAGACATTCTGATTGTAAAACGGACTGACAAAGTTACATGCGAGATCAATGGTGTAGGATTTTGAATTACATAACATTTTCATTTAGAAAAATGCTTTAAATTTATAATAAACTTATGTTCAGTTAGAATTTAATGAAATGAAGCTTGAATGGTATAGATCAGGATCTCATACTATATCACAAAGAAAATTCTAGGGAAAATATATTAAATTTGTTTTCATAATCATTTTCTTCTGATTGTAAAACAGACTGGCAAAGTTAAATGCGAGATCAATGATGTAGGGTTTTGAATTACATAATATTTTTATATAGAAAAATATCTTAAATTTATAGGAAACTTAAGTTCAGTTTACAATTTAATGAAATGAAGCTTGAATAGTATAGATCAGGAGCCTATATTTAAAAGTTGTTTAGAATATGAACAATTTTTCTAGTAAAAAGTGGTCCTAACATGTTTTCAATTAAAATAAACTCAGAGTCTTAACTGTTTAAGTAAAAGATTTTTCAGATTCTGAAAATTTTTTCTACTAAAATGTTAACAAAAGTCTATTCAAATCAAACCACTGTTCAATTACTTAAAACAAGAACAAAATCAAACAAAACTTATGATAAACAACAACAAAAATCATCAATATTGTACAAAAATAACAAAATTCATTGACTAGCAATGAAACATGATCAAACAAAACCTTCGAAAAAAAGCAGCAGCAAAACGTAATAATAAACAACAACAAAAAATCATCAAAATTGTACAAAAAATATTACAATTCATTGACTAGCAATGAAACATGATAAAACAAAACCTTCAAAAAATGCAACAAAACGAAATGATAAACAACAACAAAAATCATCAAAATTGTACAAAAAATATTACAATTCATTGATTAGCAATGAAACATGATTGAACAAAACTTTATCAAAATATGTAAATATAAGTGAGAGTATAATAACAACAACAAATAACAAAACATTTAAACTCTCACTCTTTTCTTTTAACATTTGTCTTTGCTTAAAGAGTTTTCTATTTATTATCCCAACTTTGTTTAATTACTCTTTATTCAACATCTTTATTAAATCTTATCAATTCTCTTGTGATTGTGATTTTGTCTTGTTTGTTTTTAATAAGTTTTTGTTATTGTTATATGTAGAGCAGCAATTACAAGTGTGAAAATGAAGAGAGAGAGAGTTTAAATGTTTGCAAATTTTTTCTTTGCCTTGTACTCTCACTTATATTTACATATTTTTAATGTTTTGTTTAATCATGTTTCATTGCTAATCAATGAATTTTGTTATTTTGAACAATTTTGTTGATTTTTTTGTTGTTTATTATTACGTTTTGTTGCATTTTTTGAAAAATTTGTTTGATCATGTTTAATTGCTTATCAATGAATTTTGTTTTTGTCGAAAGATTTTAATGATTTTTTTGTTGTTCATCGTTGTGTTTTGCTGCATTTTTTTAAGGTTTTGTTCGATCATGTTTCATTGCTAGTCAATGAATTTTGCTACTTTTGAAAGATGTTGATGATTTTTTGTTGTGTTTAATTGGTTTTCTGCATTTTTTGAAAGTTTTGTTTGATCTTGTTTGTTTTAAGTAATTGCAACGTAATTTATATTGAAATGATATTTTTTATATAAATTTCTTTAGGGTCCTAATAGAAAAGCTGCTCACATTTTCAACAATTTTTTACTAAAAAAATTGTTCCGATTCTAAGCAACTTTTTACTAAAAAAGTTGTTTCGATTCTGAGAAACTTTTTACTAAAAAAGTTGTTCCGATTTTGAGCAGCTGTTTACTAAAAAAGTTGTTTTGATTTGGAGCATCTTTTTATTAAAAAAGTTATTTCGATTCTGAGCAAAAGTTGTTCCGATTCTGAGCAACTATTTACTAGAAAAGTTGTTCAAAATCTGATCAACTTTTTCTACAAACGTTGCTCAGAATCTGATCAACATTTTACTAGAAAAGTTGTTCAGAATCTGATAAATTTTTTACTAAAACATTTGTTCGAAATCTGATCAAAGTTGTTTAAATTGTGAGCAACTTTCTGCAAGAAAAGTTGTTCAGACTTTAAGGAATTTTTAAGCAACTTTCTACAAGAAAAGTTTTCTCAATATGATCAACTTTTTACTCGAAAAGTTGTTCAGATTCTTATAATTTTTTACCAGAAATGTTGTTTAGAATCTGATCAACTTTTAACTTGAAAAGTTGTTTAAAATCTGATCCACTTTTTCTTGATATTCTGATCTCTTTTAGTAGTAATGTTGTCCAGGGTCTTATCAACTTTTTACTAGAAAAGTTGTTCAGACTTTGATCAACATTTTACTAGAAATGTTGTTCATACTCTGAGCAACTATTTACTGGGAAAGTTGTTCATACTCTGCACAATTTTTTACTAGAAAAGTTGCTCAGATTATAAATAACTTTTTTAAGAAAAGTTGTTCAGATTATGAGCAACTTTTTTTCTGGAAAAGTTGTTTAGATAGTGAGAAACCTTTGTTCTGGAAAAGTTGTTTAGATAGTGAGCAACTTTATTAAGAAAAGTTGTTCAGATTCTGAGTCACTTTTCATATTTAAAGTTTTTCACCGCCTGAGCAACATTTTACTGGACAAGTTGTTCACACTCTAAGCAACTTTTTACTAGTAAAGTTGTTCAGATTCTGCTCATCTTTTTACTGAAAATGTTGTTCTGAGTCTAAGCATCTTTTTTCTATAATAGTTGTTCACACTCTGACAACTTTTTACTAGAAAAGTTCTTCACACGCCAAGCCACTTTTTAGTAGAAAAGTTGTTCAGATTTTCAGCAATTTTTTACGAAAAAAGTTTCTTAAGTTCTGATCTTTATACTAGAAAATCGCTCAAACTTTAAACAACATTTTACTACAAAAGTTGTTCAGATTCCGAGTAACTTTTAAATAAAAGTGTTGTTTAGATTCTGAGCTTGTTTTTGCTAGAAATGTTGTTCAGACTCTAAGCAACTTTTTACTACAAAAAAGATGTTTAAACTCTAAGCAAATTTTACATAGGATTAACATATGTTCATTTTCCCTGTTATGTGTACATTTCCAGGCAGCAAATTTCTGTAAATTTACAAAAAATTTTTTTCTGCTGGTTTTACTTTTATGTTAATAGAACATAAAATTATAACATTTGTAAAACTTTAACAGCAAATTGATAACGTAAATTTAACAGAGTCCTTTTTAATAACTTTATAATGTTAATGTTACCACTATAAAGGATAACAGAATTCCTCTATAACAATTCACAATTTAACAAAAATTGCTTTATACAAATTTCTAGCAATCATAACAAAATCCTTTTAACAAAAATTCACAATAAAATCAATATGTTCGAAATTATAGTTTAATTTCGTTTTTCAATAATAATTATGGTTTCTATACAAATGTATATAGATTTGTAGCGTATAATAGAAAAAATTATCCAAGTCCACTTATACTTATCAGATTTCGAAAAAACATTTTATCCGAATTACGAAAGTTTTCCTTCGAATTCGATTTTGTAAAACATTTTTTATTCGAATTAGAAAATTTTGTTGGGGATTGTTTTCGAAAGTGGTTTGTCTTGAATTTTATCCGTATTGAAGGTTGTTGTCTTTACTAAGTAATAGCAATACTATTGTGAATGGGTTTGTATGGTGTGTGGCTTGAATAAAACAATTTTAAAGAATCATCTATAAATGTTTTCTATAAAAAATAATCAAAATTTGTTTTATATAGAAAAAAATTTAAAAAAAATTATATTTCTATAGAAAAAATTCATGAAAAATTATTTTCCCTAGAAAAAAATATATTTTTTTTCTATTTTTTCTATAGAAAAATTTTCTTTTTAATTTTTTTCTATAGAAAAAGTATTTTTTAATTATTTTATATAAAAAATATACTTTCTTTTATAAGAAAAATTATATTTAAATAATTTTCTATAGAAACCAATTATTTCTCAATATTTTTTTCTATAGAAAGAAATTTTTCTGAAATTATTTTCTATAGAAAGAATATACTTTTTAAATTATTTTCAAAAGAAAAAAATTCTATTTAAATTGTTTTCTATAGAAACAAATTTTTTCTAAATTATTTTCTATAGAAAAAATATTTTTAAATTATTTTCTATAGAAAAAATATTTTTAAATTATTTTCTATAGAAAAAATGCTATTTATATTATTTTCTATAGAAAATCTTTTTCTAAATTATTTTCAATAGAAAAAATTCTTCTTAAATTATTTTCTACAACAAAAATTATTTTTAAATAATTTTCTATAGAAAAAAATTCTTTTTAAATAATTTTCTATAGAAAAAAATCTTTTTAAATAATTTTCTATAGAAAAATTTCTTTTAAAATTATTTTCTATAGAAAAAATTCTTTTTAAATTATTTGCTATAGAAAAAATTCTTTTTAAATTATTTTCAAAAGAAAAATATTTTTAAAATTATTTTCTTTAGAAAAAAATTATTTTTAATTATTTTCTAGAAAAAAATCTCTTTAATTTATTTTCTATAGAAAAAATTCTTTTTAAATTATGTTCTATAAAAAAAATCTGTTGTTATTATTTTCTATCGAAAAAATTCTTTTTCAATTACTTTCTAGAAAAAACTTTTAAACTTATTTTTTATAGAAAAAAATTTTTTTTTTTTAATTATTTTCTATAGAAAACAATTATTTCTTTTATTTTCTGTAAAAAAAATATTTTTGAATAATTTTCTATAGAAAATATTCTTTTTAAATTAATTTCTATTAAAAAAATTATATTTAAATCATTTTCTATAGAAAAAAATTATTTTTGAATTATTTTCTATAGAAAAAATTCTTCAAAAATTGTTTTTTATAGAAAAAAATTATCCAAAAATAGTTTTCTTTTTAGAAAAATGTAATGCAAATTATTTCCTAAATATATTTTTCAATTTAAAACTTTTAAAACCTAATGAATATTTAAAACAACAAAAACACAACAACATAAAAATAATAATAGAAACTTAACACACTTGTTTTGAAAGTATGTTTATTCTAATGTTTATATAGAAAAAATATTTTAAAACACTTTAGTCATTCATGTACAACCACAATATTCTTCATTCAATTCAGTTTTTATTCATTCATGCTTTTGTGTTATTTCATATTAAAGTCTGTGCGCCTAAAAGTAGGCTTTTGTTAAAATGTGTTTTATACAATTTAAAAAATTTACAGATTTCATTTCAAGTTTTATTTGTGTTACATATTTATATTGCTCTGTAGTCTCTTGTTTGTTTAGTTTTTGTTGCTGTTGTTGTCAGGATGTTGTTTTACGAGCTTTCCACAAAATTGTGTTTGTTTTCATTCGTTGTTGTTGTTGTTGCTACTGCAGCTATTATTTCTGTACGCTTTTTAGGTTTTATTTGTTAAAAAAATACGAAAGTTTGTCATGTTTTTCTTTTCCATTTTTTATGGTTAATACTAAATGTTGCTGCTGCTGCGGCTGCTTAAGGAAAACTTCTGCTACTGCTGCTTCTGCTTCTGTTATTGTTTGTATATACTTTTGTTGTTGTTTGTTTTGTTATATTTCATTTTCGGTTTTTCTTGGTTTAGGCTTTTTCTCTATACTTTTTGCTTCTTTATAAAAAGATAAAAAATGATTTTTTTTATTTATTGTATTTTATATTAAAATTTTTTGTATTTTCTCCTTTTTTATTTTTGCTGTTGTTGTAACAAAGATATAATCTTATATTGGGATTATTCTTTTTTTCTGGTTATGTTTCATTTCATTTTATTTATTTTATATTCATTTTATGTGTGTTTGAAGTGTATGTGTTTTTGAAGTTGAGTGTGTAGTAGAAGTAGGGGAAAGGGTCACGTTCAAATTGAAGGTCATATACATACATACATACAAACAAAATATATCCGTATGTATTCGATTGAGAAATAAGTTAAAATATATTTTTTGTACTTTAGAAACCCAGAAGATACAAGTGTAGTCTTTAGCTTAACTATAGTCTAGTTTATAGTGTAGTCTATTTTATAATCTAAAGTTTGGCTATAATCTAATTTTTTCTATAGTCTAGTCTAAAGTCTAGTCTATATTCTAGTTTATAATCTAGTCTAAAGTCCAGTACACAGTCTAGTCTAAAGTCTAGTCTATAGTTTAGTCTATAGCCTAGTCTACAGTCAAGTCTATAATCTAGTCTATAATCTAGTGTATAGTCAAGTCTATAGTCTAGTCTATAGTCAAGTCTATAGTCTAATCTATAGTCTAGTCTAGTACAGACTATGGTCTGCACTATAGACCAGGCTACAATATAGTCTTATGTATAGTCTATAGTTAAGTCTAGTCTATGGTCTATTCTATAATCTATTCCATAATCCTGTCTATATTCTATTTTATAGTCTAGTCTATAGTCTAGTCTATAGTCTAGTCTATAGTCTAGTCTATAGTCTAGTCTATAGTCTAGTCTATAGTCTAGTCTATAGTCTAGTCTATA
>NC_060950.1:62946747-62951539 GCF_022045245.1 Lucilia cuprina | reverse complement strand
GACAGATCCTTCTTGCATTGTCTGACTAATAAGGAAGTAGTAGTATAAGAGTTTAGTGAGAGAAGTGCCGCTTGACTATCGACAAAGATTCCTATGTTGCCGCGAATAACTACTAACTAACTAACTAGCTAACTAACTAACTAACTAACTAACTAACTAACTAACTAACTAACTAACTAACTAACTAACTAACTAACTAACTAACTAACTAACTAACTAACTAACTAACTTATTAACTAACTAACTAGCTAACTAACTAACTAACTTATTAACTAACTAACTTATTAGCTAACTAACTAACTAACTAACTAGCTAACTAACTAACTAACTAACTAACTAACTAACTAACTAACTAACTAACTAACTAACTAACTAACTAACTAAATAACTAACTAACTAACTAACTAACTCAAATTTTTCTACATTATAAACACTTACACATACATTTCTTAATAAAATTTTATACAGAAAAACTGTTATACACTATTTTTCATTACAAAAAACTGCTATATGTATTTATATCTGATTTCTTGAAATTACTCTTACAAAAAAATTCTCAATATATTTTCTATACAGAAAAAACTGTTATACACAGACTTGTCTAAACGAAAGCAAAATCTATTTGTTACAAACTAAACTGAGGGGAATAAATTTGTTTTACAAGAAACTGCAATATACACAAATCTCTTAATCTCTCTTTCGAAAAAAACTTTATTTGTAACGGAATAAGCTAACGGTCATAATTTTTGTTATAAAAAACACTTTTATATTCATATAAATTGAAGAAACTGTTATACATAATTTTCTGCAGAAAAAACTGGTATACACAAAAAATTGCTATATGTATTTATATGAGGAAATAATTTTACAATAAAATTTTCTGAAAATTTTTTTAAATGTTATACACAGATTTGTTTAAGTAGATTTGTTTATACTCAAGACAGATAATTTCGGGCCTATTGTGAGCTCTTTATCAAGAGAAAAAAAGGAACTAAATAAATTATTTTTCAGTGTTCAGTAACTCAGATCCTGAACGTTATTCCTAAGAATCTTCTAATCAGTGTTAGTCAGGAATGTTATTTCCGGAATAGTATCACTTCCAAGATACTTGGATGTAACTTTGAAGAATACCTGGCAGTGCCAAAGAAAGTGCTCCAGAGTTTTACTGTCCTCTTCACAGGCTCTACATACGTCTGAATCCGTACATCCAATTTTGCATAAATGTGCTCGTAATCATGGTTCTACCAACTGTTTCATTATTCCAAGAGGTCTTATCGGATTCTCTCATCCATATTATTAGTTCAGCGTTTGTTGCGTCGAAAGGTTTTGCGTTTGTCAGGTTAACCGCCTCGAGCTCCCTTTCCTTTAAAGCTATTACATTAGCTCGATTCGTTATTTATCCCTTAAAAAGAAAACTTTGCACAGAATAATACTGAAAACAAAATATATTACTAAAAAATTTGAAAATAAATTTTTTTTTAACAATCTTTTTTTTTGTAAATAAAAAAATGTATTCCCTTTTTTAAGTTTAGACCTAAAAAGACATTACTTTCATTTAATTGATCTCACTAAAATCTAAAGTATATTAATAGCCAATATGTTTTCTATTAAAATAACTTTTTTTAAGTAAAATTGGTTAATTTTTAATGGTTGTTTAATATCATATTATAATTAATATTAATCATACGTACTGTGGTTTTAATAAAAGTATAATTACTTAAATGTTTATAACTTTTAAACGATTTAATCGAACTTAACTAAAATTGGTATACTAATAGAGGAATATTAGAGTTATATAAGTGAAAAATCTTTAGGATTCGGAGATAAGTTGATATGACCTTTATATACGGATATTATTTCAAGAATATGCTGCCAAAAATGAAATTACAATATTCTATTACGGCAACGTGAGGACACACGTAGAGCCTAAAAGTAGTTAGGTTGTTTTGTCCAGATCTTGTCGCTATTGAATAGTATTTGTTTTCATATAGCTCTTTTTGCTATAGAGTAGAGTATTCATAGTTGGCTTAATTCGTACCCGGTCTTAAGTTATGACCAGTTCCTTTAGAACGGAATCTAAATGTTTATTGTTTTGTTCATTTAGTGTTTGTTTTTACCGTTTTTTCCTCCTTAATTAAATTTTGTACAAAACAAATTATCTTTTCCACTCTAATTATTACAATTTTTTTGTTACAGTAACTTGAACTTTCATTAACACTTTAAGTTTATAGAGAAAACACCTTTTTATTCAAATGCTTTTCTTCCCCTTTAGTTATCAAGAACTAATTAAGAAACTTAACCAAAAAAAAAAAATATGAAAAAAAAATTTAACTTTTAAACATATTTGCTTGCAACATACAAAAAGGAGGAAAAGAAAACACAAATTTAACAAATAACGACAAATTATAGACACTTAAAATTCTAAAAGCATAAATATTTCAAGAAGAATGTCACAAAGATTTTAACACTTTCTTGAAAAGAACCAAAGAGTTTAAATTTCTAAGAAAAAATACGACTAGGATAAAGTGAAACAAAAAACATCTGCAATATTTGTGATATTCAACTGAAAGGACGAAAGAAAAGCTTTTGTCTTTATACTCACTTTTGGAAAACACCAAGCACGCGATAGCTACTTAATCAACAGAGAGAAAAACACATACATTTACACTTGTAGATTTTAGATTATATTGATGCAGGCAATCAGATGGCAGATGGTTTTTTTTTCTAGAGAATGTCTTCGTTAAGACTTTTGTAGAGTTAAAATTTTAGACATTTTATTCTTTACATCATTTTTATCCCCTGAACATAGACAACATAATTTATCTCCTTTTAAACACTTTTCCTTAGAATAAAGGAAACTTAAATAATGAAGATAATATAAAGATTTTTATAATAAAATGTTGCAGCATAATAAAGTAATTTTTAACAGACAAAAACATTTTAAGAAAAAAAAATTTTATAAATTACATAAAAAAAAACTTTATTAAAGTCTACTTAATAAGTGAAGGTGTTAAAGAGTAATTAGAGATAAAGGTAATTTCTTAAGGAGATAAACAAAGCAGTTAAAAGAAATCTTGTTAAATGTGCTAAAACTGCAAAAAAAATTTAGAAAGTTTAAGTTTTTGCGATTTTGAAGTAAATTTTTGTAAATAAAAGTATAAGTTTTTCATTATGTTATTTTACGTGATGAAACTAAGAAGAGTTGTCTTAAAATTAACATTTATTTGAGAAAAATCGGTTCAGTTTTAACAAAGTTATGCGCAATTGTTTAATTTTTCAACCTAATTAATATTATTCATACGTACAGTAGGAAAATTTACAAAAATGTAAATAACTTCTAAAGTAATAATGCGATCAAGACAAAACTTGGTATAACAATAGAATAGGGATTAAGCTTTAAAAATATATTATAAACAGTAATTGGGTATAAATATTGGAGTCGCTACTACAGGTCAAATCTAAAAACTTTAAGTCATAAAGGAAAAATTATAAAATTTTACAGAATAAGGTTTTAAAGCTTAGCCAGTAAAAGAAAGTTGTGATGTATATAGTATAGTGAGGATATTTTTAGTATAGTATATTCTTTGTCCTTTTATTTGCTTGTTGATCCTTCTTTTCCTCTTACCCAACAATTTCTCTCATTTTATTAATTTGACTTGGTTGTTTCTTTTGCAACAACCCTTTAATAACTTTAACAATTTCCGCTAATAAAAATTCTTATATTAATGACTTCAAACAAGAAACACGCCGTTTCTGGCACGTGTCCCACAAAAATTAACAACAATAACACTTAAAACACGACAGCAGGGTGACCACTAAACAATACACGTTAAAATGATGGTTGTTGTTTTTTAGCTTTTAATAATTTTAATTATTCCGCTTAATAAAAACATAATAATCTATAGTTAAAGACATCAAATGGTCCTATATTGTACAAATTAAATAGCGGAACTAATAAAACCTTAAATAAATGACCATACTTAGGCTTTAAGTTATAAAAACTAACAAAAGAAAAACACCACTTACCTGTATTGTTTCCTGGGCCGTATATTTGCGATTATAATCGACATAATGTAAATTCGGCATGTTGTAGTTTGAAGAGGAGGAGAAGGAGGAGCGGAAGGGAAATTATGTTTTAAAGGAGGGTCAAATAACAAACTTTCAATTTGTTATCTTTTATATTTTAATTTCCTATAGTAAGCCCTCATTTTGCGTAGAAATCTGCAAAAGAGAAAAAAAGAAAAACAAAAACTTTATTTAAATAAATCTTTATACTTAAAAGAAATCTCTTAGATTTACAAAAATCATAATCACAAAAAGTATATTTTTTTCTATTTAACTAAAAATATTTTTTACTATCTTTGTGTTTTAGTTGCTAAGAGAAAAAGAAAAACTGTCAAGACTATGAATTTATTGCCTTTGGAGACACAAAGTCCCTTAAGAAAGCTGTCAACATGGGGATTTCCTTGTTTAGTTATCGTTTTTTTCTTTCTATTTAGTCTATACATTTTTTGCTCTTTTGACATGATACCAGCCAGCATTTCTGGTCATTGCTTTTATAGAAATCAAATTAGTTTAAAATTCTTTTTATAAAATTAATTTCCTTAAAATAAATAAAGAATTGTTTTCAACAAAAATTTTCAGTTTAATAAAGTTTCGAGTTCTGTTTTAGATCTAGTTCCGATTTAGTTTAGTTCAAGTTCTGTTCTAATTCTGTTCTAGTTTTGTTCTAGTTCTGTTTTAGATCTGTTCTAGTTCCGTTTTAGTTTAGTTCAAGTTCTGTTCTAATTCT
>NC_060950.1:62943352-62946647 GCF_022045245.1 Lucilia cuprina | reverse complement strand
ACTAGAACAGAACTAGAACAGAACTAGAACAGAACTAGAACAGAACTAGAACTAGAACAGAACTAGAACTAGAACAGAACTAGAACTAGAACTAGAACAGAACTAGAAATGAAATAGAACTAAACCTGACTAGAGTATAGTTGTTGGATCTACTGAATATATCTACTTTTGTATACAATTTTTATAAATAATCTTAAAATAATATTTCATTTGTATGTTTTCCTTTTTACACGAATAGGAAAGCAAAAATAACATCCTGTAAAGGATGAGAGAAGTATGTATGTATTTACCCATATTCACACAAACAAGAAAAAAAAATATTATTTTATTTTTTTATTCTCTTTTGTGCTCTGCCAACAAAACTTAACATCAATATTACGTTAAGCTTCAGGTACGTGCCTGGACTAAATTTATTACATTTAACGACCCTGAGGGTTCATTGTCACGGTGTCCGTGGTGGTGTTCTTTGGATACAAACATTTTCAGTTTCATCTAGTTCATTTCTTTTTTCTTTTGCCAAGGCAATTTTATCCTGCTATACATTGATTCATTCATTTGCTGTTCTAGTTGTTGGTGTGCATTCGAATTGCCAAGGCAATTTTATCCTGCTATACATTGATTCATTCATTTGCTGTTCTAGTTGTTGGTGTGCATTCGAAATTATGTCTGTATTTTGTCATAAATTTAAATTAAACTAGAGAGAAAAAAGTATATATTTGTGATTTTTTTGTGCAAAATATATTTATTTATAAAGATGTCATGGCATTATCTAAACAACATGACTCTAGAGTATTGAATTTGTTAATAAAATATATGAATGTATATTTCTAAAGATTGAAATGATAATTAGAATATAAGAATAATTTCAAGAATCATGGAATAAGTATTAAGTTACTTTTAGAGCAATATTAAGGCCTTCATAGTCATTACTTTGAGTTTATATTAAAATATTTTAAATTATTCTTTAGAGTTTAAGTTATGTTTTTAAATTTGGCCCACTGTAACAGATTTTTCGTTTATTATGATTTAAATTTGAAAAGCTTGTTATTTTCTATTGTTTTTCTACTTTTCTTAATGAAAAGTATAAATCTTTGCTTGTTTTGTAAAAGACTTTATAGTAAGAGTTCATACATAATAATATCAAGTTTGACCCACTGTAGCGGACTTCTCATTTGCACCACCTTGAAGTTCACTTAATATTTATAAAGCCTAAAGGCCTTTGTATTAATGTGCCGAATTTCATGGAAAACCAGTTATTGATTAAGAAGTTGTAAAGCTTTTTCCTTTAACTTTGCTTAAAAACCAACAGTACGTATGATTAATATTAATTGTGGGGTGTAACTGCAAAATTATTCATAACTTGGTTAAAAATGGACAGATTTTTAGCAAATTTATGGCATTAAAAAGAAAACATTTACACTTTTTTGTAAATGAAACACGTTAAACACTAAATAATTTAATTTTATATAAAAAATTAAGTTAAATGTAAAGAAAATATTTCTTTAAAAAGATTATGTTAAAAAATTGTCTATTTTGAAAAAGCTATTAAGAGTTTTTTGTATTATTTATTAAAAATGGATAACAAAGAGTACAAATGATATTTGTTATTTAACATAAGTTCAGTATAAGGCTCTTTAAAGTAGCTTTAAACATATATATAAAGATTTCTCCTTAATGTTTTTCCTGCCTATCTACTTTAGATGATCATCTTCTAATGCTTCAGATTTACATGTTTAAAATACCAATTTCTAAAAGCATAATAACCCATGTCCAGTTTGCTTATCTGAAGCGTAAATTAGCTCGTTTTCCGGTTCAACAAACTCACATGCTGATGTAACAAAGCAAAGCAGCTGTATTGTTATCTTGACTACTAAAACATGTAACTTCAACATCATGCATAATATTATAATGTTAGAAACAACAACTACAACAACACAATTTCTCATGTCCAGCTAAAGTTACAAAAAACAGAAAGAAATTTTTCTAAGGAAAAAGCAAAATATAAAAGGAAAATGTAGAAAAATCTCAACTTTTAGAAATAAACAGGTCATAGACTTTAGTCTTCTCAAACTTAAAAATTCCACATATTTTTACCCCAATCAAGTTAGCAGCAGCTGTGGCAAAAAAAAATATATTTCTTTTTGGTTCAGCAAACTCGTTATGCAAAAAAGTTATAAGATTTTATTGTAGCATATTTTTTGGCGCATTGACGTTAAAATTTTAAAATATCAAATAGAAATTTTAGATATTTTAAATATAGATTTCGGTCACAAAAAAATAAAACAACAAAAAATTACAAAACGCACACACATGTTGTCTGTAAGTTAACAATAACTGTAAATGAAAAATCAATAAAAAAAACGAGAAAAAAATTAATAATGTTTTTTCCAGCTTAATATGTACGCTTATAGCTTTGACCTTTTATAGACATGTAATAAAAACTCAAATAACAAGTCACGTTTTAAAGATGTCTAAAAATATTTAACACAATCTTGTATATAAAAATGTGTAATTTTTTTGGGCTTACATACTTTTAGGCCTCTTTTCCTTACACCGCCATTCACTTGTTTAATGTCCTAGTGTAAACAACCAACCATGATGACTGATTGCTTTAAATTGTTCATTTCAACCATTTTTATTTTATTTTCTCCTCATCATCATTTGCAAAGTCCTTACTCTGTCCTGCTAGTCCTGCTTTTCTATATATGTTTGTATTTAAAAGAATTTGTTTGTCTGTGTGTCCTAATACTGACCCGAATACTAAACAATTTTTTTGTTGTTCATTCATTGTTCATTGAATCATTTAACTTAATCCTTGTGGTCTTTAGTTTGGCTTATGAGTATGTTCTATATAAAATTAGTTTTGTTTTTCTATTTTGCTAGTAATAAGGTAATTTTTTTATATACATTGTTCTTTTTGTTTTTGTTAAATGATTAGTTAGCTGTTTATTTGTTTGTTGTATTAGAATAGAAAACTTTATCAGTGGGGTTTCGACTGACAACTAATTGCTAAAGTTTGTGGGAAAAGTTTGAATCATTAAGAAAAAATATATAGAAAATCAATAGTAAAACAAAAAATGGTAATAAGCCCTTAACAAACAGTTAAACATAACTATAACAAATTATTTATATTAAAACTAAAATTTTAAAAATTATTAATTTTTTTCAAAAACTAGAACTAGAACAAAACTAGAGCAGAACTAGAACAGAACTAGAACAGAACTAGAACAAAACTAGAACAGAACTAGAACAGAACTAGAACAGAACTAGAACAGAACTAGAACAGAACTAGAAC
>NC_060950.1:62936457-62943252 GCF_022045245.1 Lucilia cuprina | reverse complement strand
AAGTAAGTAAGTAAGTAAGTAAGTAAGTAAGTAAGTAAGTAAGTAAGTAAGTAAGTAAGTAAGTAAGTAAGTAAGTAAGTAAGTAAGTAAGTAAGTAAGTGAGTGAGTAAGTAAGTAAGTAATTAAGTAAGTAAGTAAGTAAGTAAGTAAGTAAGTAAGATCTGTGTACAACAGTATTTGTTATAGAAAATTCGTGCATAACAGTTTTTTCTGTAAAAAATTTGTGTATGGCAGTTTTTTCTATAGAGAAATTATTGTATAACAGTTTTTTCTGTAGAAAAAGCTGTGTATAGTAATTTTTCTATAGAAAAATTTGTGTAAAACAGTTTTTTATAGAAAAATTTATTTATAATAGTTTTTTCTATAGAAATAATTTTGTAAATTGTTTCCTTCTATAGAAAAATTTGTGTATAACAGTTTTTTCTATAAAAAATTTGTGTATAACAGTTTTTTCTATTGGAAACATTTTATATAACAGTTTTTCTATAAAACGTTTTTCTATAACAGTTTTCTTTGGGAAATTATGTGTTTTTCACATTTTTCTTTAGAAAAATTCGTTTATAACAGTTTTCTTTAGAAAAATTATTATATTACAGTTTTTTTCTTTAGAAAAATTTGTGTTTAATAGTTTTTTTTAATCAAATATTTGTATATAACATTTTTTTCTTAATTTCAATCTTTGCTGCCTTTTAAGGGTTAATTACCCTTAACCTTTATTTTGTAAACATTATGTTTGATTTTTATATGTTTTTGTTGTTGTTGTTGTTGTGTGTTGTTTTAATATGCAAAAGTCCAGAACAGACATTTAGCCTAAAGCTTTAGCAAAACGCCCTCATCATACCAAACATTTTACAAACCTAAAAAGTTCTTTACCAGTCAACTAATACATACGTACAGTGTATATAATGATGATTAGTTTCTTTCTTATTTATTGACATAAAAACAAAAATGTCATTGTCTATAGTTTGCAGGTTTTTAGCTCTAAATACTTATACTAAAATTAAATATAAAAAAAAGAGTTTAGAAAGTTTATGCTAGTATAGTTGCTTTCTGTTTAAGTCACTGTTAGTCCTTGTTATTAACAACCATTTGTTCCTTATGTTGCAAGGAGTGTTAAAATCATTTGTTGTATTGTGTTGTTTTTTAACTAAAGTGGCTTTTTATTAAAGAAAAAAAGAAAGCAAATACTCTAAAGACATCCAATTCTGTTGGAAAAAACTTTCGAGTTTTTTTATGTCAAGTACGGGAATAAAAACAACTGGAGTTTTTACTATTTTCTATGAAATTCATTCCTGTTGCAAAGTATGTATGTATGTCTGTATATTTTTGGTCTGTGTTTATTTTAAAAATTATTTTACTTTATGCGTTTTTAGCCTCAAGGTTCATTGGCTGTTTCGTTGTGTTTTTATTACACGTCAGGCAGTGTGTTGATTTGTTTGTCTGTTTTCTTTACTTTTTTATTTGCATTTTAAGGTTTTGGGATTTGGTTTATTTGATTTTGCTTTATTTTCAAGTATAAAGATTTTTTTGCCAAACATATTCGCATTTGGTTTCATACAATATAGAGACATAATATCAAGTTCACGACCTTTATGTTTTTCAATTGTTGAATGAGATTTTAATTGAATTTTTTTTTAAGCCAAAGCAAATGGTAGAATTATATGAATATTTTAAGAGATAAATAGAAATATGGACACAAATACTTTTGAACGAGAGTTGTTAGAAAATTAACAACTGTTTTCATACACAAAATTTCAGTATAACAGTTATCTCAATGGGGAATTTGTTGAGAAGAGTTTAATCTTAAGAAAAATTTTAGTTTTTCTTTGGAAATGTTTAAAGTAAAACAGTTTTTCCATAGAAATAAAAGTATAACAGTTTTTCTAGAAAAAAATAAAAATATAACAGTTTTATCTATAGAAAAATAAAATATACAAATTTTTTATTTGTATAACAGTTTTTCTATAGATGTACTTACGTTTAACACATGTTAATATGGAAAACATTTAGTATAACAGTTTTCTTTTAAATATATTTATATAACAGTTTACATTTTAATAAAAACGCTTCTTCTTTGGAAAAATTTGTATATAACAGTTTTTTTCTAAACTAAAAGTTGGTTAAACCAGTTTTTTTATAGAAAATCTTGGGCTTAAAACTTTTTTCTATAGAAAAATATGTATAGAAGAGTTTTTCTTTTACAAAACATTTGTGTATAACAGTTTTTGTTTAAAAAGTTTTATGTATTATTTTTTTTAATATTTTAAGTATAACAGTTTTTCCTTTGTAAAAACATGTGTATAACAGTTTTTTTCCTGTGTAAAAACTTGTGTTTTTTCTTAAGAAATTTTTGTGTATAACAGTTTCTTCAATAGAAAAATCTGTAAATAACAGTTTTTTTATATAAAAATTTGAGTATAACAGTTTATCTTTAGAAAAATTTGTATATAACAGTTTTTTACACATAAACCCAAGTGTATAATAGATATTTTTTTGAAATTATTTATAACAGATTTTTCTAAAGGATATTCCTTTAAGTATATTGTATAACAGTTTCTTTTACATAAAACTTGGAGTAAAACCGTTTTACTAAAAAAAGTGTGTTATTTCTTTACAAAAATTTATGTATAATAGATTTTTTATATAGAACACCATGTGTATAATAGATTTTAGGGTTATTCTAAAGAAATTTCAGTGTAGAACAGTTTATTGTATAGAAAACTTTAAGTAAAAGAGTTCTTTGTATATATAACAGTTATTTTTATAGAAAAATTTGTGTATAACAGTTTTTTGATATAGAAAACCATACTTAAAATTTTTGAGAGAAATAAGGAGTATAACGGTTTATTCTACCTAAAAATTAAAGTAAAATAGTTTTTTTTACAAAAATGTGTGTAAAACAATACTTTCTTAAGAAACATTTATGTATAACAGTTTTTAATAAAGAAAATCATGTGTATAACAAACATTTACTTTAAAAATAAACAGTTTCTTTTACATAAATATTTAAGCAATACAATTCTTATTAGAAAAATTTGAACATAATAGTTTCTTCTATAGAAAATATTGTGTATAACAGTTTTTATAATAGTGTGCAGTTATTTACCTTAAAAATTGTGTGAAACTGGGTTTTTCCAAAGAAATAAAGAGTATAACAGTTATTTTTACCTGAAAATTAGAATAAATTAGTTTTTATTTAGATGAAAGTGTACATGATAGTTTTTTCTATAAAAAGATTTTTTGTAAAACAGTTTATATTCATAGAAAACCATTTGTATAATAGTTATTTTCCTTAAAATTGTGTAAAATTAATCTCTCCTTAGGAATAAAGAGTATAACAGTTTAAACTGCCTAAAAATTAGAGTAAAATAGTTTTTCTTTACAAAAATGTGTATATAACAGTCTTTTCCTAAAAAATTTGTGTATAACAGTTTTTTTTATAAAGGAAACTATGTTTACAACAGACATTTCCCTTGAAATTGCGTATAGCAGATCTTTAAAAAAGAATTAAAGTGTATGACAGTTTCTTGTACATACAAAAATTTAATATAACTGTTTTGTGCTTTTGAGAAATTTGTATATAATAGTTTCTATTTATAGAAAACCATATGTATAACAGATATTTCTTTAAAAAATTGTATACAAACGATTTCTCCAAAGTAATAAAGAGTGACAGTTTCTTGTAGCTAAAAGCTAGAGAAAACTTGTTTTTCTTAAAAAAATGTGTATATAACAGTTCTATTGAGAAAATTTTTATATAACAGTTTTGCTGTTACTGTGTATAACAGTTTCTTTTCATGTGTATAACAGATATTTCTTTAAAAATTGTGTATAACAGTTTCTTGTACCTAAAAACTAGAGTAAACTAGTTTTTCTTTAGAAAAATTAGTATATAAAAGTTTTTCTATTGAGAAATTTGAGTATAACAGTTTTTGCTTTAGAGAAAACAATATTTTTCTAAGGAAAACATATTGTGTTAGACATTTTGCTATAAAAAAATACTTCTTTCTATTAAAACCTTAAAAATGTTCTTTTAAAACTTATTGCCTACTTTTAAGCTTTAACAAAAATTAATATTCAATGCATACTTCTAGGCTGATATTTTAATTTTCTTTAATAAATTCTATGTGTTTTCCCCAAAATTAGCTGAAAAATCTTTATTTAACAAAAAATAAATAAAAAACTCCCAAATGTTAGAAATAAATCTCTTGGAAAACTTTTATAAAAGTACTAAATTTACATACATAATAGTTACCCCCAAAGTTTTTACCAATAAACTTAACTTTTTCTTCACATATTTTCTTAAGTTTTCTTAACAAATTTTATTTCTTTTTGTTCACTATCAAATCATGTTTATTGCCTTTTCTCAATAAACCTTTTTATGCTTCAATGATTTACTCCACCAAAAACAAAAAAAAAAAGACAAACAAAATTCCTCTGTTTAACAAACATTTCAAATAAAACTGAAACAATCTTAACCTTTACCAATAAAAACCAATAAAATTTATACTTTTTCTCTAAAAAGAAAAACAAAAACAACCAACAACTTAAAAAAACTACTAAAAAACAAATAGAATTTTTCTCTTCTCATTGACTATACCAAACATAAATATACATTTTTCCTACATTTATTTCTTTTTTGGGTAATTTTTGGTTTTTGTGGTTTGAAGAAGAAAATTACTTTTGGGTGGAAGTACAACAACCCTTTCTGTTACCCTTATGTTATTTATTTTATTTCCAATTTTTATAATTTACATGATTTCATTTTAAATTGTAATCATTTTCAAAATATACTTAAGGCTGTAAATATACTCCAGAAATAATTTATGTTTATTTTTGTTTACACAAGTATAATCATGATGATTTTTGTTTATAAACATTTAAGATAAGATTTTAATTAACATATGATTTTTAAAAATTTATAATAATAATAGTAGTAAACAAAAGTATACTAGTCTATAGTCTAGTCTAGTCTATAGTCTATTCTATAGTCTAGTCTATAGTCTAGTCTATAGTCTAGTCTATAGTCTAGTCTATAGTCTAGTCTATAGTCTAGTCTATAGTCTAGTCTATAGTCTAGTCTATAGTCTAGTCTATAGTCTATAGTCTAGTCTATAGTCTATAGTCTAGTCTATAGTCTAGTCTATAGTCTAGTCTATAGTCTAGTCTATAGTCTAGTCTATAGTCTATTCTATAGTCTAGTCTATAGTCTAGTCTATAGTCTAGTCTATAATCTATTCTATAGTCTAGTCTATAGTCTAGTCTATATTCTAGTCTATAATATAATATTTAGTCTAGTCTTTAATATAATCTTTAGTCTAGGCTATAGTCTATAGCCTATTCTGAAGCCTTGTTTATAATATAGTCTAGAGGAACATATTTAAAGAAATTTCTTTATTTCATTTCTCCTAAAAATATGCCTTAAATTTCCATATTCTCCCTCTTGTTTTTAACAATTTAATGTTTCCGTTTATTTTTCAATAAAATTTTGTTTATATTCTAATAAAATTTAATTACTTATTTACACGTTCCCCTTAAGTATGCCGCATTTTATATTTAATTATATTATAACCTATAAATAGACAAGATGGTTTTTATGACTAATTTATGCAAATTTATATTTAAATGGTATCTGCTATCAGCAATTAGTTTTCTTTTTTTGTCGTTTTTCTGATGGTTCTTTATAATTTGATTGTTTGTTTTTTGTTTATTTCGCCGTTCTTTTGATTAGTATAGCATACTTTTAATTGCTTTGATTTTTTACTCATTGTTTTTACAAAAACCACAAAATTCAATTTAGCAGTTTTTTTATATAACTTTTGAACATTTTTTAACTGTAAATGGCATGTCTGAAGGATATAACTTTATACAAAAAATCTAGTGTCAACTAAGAGCGATATAGATATATGTACATATGTATGTATATAAATGTTTTGATGGTATTGCAAATAAGTATAATTTTTGTGGCATACTTTTAGGCGCCTTATAAATTTGTAAATTGAAAACTATAATCCTGTTTGTACAATTATTTTACAATAGTTTGCATTGAATTCAATATTTTCCAAAAATATTTTTCATTTGCTGTTGCAACCTCCTACTTTTCATAAGTTTTTCCCTTTCACATTTGTTTGTTTGTAAACAAATTGGGAAATAAAATGTTGCTATTGAGTTTGTAGATTTGAACTCCTAAAAGAATACAAAGGATTTAAACATGGAGTCCTTGCTAAAGTTGTTATAGTTGAATTAAAATAAATGTTGAATAAATTTATTTCTATTTTTTGGTGTTTGAGAGTTTAATGCCAATGGCAAGGACAACAGACAAAAATAAATTGCTTGGATTGTCTACATGGCAAATTATAGTAAAAACAATTTAATGTTACGACTCGATAAAGTATAGAAATTGTATAAAAACAATATACTATAGAATTATAAACTGTTTGTGGTTGTTAGGTAGAAAAAAAAGAAATCAATTGATTTTAAGTTTACTTTTTAAGTTTAGAAAAATGAGTAAAAAGACAACAGAACTGAAATTGATTTAAAGTGCCCAACAAATGTTAGACAATATTTTAAGGATTTTGAATATGTAATGTTTAAGAGAGTATAGTATTGTTGTAGACAGTTGTAAAGCATTGTCATTAGAACAGGAGCTTAAATTGCATAGACTTTGAACTAGAATCTAAACTAGACTATAAAGACTAGACTATAGACTAGACTATAGACTAGACTATAGACTAGACTATAGACTAGACTATAGACTAGACTATAGACTAGACTATAGACTAGACTATAGACTAG
>NC_060950.1:62933764-62936357 GCF_022045245.1 Lucilia cuprina | reverse complement strand
TTAGTTAGTTAGTTAGGTAGTTAGTTAGTTAGTTAATTAGTTAGTTAGTTAGTTAGTTAGTTAGTTAGTTAGTTAGTTAGTTAGTTAGTTAGTTAGTTAGTTAGTTAGGTAGAAAGGAGGATGTACATATATACATCAAATCCGGGAATCGAACTCACCACCACTAGAACTCTAACCACTAACCTACCGGAGGTCAATATTTTTCTATAAAAAAAACTGTCATACACAAATTTTTCTATAAAAAAAGTTTTAATAGAAAAAATTTTATACATAAATCTTTCTATAGAAAAAAACTGTTTTCCACAGATTTTTCTATAGCAAAAACTGTTATACACAATTTCTTCTTAAAAAAACTGTTCAATAGAACTTTAAGAGAAAAAAACTCTTATAGAAATTTAAAAAAAAACTGTTTTACAAATAACTTTTCTATATAGATTCATTGTTTTCGCTCTATCTCTTATAGTTTTCAAGATAAATTGATTTTTATGTTTTGATTGTTTTTTGGTCCAAAATAAACGTGACCACAGATTTTCATTGTTTTAACTCTTCTAGGTTTGAAGATGAATGGACTTTTATGTTTTCACTTAAAAATGTGATTTTTATTCGTAAATAGAGATATTCACAGATTTTCATTGTTAAGGCTCTATCTCTTCTAGTTTCCAAGATAAATAGACTTTTATGGGCTCACTTTAAAAATTTAAATTTGGAGGGAAACAAAATTTATTACATAAATTAAATTTTTAAATCTATCTCTTCTAATACCCAAAGATAAATGGATTTTAACGTTTTCCATCTAAACTGAGTTTCGAACTCATTTTCCTATAATCACTTTTTAACAAATTCTTTTCTATTCTAATGGTCAATATGTTTTCTTTAAAATAAAATTAGTTTGAGAAAAATCGATGAATTTTTAATGAAGTTATTAATAATTGTTTAATTTCACTTTAAAATTAAAATTAATCATACGTACTGTAGTCATTATTAAAGTATTTATACTAAAATGTTTATAACTTTTAAACGACTAAATAAAAATAAACTAAATTTGAAATGCAAATAGAGAATTATATAAAATATTTAAAAAAGTTAAGATCTCTTACACAATAGTAATAAACTTAATGAAAATTGATAAAATTCTCAAAAAAAATTTTGGTTTTAATTAAAATTTCATGTGTTTTTTATATTGCAAACTAAAAATAAACCATTTAAACTTTTAATTTAAAACTTTTTTAAACTTTTTACAAAACACCAGTTTGTTTATATAACACTATTAAAAGGTTAATCAACAAGGACCTCTTAATTTGTTAGCCTCTGACACTTTAATTTTTCCATTACTTTTTCTCTATGAAAAAAAAAAAACACAAACAACAAAAAAACTTTGCAAAAACAACAGTTCATGTCATAAAATTGCAGTGTTTATGTCTTTAGTTGTCCTTCTTCATACAGGCAAACAAACACAGACACACATTCACCCACCTTCTCACACTTTTATGCAAACACTCTCACTCTTTTAGTTTTATAGTAAAAGGAAACAAAGTCTAGGACCTTGTTTTGTTATGATATTAAAACTCCTACCGGAAAAACGTTTTGGCATAAAAAAAACAGAAAACCTTAAACGTTTTTATTAAGAAGACCCTTAAACAGGACAATAACAAAAAAAGCTACTTTACTTTTAAATATTTTCTCTCCTCTCTTCTTTTATGTTTCCTTACTAACACCCCCCACAATACACAGGGAGTATAGAAGACATAATTAAATTTCATTCCGGCACATATGGCCATAAATAACAAACAACAACAACAAAAAAAGTACAAACATTAAAGTTAAAAAAAGGAAATAAAAAAAGAAAGAAAAATGCCATTATTAAAACACGTGCTAAATTGAATGATGATTTCAAAAAAAAAAGCTATAAAAAGTTTGAAGATGAAATGAAATGAAATGGTAGAGAAAAATCTCTAAAGAAAAAGAGATTATTTTTCAAGGGAGAGTGTCATCAAAAAGCGCAGGCTTGATATTTTAAAAGGATTTAGAGTTTCAGATTTGAGGGAACAATCTGAAATTGAAACGAAATGTAAACAAAAATTATTGTTTAAATTTTGATATTTGTATTGTGTAATTGTTACCGTAAGGTCAAATCATATTTGACATGTAATTGTGGGCAAAGTTACAAGTTGAGGGTTAGACAGGAGCAAGTGCTGGGGACATTCAGAGAGATTGATTCAATTTGTGAACGTTAAAGACTGTTATAGACTGTAATATTGTACAGTTATACTGTTACACTGTTATATTGTTGTATTGTATTTCTGTTATACTGTTGTTTTACTGTTTTACAGTTATACTGTTACACTCTTATACTGTTGTACTGTAATTCTGTTATACTGTTGTACCGTTTTACTGTTTTCCAGTTATAATGTTATACTGCTTTACTGTTGTACTGTTATACTGTTATATTATTGTACTGTTGTACTGTTATACTGCTATACTGTTATACTAACTAACTAACTAACTAACTGACTAACTAACTAACTAACTAACTAACTAACTAACTAACTAACTAACTAACTAACTAACTAACTAACTAACTAACTAACTAACT
>NC_060950.1:62928946-62933664 GCF_022045245.1 Lucilia cuprina | reverse complement strand
AACTAGAACAGAACTAGAACAGAACTAGAACAGAACTAGAACAGAACTAGAACAGAACTAGAACAGAACTAGAACAGAACTAGAACAAAACTAGAACTAGAACAGAAGTAAAACAGAACAAGAATATGAGTAAAGCAGATTAAAACTAGAAGTGTGGACTTAATACATTTCCTGTACTTGTTTTAACAAACTCAAGTTTTTTCCTGCAGAATAGCTACCGTACTGAAATAGAGAGATGCTTTATTATATTACAAGCTTTATTTCAAAAACAACTACAACGAATACTTGTGTATTACTTTTTCCTAAACAGCAAAAACTTTTAATGATTGTAACTGCCTCCCAAGGTGGTTAAGAAGAAGTAGTTGTGAGTGTGTGTGTGTGTGTGTGTTACGGAATGTCGGGAATAAAGTTAACAAAAATCTAAAGTTTTACCACAATACTACTACTGCCACTACTACAACCATATAAATGACACTTATGTTTCTACACTTAACATGGATTTTCTTGTTATAGTTGAAGTTCTTTTTTATACTTATGAATTTTTATTTGCATTCAAGGTTGTATATCTTTTTTCAGGCAATTTTATTACTTTTTTCTTGCTGTATATAGACAAAGTAGTAGTAGTTGTAAAACAAGTGTTGGTGTGTGCTTGTTAAATTATTCTTATTGTTGCCTTTATGTTTATTACAGTTGTAGTAGTTTTATTCAAAAATTTTGCGGTTCGTTTATCACTTTCATACGTTCTTTTACAAATTAAATAATTGTTTAGCAAAAACAACAACAAACATATAAAATTTTCTCTTTTTCATATGACCTTTTTATGTGTTTGTGTAATTTTGCTTTCTTTATTATTTTTTTGTTTATCTCCTAAAAGGCTGCAACATTAAATTATCATTTGTATTCCATGTTTTCAAGAATTCCTTTTGGATGTTATTTATTTTGTTTATTTTGCCTTTTTTTTATAAAAATTAATGTTATTTTTGAGGTTTTTGTTTTCATACTATTTACTTTATTATGTGCGTTAACATTTACAAAGTGTGTACAAAAAAACACACATACATATGTACATATAAAGAATGTGATTAAGTGCTCTTGCAAATGAATTTATGAGTCTGTTTGAGGCAAACAGGCGGTTAAAAATTTATGTTAAATTATTCCATAAACTATTAAATCAACATTATAGCAGAGAGGTTCATATGGAAATTTAAACATCATTATATATTTGTGTAATTATTGTTTATAATACGAGATTTTTATGTTGTTTTCATTACACACATAAACATAAAAAGAAAATTTTATTTTCATTAGAAAAAGTACTTTTTTTAAGTTTAGTATTCAATATGGAGTTTTAATATATAAAAATTAAGAAATTTATATTTTAAAAGTCATAAATAGTAAAGTTTTTACAAAGTATCAAAAAGTACTTTTTTTCAAAAAGTACTTAAAGCAGGAATATTTTAAAGGGATGTAATACATTAACAATTGTACATTTTTTACTTACAAAGTCATAAAAAGTAAAATTTTATACTTTCCTAAAAAGTATTTTTTTATTGATTAAGCGAAAAACATTAAAAATAAATGTTTATCTGCTGTAAAAAAGAAAAACAAAAAAAAGAATTTTTCAAAAATTACCAAAAAGTACTTTTTTCAAAAATAATAAAAAAGGAAATAAAACAAAAACATTTATTTATATTTGAAATAACCACAAATGTATCTAAAAAGTACTTTCTTAAAAAAATACAAAAACTAAAATTTTCCCAATTATTCGCAATTTTTTTTGCTCTAAAAAGCCTCAAAAGTATACTTTTACAAAAGTATCCAAAAAGTACTTTTTTTATAAAAAGCACAATTTTAATCAAATATATAACAAAAAAAGTACCGTAAAACCAGCTTTCATGCAAAAAGTACAAATGGGGGAAAATGTTCCTATTCGCATTATTGCGGCCTAAAACAAAAGTACTAAAAGAGACAAAAACTACTTTTGTTAAAAACATTAATGACAAATCTACATAATTTTAAAGCAATAAAAATTTTAACATTTCCCTTTTAACATTAAAGGTCATTCTAGTCATTTGATCTTTAAAATAAAATCAAAAGGTTTCATTATTGCTCGTTGTTTTTTTGCCTTAATAAGCCACAAAAATGAAAATATTTTAGTCCATATGTATATATTTAGTCCTTTTTTGACATCCTTTAATAACAACATATTTGCTGTATTTTAATACATAGAAAGTGTGTTTCTTTGTTGTATTGTTGGATTCTATTACTGTTTTATTAAAACCATGTTAATGTTTAAATCACTGTGGTGCCATAATAAAAGCAATAAAATGTTTGAAATGTTGCTTTGTTTTATTTTGAGGAAAATAGTTTCCATTTTATGACCTTTACTCAAGTAGAAAGGATATTAATGAAATTGTCATGACACTAGAGTCAATTAAACAACGCCCGCGTGATCCACTCTAGTTTTGTGCTAGTTCTGTTTTAGTTCTGTTCTAGTTCTGTTCTAGTTCTGTTCTAGTTCTGTTCTAGTTCTGTTCTATTTCTGTTCTATTTCTGTTCTATTTCTTTTCTCGTTCTGTTCTAGTTCTGTTCTAGTTCTGTTCTAGTTCTGTTCTAGTTCTGTTCTAGTTCTGTTCTAGTTCTGTTCTAGTTCTGTTCTAGTTCTGTTCTAGTTCTGTTCTAGTTCTGTTCTAGTTCTGTTCTAGTTCTGTTCTAGTTCTGTTCTAGTTCTGTTCTAGTTCTGTTCTAGTTCTGTTCTAGTTCTGTTCTAGTTCTGTTCTATTTCTGTTCTAGTTCTGTTCTAGTTGTGATTTAGTTGTGTTTTAGTTGTATTCTAATTTCGTTTTAGTTGTGTTCTAGTTCTGTTTCAGTTCTGCTCTAGTTTTGATCTAATTCTATTATGGTTCTGTTTAAGTGTTTATATAATTATTTTTTAGTTCGGTTCTTGTTTAAATTTATAACATTTAACGTTGTGTTTGTTGGGTAATATATCAGATTTTTTGTTTGTGTTGTGCAATGGAAATACAAACTTTTTCCTTTTTCTTTTTATAAATACAATTGGTCTAGAGTCTAGACTAAATTGTAACGAGCTTTATTATTAAACTAAATGTTTTTTGAAGGTTAGATGAAGTTGGCAGCAAAAGTTTAAAATATTTTTTTTAATCTTTGATCAGAAGAATAATTCATGATGTACTTTGTGTGCTCTTAATATTTCGCTTAATGGTGGAAAGAAATGCACCATTACTTTGAGGAAAAATAAGATTAACTATTGTCATTGTAAATAATCATAGAAAAGATGTTTATTTTGAAACAGTCCTGTGGGAGTTGTAGTGTGTTATAGAAAACCAGTTCTAAAGAAAGCGTTTAGTAGTAAGTAGAATTCAAGTTTACTCTAAATCGTTTGGTTTACATCTGGAGAGAAGAATTCTATATGTGTTATATTGGGTTGAAAAAACATTTGAAAATCTTTAAGAAAAAGTTTATTTCATGCACTTTGTGTAGGTCGATAATTCAGTTTGTATGAATCGATTTAAATTTCGAATTAAAAATTTACAAAAAAATAAAATAATTTTTTAGTTTACTGCTCAAAGTTTAATCACAAAAATTACAACACATTTTGTTGAGAAAATCACCCCCACTTCTTTAATAAGTTGGCAAAGAAAACACATTTACTGAATAATGAAATGTGAGATTATGGGGATGGTGTAGCATTCCATATTAAAGATTTTAATAAAGGACCTTTGTCCTTTTCAGCTCAGTAAATAAAGTGTACTTTCTATGTGTGTCTTTGATTATTTGGTCTAGTTTGTTATTGTAGCTTTATTTGATTATCATTAGGATTATTTGCTAGAAACAAAACCGTAATAGAAGAGCCTTTATAAACAACCACCCGGCCAAAAAGATGCCCCCCACCCCTTGCTGTTATTCTTTGTTACAAAGGTGATTTACAAAAGCTTGTTATCCATTCTCCCTCATTTGATTAACCACAGAAAATGTTGAAAAGTTTCTGTTTTCTTTTGCTTTTTGAATTTTTAGCCAACGAGTTTGAGAATTGAGGATTTTTGTAGTTGTAAAGCACGATGTCGAACATTATTATCATCCTGTTGAACATTAAGTTTTTTTTTTTTTTTACTTTATGATGATTGTGCTTATGATGGTCATTATTTAACATATTTTCTTAACAAGTTTTTTGTTTTTCCTGCGTATTTTTTCTGGATGTAACAAACTTTAAACAAAGTTTTTTTTTGTAATTTTTTTGACTTTAGAAAAACAAGGTGATGGAATGTAATTTTTCCTTTTGGTTGAATAATAATTTGTCATGCTTCTGGAGTAAAAAAAAAATACAATATGCTAATCTAAGTTAATAAAACTTTAAACTTACTTTGACTACGTGATGTAATAAAAATATAATGGTCAAACAAAAAGTTTAATTTAAACTTCTCGAAAGAAATTACCAAAAGGTTCCAGTTTAACGGAATCAAAAAACCCAAAAATAATAACATCATAACGCAACTAGAAATAAACTAGAACTAGAACAAAAACTGTACTAGAGCAAAACCTGAACATGAACTAGAACAAAAACTGAACAAATATTAAACAAAAATTGAGCCAGAACAGAAGTAGAACTGAACTAGAACTGAACTAGAACTGAACTAGAACTGAACTAGAACTGAACTAGAACTGAACTAGAACTGAACTAGAACTGAACTAGAACTGAA
>NC_060950.1:62926946-62928846 GCF_022045245.1 Lucilia cuprina | reverse complement strand
ACTAGAACAGAACTAGAACAGAACTAGAACAGAACTAGAACAGAACTAGAACAGAACTAGAACAGAACTAGAACAGAACTAGAACAGAACTAGGACAGAACTAGAATATAACTAGTACAAAACTAGAACAGAACTGAAGAACTTGAAGATAATTAGTATAGAAATGAGCCGAAGAATTCAAAATTTTCCTATTTTCCAATATTTTAAAATATTTAACTTACCTTTATCTATTTGCACTTGTTATCCTTTTAATTCTCATACAGGTAATCCCATTATTTAGCTAATAGAGTTATTATGCTTCTATATCCCCTTTGTTGTTGAAGATAATCCAAATTTGTTTATAAATTGCGTTTATTAAACGTTTTCAAACTGATAGTGACACTATAAAATTAACATGCTACAAAACGATTTACAACTTGCAACACAATTGTTGCACCTAACCTCCTTCACATAATTTTATAAGTTACACACATATGAACACAGGATTCAGACTCGTTTTTTAATAATTTTTTTTTCCATTTATGGTCATAAATCACTTGAGGTTTTAACACACACTACTCTGCTTACACTTGCATGTGGGGTTGCATAACATCACATGTGTGGCAATCGTGCGACGGATATTGCACTTTTGTTTAATTTCTATGTAAAACACGGTGAAATGAACTGGTTGTAGATAATTTTTATAACAAAAAGCTATTAAAAAGCCATTAATTTAAAAAGGCAGTTAACAACATATTTGTCGTTGTTTGTCTTTTTTTATTTCCTTTAACTCGCCAGGTTGATAATAATTTGATTTAAAAAAGGGTTGATTTTTTTTTTAATTTATTTCTTTTGTTGGTTTATTATAACAGTTTAAAGAGAGCAGGCATTTTGTATTTTGCCTGTGAGGAACATTTGCAACAATGTTTAAGGAATTTTATTAATTTTTGCATAAAATTTTTATAATTTGTATTTTCATATTTTTTTTAATATTTTTATAATAATTGCACAATAAACATTTAATTATTATTTTTATTTAAAAATTTTCATAAATCTTTACTTTTTTATCATTAGATTTTAAATTTTTTATTCTTATTTTAATTTGCTATTATTTCTATTTAATTTAAAAAAAAATTTCTAATTAAACTAAACTCAATATTGCACTTTGTTATATACATATTTCTAATTTAATTTTTTTATTAATAAACTTTCACTTTTTCCCCTAATACATTAGACTTTAAAATTTATTACTTAATTTCCGTTTCCTTGCTTTTTAAATAAACATTTTTATTTTCTTTTCCTTTTCGTATTTCATAACACAAAAAAAATTATTTTTTTTATTGTTATTTTCATGCTTCTAAAATTTTTTTATTAACTTCACATCTTTACGTTTACTGTGTGTGTTTGTTGTCCTTACATTTTTTGTTGCTATTCCTTGTCATATTATTTCCGCCCTTACAACCTGTCAACGCCATAAACAAAACGGAACTAATAGTACAAAGGCCGGTTTGCTTTTATTATTTCATCCTGTTCCTCTTTTTAAAAGAGTATCTGGTACTTACTCTCTTTTTCATTTCTCTACACCCATACCATCTTGCAGTTTTTCATATTTTTGTGTATTTCCTTACACACACTAAGAGCGTATCCTTAACGTTTTTAGAAATGCTTTGGAATGAAACGGATCTCAAGTTTGTTAAGAATAATATTTAGAATTGTAATTAAACAAATACAAAATAAGAAAAATCTTGAAACAAAAAAGTGCCGAAGAATAAACTATACAGTTATAGAAAATAATAAAAAAATAAATTTTTGGTGCACTGAACTAGAACTGAACTAGAACTGAACTAGAACTGAACTAGAACTGAACTAGAACTGAACTAGAACTGAACTAGAACTGAACTAGAACTGAACTAGAACTGAA
>NC_060950.1:62925140-62926846 GCF_022045245.1 Lucilia cuprina | reverse complement strand
TAGAACAGAACTAGAACAGAACTAGAACAGAACTAGAACAGAACTAGAACAGAACTAGAACAGAACTAGAACAGAACAGAACTAGAACAGAACTAGAACAGAACTGGAGCATTAAGAGAACAAAACTAGAAACTTAATTGTTTGCTGGGTTAAATGTAAAAGTATCATTTGCCTTTAATTGTTGTCCTTTTTTTATGCAAGAGTTTAAATTTTCTAAAGGATATATGCTTATACAAGGAAGTGTTATATTCTGTATGTACATATGTATGTGTTTTATTGAGTATGTTTGAGTGTTACTTTTGATAAGAGGATTATTGTAATTGTTGTAAATTGACGATTATATTTTATTTTTCAAATTACTACAATAATAAACATTTATATGTTGTCATGTTTTTCTAAAGGATTTCAGCAAAAATATTTTGATTATATTTTATATACGATTGAACTGACAAATAAAGATTATCTTTTTTAGGGAAAAGAGGGAGGGTATAAAAACTAATAATAACAAAATAGATAGACAACTTCGAGCGAGTGGTTATTGGGGAATATAATACGGCTTAATGAGATTTAATTTGTAATTTTTAATAAATTTTAGCAGAATTAAAATCTAAATATTCATAAGTTTTCTAATTTAAAAAGTTTAAATTTTGTTTAAAAATGTAATTCTTTTATTTTTTTATTGTACTTATTATGTAAGTGTCGTATTTAATGTTCGCACTTCTCTTGCTTCAATCAAAATATTTCAATTTCATTTTGTTCCACTTAAGGAATTTTGAAAATATTTCACTTGAATTACACAAAAATGTTTCAAGGATGTTTCTATTACTCATTTTCAGCTCTGTTTAGTCATGTTTATAAAGGAATTAAGTATGTATGTATTTCATATAACAAAAACCATAAAAAATATTTTTAAAGAAAATAGGAAGTGTAAAGTTTGCCAGTGGAGCCATATGAAACCGGATTTTGGGGTGTTAGTAATAGGTGGTTGCTTTGTATTATTTACAGTTTCTATATTTTTGCACGTGTTTTTTTCTTGTTCTTGTATGTGTTTGTTTTTTTGTAATAAACGAGCAAAACATATAAAAAAAGCAACAACAAAAAAATTCAATTTGCCTCAATGTTGTTGCCATTTTTTATATGTTTGTCAAGCCATAAAATGAAAGTGTAAAAAATATTTTTAAGGTGTTTTTATTACAACTCCCCCATATTTTCAACATCCGCACCAAAAAAATTTATAATGTTTCCTTTAGCTACTAAACATTGAAGAATTTATAGCCGAATTTCAGGAAAATATTGTTTAAATTTTTCCGCATTCTAGATTTAATGTTAAACTTTCAGGATTTGTTGGCATCCTGTGTGAGTGTGTATAAATACTGTAAGGTTGTGTGAGTAATTGGCAGTTGCTTTACTAAAACATATGATCTCAATTCTAAGACCAAAATATTCCTTTAAGAGTAACATTAATCAGGTCATATATTCATAATATTGTTCCTAAAAATGTATTAAAAAGTAAACTAGAACAGAACTTGAACAGAACTAGAACATAACTTGAAAATAACTAGAACATAACTTAAAAAGAACTAGAACAAAATTAGAAAAGAACTAGAACAGAACTAGAACAGAACTAGAACAGAACTAGAACTAGAACAGAACTAGAACAGAACTAGAACAGAATTAGAACAGAACTAGAACAGAACTAGAACAGA
>NC_060950.1:62923669-62925040 GCF_022045245.1 Lucilia cuprina | reverse complement strand
CTGTTCTAGTTCTGTTCTAGTTCTGTTCTAGTTCTGTTCTAGTTCTGTTCTAGTTCTGTTCTAGTTCTGTTCTAGTTCTGTTCTAGTTATGTTCTAGTTCTCTTCTAGCTCTGTTGTAGTTCTTTTCCGTTCCGTTCTGTTCTAGATCTGATCTAGATATGTTTTAGTTCTGCAACTTTAGTTTATTGTTACAAATATATAAATTAGATAATTTTGTTAACGATATCTAATGAAGAACTTTTGATCAAAAATTTTTCTTGCATTTATTTCTTTTTTCGAAATTTGAACTCTTATAATGATTTCTTTATCAGGTTTAAAATTACAGAATTTGAAACAATATAAAACATTGTCAACACTTGCACTATTTTAACCTAAAATCCAATTATAAAACTCTTTAAGCACATTTTTCAACCACACAATGCTTTTAATGTCGCCAGCAATTTGAGACCTCAGCGTAGACCTCTTTTCATAAGAAACTGCTCTAAAACATACAATAATAGAAAACAAAATTCACTACTAATAACACTACAATCCAATCACATGAAACTTAATTTAATTTAACACCCAAAGGATATAAACAACAAGAAAATAGTGTAAAACCACCACCCACCACCCAAAATGTATACATATTTTAAATTTCTACAAGAACTTAATATAAAAACAATAGCTCTGATGTCTTTAGACCTTTTTTCCAATAAAAACAAAAACAATCATATAAATTATTATATTTGTTTAACAATTTATTATACTTACGGCTTGGTGTTGTTCAGATATTATGTCTAAAAGATAAATTGATAAGAAAGAATATGAATATTATGTTTGTACAGAATAGAAAGAAATTTTTATAGGCAAACATTTATAAATATGACAAAAATACATTATTTCATTAGAAAGAAATGATAATTATTGGTACTAAACAAATTTGTCACCAGAAAATAATTTAAACTCACACTAAAGTATTTTTTCCTTTGCTTGTAAGTGAGTGTTTTAGGAGTTCATTGTATTGAATTTCTTATGTGGGTGAAAATGTAATTTGTTTTCGTATGACTCATCTCTGTAGAGAGTCAAAGTTTCCATAAATACTCTTAAAAATCTCTATACAAAGAATAATAATATAAAATAGTACCAATGATTCATGGCAATTTATTTGCACAAGACAAACAGGCTCCAAGGGAAATTAGTTGTGTAATAATTTTAAAAATAAATTAATCCTTTAAAGAAGCAAAGTATTTAAAAGGTCAATTTGTTTCTAGTTCAGTTCTGGTTCAGTTCTAGCTCAGTTCTAGTTCTGTTCTAGTTCTGTTCTAGTTCTGTTCTAGTTCTGTTCTAGTTCTGTTCTAGTTCTGTTCTAGTTCTGTTCTAGTTCTGTTC
>NC_060950.1:62917956-62923569 GCF_022045245.1 Lucilia cuprina | reverse complement strand
AGAACTGAACTAGAACTGAACTAGAACTAGAACTGAACTAGAACTGAACTAGAACAGAACTAGAACTGAACTAGAACTGAACTAGAACTGAACTAGAACTGAACTAGAGCTGAACTAGAACAGAATTAGAACTGAACTAGAACTGAACTAGAACTGAACTAGAACAGAACTAGAACTGAACTAGAACTGAACTAGAACTGAACTAGAACTGAACTAGAACTGAACTAGAACTGAACTAGATCTGAACTCGATCTGAACTAGATCTGAACTAGAACTGAAGTAGAAAACTTTTGTTTTGTTTAATTTGTTTAAACTTATTTTTGTTGACTTTTATTTTTTTGTTTATTGTTGTGATTTATTGTTTTTTGTTTTTTGTTGTAGTGTGTGTGTGAGTGAGTGGGAGTTTAAAAAATTGCTTTTTTATTTTCTTTTGTTTTTGTTATTACTGTATAAGCTTATGGTTGTTGTTGTTAATTTAGATTTTATTGTTTTTTTGTCTTTTTGATATTGAGTAGTTTTTTTTTTGTGGTTTTATTCATGCAACATTGAGAGAAAAAAACTGCTAAGTTTTGCTTTGTTTGTTTTAGATAAATTACTGTTTGGTTGTTTTTTTTTTGCAGAAAATTAATTTTAATATAATTTAAGGTTGTTGTTGGTATATTTTTTAATTTATATATATTTTTTTAAAAGTACCTAGTTTTAAATAATAATTTATAATTTCTAGTTAATAATTTATTATATATATTTTTTTGTGGGTTTATATTTTGTTTTTTTTTTCTTTTGTATGAATAATAATAATAACATAGACACCAATTTGTTTTTGTTTAATTTTTTTTTAATTTTTGTTTTATTTTTTTGTGTTGTTTTTTCTTATAAGAATATTGTTGTTTGCTATATTTTATATATTTTGCTGTTAATTTGTTTTAATATTCTATTATTTGTTTTAATGTAAAGGAAAAATTATATTTCTTTATTAATAATTTTTGTTGTAAGGTCTAGTATTCATAAGCTACATAATTTTGTGTTTTTTTTTACTGTTTTAATAAATTTGTTTTTTATTTAATTAATTTATTATATTTATTATTTATGTTTTTTTTATTTGTTAAAGAAGGCCTATGGGCGGCTTTGTCTGAGACATTTTATTTTTTAATTTTTAATGTTTTTTTATGACTTTTTCCAATTTTTTTTAATTTTCTTTTATAATTATCAATGAAGCTTTAACGAATTTTTTGGAAATTATTTGAAATCAAAGTTTTTTGGGCGTTAATTTTCTTAAAACACCTTTCTTTTTCTTGTTTTTAGTTTATTAAAACTTTACCTTCTTTAATTTATAAAATCCGCCTTTATAAATCCCTGATAAAATATTTTTTTATTTATTTATTTTTATTATTTTTTATTTTTTGTTAAATATCTACTATTGTTTATTTAGTTTTTCATAAGCTGTTTTATTTATTAGTTTTTTTTTTTTGGTTTTGATTTTCTATTAAAAATATAAAAGTATAAAAGAGTAACTTTTTATATTTTTTCTTTTAATTTTTTTTTTTTTGTGTTTTATTGAAAATTATAAGAGTGAAAATTTGTTTTAATTTATTTAATTATTTTAGATTTTTTTTGTTTCATTTAATTTATTTATTATCACACCATTTTATTATTATAAATATGCTGGCGGGAGGTTTTCTTTGTCTTGTTGTATTTAATTTTTTTATATTTTATTAATAAATTTGTTATTTTTCTTTTGTGTTGTTTAGTTTGTTGTAGAATAATTTATTTACAACTTAATTAATAGAATTTTAAAAAAAGTCTATAAATTTTCAGAAAAAGAACAATTTTGAATATTTGATAAAGAGTATTGGGAATTTTTTACACAGGACAACAAATTTTTAACCCAGAAAACAACTGGCCTTAAGAATTTCTCCTAACAAGTCACGCACTAAAAAGTTTTAGCTTTAAAAGCCATTTAAAGTTGTTTCAAGCTTTTTAAGTAAACGAAGTCGTATTTTAAATCTTTATTTAAAAGTTGACAGTTTAGAATATCAGATGATATAACAGTTTTTATAAGTGAGGATAACTTGCCGCTTACATAGGGCCTTAAAGAGGAAAGTAATCAATGAAGAATCGTTTAGAAATTTACGTTTTGGTCTCTGATTTTCGTTGAATTTAACATTTTAGACTTTTTTTATAAAAATTTTAATTTTTTCATTTAAAAGCTTTTTTAAGCTTTTTTTATTTAAAAGCTTTTTTGAGCTTTTTTTTAATAAAAAAGCTTTTTTATAAAAGAGCTTTTTTGAACTTTCTAATATAAAAGCTTTTTTATATAAAAGCTTTTTGAGCTTTTTTGAGCTTTCTAATATAAAAGCTTTTTTGAGCTTTTTTGTATAAAAGCTTTTTTGAGCTTTTTTGTATAAAAGCTGTTTTGAGATTTTTATTTATTTATATTTTAATTTTTATGTTAAAGTTTTCATTTAAAAGCTTTTTTATTCAAAGAATTTTTAAAGTTTTTTATTTAAAAGGTTTTTGGAACTTTTTTATTGAAAAGCTTTTTGAAAAGTTTTTATTTAAACGATTTTCGAAGCTTTTTTCTTTCAAAACTTTGTTGAGTTTTTTTTATTTAAAAGCTTTTTGGATTTCTGTTGTTGAGATTTTTATATAAAAACATTTTGGAGTTTTTTATTTAAAAAGCTTTTTGTTCAAAGAATTTTTGAAGTTTTTTTTTTTACTTTAAAGATTTTTGGAACTTTTTTATTTGAAAGCTTTTTTTGAAGAGTTCTTATTTAAAAGATTTTTATTTCAAAGCTTTTTAGAGCTTTTTATTTTTATTTAAAAAATTGTTGCAGTTTTTTATTTTAAGGATTTTTATTTTTATTAAAAGGATTTTTTAATGTTTTTTATTAAAAAGGGTTGTGTAACTTTTTTATTTTAAAGCTTTTGGGAGCTTTTTTTAAGATTATTTATTTAAATGATTTTTGAAGCTTTTTTAAAGGTTTTAAAACTTTTTATTTTTTATATAAAAACTTTATTATGTAAAAGCTTTTGGCAACTTTTAATTTAAAGGATTTTTTAAGTTTTTTTTTGTTTAAAAGTTTTTTGAATTTTTTATTTAAAAACTTTCTGGAGCTTCTTCGAAAATTTTTATTGGAAATATTTTTAAAGCTTTTTTATTTAAAGGATTTTTCGTAGCTTTTTGAAGATTTCTTATTGAGAAGATTTTTGAAGCTTTTTTATTCCTAAGTCTTTTAAAGCTTTTATATTTAAGGAATTGTTTGAATTTTTTATCTTTTTTAAAGATTTTTTTTATGAAAAGATTTTTGAAGCTTTTTAGAGCTTTTTTAGAGCTTTTTTAGAGCTTTTAAGTTAAAAACTTATTGGTTCTAATATAAAAAAGCTTTTTGAATCTATTTTATTTAAAATCTGTTTAAAGCTTTTTTATTTAAATAATTTTTTAACCTTTTTTATTTAAAATTTTTTTGGAACTTGTTATTTAAAAGCTTTTTGGATTTTTTTTACTTAAAGAGATTTTTCACTTAAAACCTTTATGGAGTTTTTATTTAAAAACTTTTTGTAGTAGTTTATTTAAAGGATTTTTGAAGCTTTTGAGCTTTTATATAAAAACGTTTTGAAACTTTTCTATTTAGTCTTTTATAATGGTTTTGCAGCTTTTTTATAAAAAAAAGTTCTTTGTGGTCTTAGTTATTTATAAGCTTTTTAAAATTTTAATGCATGTTTTTAAAGCTCTTGCTTGTCTTTTAAACAAAAAATTCTTAGAGGTTTTTATATAAAATAAGTTTTTATAAAACAGCTTTTGAAACTTTTTAACAAAAATATTTTTTTATAAAAATTAAAAGCTTTTTACAGCTTTTTCATAAAACAAAACTTTATAAAACTTTTTTGTTCATATAAGAGCTTTTGGTGTTTATTTATTAAAAATTCCATTTAAATATATGAATTAAATGAAAAGGCTCGTTTGTGGTACAAAAACTGGAGGAATTTCATTAGGGAGGATTGGTAGCTCCCGTTTGAATTACATGAAAAAATCTTATATCTGAGAAACTTTTAGAGAAGAAATCCCTAGAGCTTGAAG
Source organism: Lucilia cuprina (assembly GCF_022045245.1). Classification (NCBI taxonomy): domain Eukaryota; kingdom Metazoa; phylum Arthropoda; class Insecta; order Diptera; family Calliphoridae; genus Lucilia; species Lucilia cuprina. The sequence continues at coordinate 62,919,491 of NC_060950.1, read as the reverse complement.
TTCACAAAATTTACCCAAACAACTTGGAACATATGTGGAGAAAAAACTTTTGAACAATAGAAGTTTTGCAATTCCCAACTAGTTAAAAAAGATTTTAAAAAATCATTGCAAATTTTCAAAATTCTTAGAGATTTTTTGCTGAAAATTTAAATACAAATCATAATTTTTAAATTAATTTAAGAATTCTTAATTTCTATAATTTATTAATAATACCTAATAATTATCGTAAATTTTCTTTTAATTATTAATATATTTTAATTTTTTTCTAAATATCTTCATAACATCGTTCCTACTAAAAGAAGAAAAAAATTTTGTTTAAATTTATAATTTTTAAATAATTTATTCATAAATTACCGAAACAAAATTTCCAATAAATTATTGAAAATTTGTTTAGTTTTTTTTAAATTAATAATTATTCATTGTTTAAATTTTCGTATATACATTTGATAATTTTTTATAATTTATTTAATATAATTTTAGACTTTTTTCTATTTTTGTTTTTTTTTTCTTACTACTGTATCACATTTATTATTAGAAGAGGTTTATGCGGGGTAACTGTACCTGGTTGTTTTTCAAAAACAAACTAAAAACCTTTTCAAATTACAAAAATCTCTTAAAATTCCTTTTAAGAAATTCGCTTTAAGAAATTTGTTTTAAGTTTGTTTTTATTTTTGCTTTTTTTCTGACAAGTACTTGACCCATTTTACTTATTTTTTTCTTGAAACAAAATTTCCAAATTTATTTATTTATATTTTTTTAAAACTATATAATTTTAATATAATTTGATTATTTTCTTCACTTTTGTAGTTGTTTTCTATATACAATTAATTTGTTATTGTTTTAATTAAATATTTTGTTTGTATTACCACCTAATATCATAGCTAGTTTGTGAGTTTATTTCATTTTTCTTAATTTTTACAAGTTTGTTTTGGTTGGTTTATTTTTTTATATTATTAATTACGTTTTTTACTTAAAACTATTATAAACAAAATTAAAAAAAAAAAAAAAACAAAGAAAAAAATTGCAAAAAATATAAAAACCGCATTCATGACTTTAACTAATAGTTTGGATAATAGTTGAAATTATAGTTCAAATTATTAGCCTATTCTATAATTTAGTCTACAGCTAAGAATGATCTTGGTGTAATCTGTAGTATAGTCTCTAGTATATTCTATGGTCTATATTAAATAGGCTAGCGGATAGTCTGGTCGATATTCTAGTCTATAGTCTATTCTATAGTCTATAGTCTAGTCTATAGTCTAGTCTTTAGCATAGCCTATAGTCTAGTCTATAGTCTCGGCTATAGCCTATTCTATAGACAAGTCTATAGTCTAGTCTATAGTCTAGTCTATAGTCTAGTCTACAGTCCAGTCTATAGTCTACTCTATAGTCTAGTCTGTAGTCTAGTCTATAGTCTAGTCTATAGTCTAGTCTATAGTCCAGTCTATAGTCTACTCTATAGTCTAGTCTGTAGTCTAGTATATAGTCTAGTCTATAGTCTAGTCTATAGTCAAGTCTATAGTCTAGTCTATAGT
>NC_060950.1:62915611-62917856 GCF_022045245.1 Lucilia cuprina | reverse complement strand
AGAACAGAACTAGAACAGAACTAGAACAGAACTAGAACAGAACTAGAACAGAAATAGAACAGAAATAGAACAGAACTAGAACAGAACTAGAACAGAACTAGAACAGAAATAGAACAGAAATAGAACAGAACTAGAATAGAACTAGAATAAAGCTAAACTCGAAGTGAAGTTAAAAAGCAGTACTTATGTCTTACATCCTGTATTAAATGCTACTATTTACTACAACTGTTTATTACAGTAGTATGGGTTTGTGTCTTTACTATGAGGTGTTTAAGGTCAGTAGCTAAGTTTCTTACCTTTCGCAACGGTATTGCCTGTTTGGAAATAAAAACACTATTGCCATTTATTTGAAATTGCACGGAGAGAAATTTTATTTATAATTTAATAATATTCATAATCTTTATATTTTGTTATTTATTTTAAATGAAACACACATATGATGAGTTTTAATATATTTTGTTTGGTTTTTTTTTTATAATTTTTTGTGGTTTTTGTTTTATTTTTTTTTATTATATATTTTTTTTTATTTATTTGTTGCAATAATTTATTTGTTTTTTTTTCTGTTTACCATACAGCATTTTAATGCTGTTTTTAATTATTGGGGTTATAATATTTTTTTTTTTTTTAAAATTGTTATTTTATTTTGCAAATGATGAGATTATTGGGGGGAGAGAAAAATTTATATAAAGTTTAACTTAATGAATAAAAAAACAAACCAAAGTGTAACTGAATAAAGTTTTTTTGTTAATTATTTAAAATTAAAAGTAAATAATACTGTTTTTAATTAAATAATTTTAGAAATTATTTTTTCTTTTTAATTTTTAGTTTTTTTTTTTCATTTTAATTAATAAATTTAAGTGATTGCTTTAAATATTTTTTTCTTTAATTTTCTTTTGTTTTAAACTTAGTGAATTATTGCTTGATTTATTTGTTATTTTTTCAATATTTTTATTTTTAAATTTCAAATACTACTTGTTTGTTTTAAATTTATTTTCTTTTTGTATTTAATTCGTTTTTCATTTTTAATAAATTGTTAATATTTTTTTTCGTTAAGCCAATTATTTAAATTTATTTTCTGTTTGCATTTTAATATTTTGCTTTGCTTTTTTTCCTTTTTTATTTGGGGATTATATAATTTAATTTTATATTAAATTTCAAACTATAAACTACGCACACACACATAAAGAGAAGAAAAAAATTGTGTTTTTATTTTAATTTTTATTTTCGTTAATATTTTTTTTATAATTTTTTGAAAGTTTTCTTTCAATTTGTTTTTAATATATTTTATATCTAATTAATTTATTTTTTCATTTTTGTTAAATATATTTTGTTGTTTTATTTATATATATTTTTTGTAATTTTTAACATTGTTTTTATTTATTTAATTATTTTTCATTTGTGGTTTCTGATATGCAAATAAGAGGAAACCTTTTCAAACAGATTTCTTTTTATAGATTTTTTTTATTTTCTTTTTAATAAAGTTTTTCTTTAAACTAAAATCTAAAACATATTTTAACTGAAATTCGTTTATATCAACCAAAAGTTTTTTTTTAATTTTCTTTGAAAATATATATTTTATAATAAATACCAAGCCTTTTATGTTTTTATTTTATTTTTTAATATTAATATTTTTTTCTTTAAATACATAAATAATTTTGTTTCAGTCTTTCCAGAAGTTTTTTTTATTAAAAAGTTTATTTTTTGTTGTCTTAGCCAAAAATTGTTTTTAAATATTTAATTTGTTTCTATTTTAGTTTATAAACTTAAATCAAAATAAATTTTCTTTAACGATTTTATCGCAGTTTCTTTTCTTAAAGTTAGTTTTTCTTTGTTTTTATTTTTTAAGGAAATAATTTAATTTTGAAATTATTAAAAAACAAACTTATAATTTTATTATAATAAACAGCCCCTATTTCTTGCATCATTTTGCTTTTTAATATATATTTTTTAATAATTATTTTTGTTTTATTTTTAATACCAATTTTTTATATAAATATTTATTTTTTTATAGTTTTAGTTCTACTATTTTTTTTTCATTTGCTTCTTGAATGATTATTGTATTATTTTTTGATTATTTGTGCATTTATTTAGTTTTTTCATAAACAAATCAGAGAAATACTTAAGGATCCATAATACTAGAACTAGAACAGAACTAGAACAGAACTAGAACAGAACTAGGATAGAACTAGAACAGAACTAGAACAGAACTAGAACAGAACTAGAACAGAACTAGAACAGAACTAGA
>NC_060950.1:62888834-62915511 GCF_022045245.1 Lucilia cuprina | reverse complement strand
TTCTGTTCTAGTTCTGTTCTAGTTCTGTTCTAGTTCTGTTCTAGTTCTGTTCTAGTTCTGTTCTAGTTCTAGTTCTAGTTCTGTTCTAGTTCTGTTCTAGTTCTGTTCCAGTTCTGTTCTAGTTCTGTTCTTGTTCTGTTCTAGTTCTGTTAAGGTTCTGTTCTAGTTCTGTTCTAGTTTTGTTCTAGTTCTGTTCTAATTCAGTTCTAGTTCTGTTCTAGTTTCATTTCCATTCTAGTAAAGCTTCATTTCTAGGTATAGTTTCCTGCTAAAATGAAATGAATTTTTTACAAATAAGTCCCAATACTATTTTTAGGAAAATCCTTTGTTATATTGTGTCTTTTGTGTTGTATATTGGGAAATTTATTCAAACGGTTTATTCCGAATTTCCTTTTTCCGTTAAAGGTTGGTGTCATTAATATTTTGCCGTTGGTTGATGTCTAAGGTTAGTAGATTTAATAATAAACCAGAATATTTCAAGATAAACCAGAGAATAGAGAAAATGCAGAATTAATAATAAACTAGAATATAAAGTGCAAGTTAAACTGGGATATATAATGAATTGAGAAGACTATAGGTTAGATTATAAGAATAATAACTAGACAGACGATTAGACTATAAATTTGGCTATGGACGAAATTATAAACTAAAATATGAAAGTAAATCTTAATTACACCCTCGTTTTATTAAATGAAACCCTTAGACTACGGAGTGTACTTGGTTAAAGTATTTAACTAGTATGTAAACAATCTTAATTGTCTATAAATTCCCACCACAGTGAAAAGGTAACACGATTTGGGTTTATGTCTAGTAGATGTTGGTTTTATCAAAAGTGTGGATCAGCTTAACATTAAACAATAAAAAAAGAACATGTACTTTATGGTCTTTGATAGCAAATCAAATATTTTCCATGTTAAGAACTTCTTTAATCCCCTCGGGAAATAAGCTCCATTTGTAGGAAACTTAAACTCTTAATTTGACAAATTCACTGATAAAAACAATGCGAAACACACACACATACTCACAAAAAGTAGCTGAAGCAATTTCGTAAAGGAAACCAGGATGAACGAGAAAAAGTTTTTGGGGTTGTTTGCGGTGGGTTGTACTTTTTTAAACAATGAATTATTTGATTGTTAACGAAAAAGAAAAAATTTAATTGCATGTTTACACCTTTTATTTCTTTTTCTTTTAATTTATTTATTTGTTTATTTTTTTAAAGTCGACACGCAAAAACTATTTGCTTTAAGGGGTGAGTTTACTGCTGCTGTCCGTCTATTTAAGTGCGACCTTTGACATGGAATTATTTATGACAACAAGTAGTATTATTTAAATTTTGACATTGACATATTTTTATGTCAAGTGTGACACGTAATTGTTGATGTTGAAATGACAAATTTATAAACAGCAGCCCACATGAAAATGCATTCAAAAGGAAAACTAAGAAATGAATTTACTATTTGGTGATGATTATTAAAAAGGTGGACATTTAAGGATCTAATAAAAATGCAAATTTCTTCTAAAGAATGTTTTTTTCGAGGCGTTACAAACCAGTATTTTTAAACTCCAACATGTGCTAAGCACGTGTCTGAATTTAAAAACAAATTATTATAAACTTTTGTTTAAAAATCTACTAAAATTTAAAATAAGGGAAATAAGTTTAAGAGAATTCAAATATGTTTTAAGCTCCTTTCTTTGTGTTGACCATGACCATGTCAAAAAGTGTATAATTTTTATGCATAATTAATAGAAATGTGTCTATCATAATTTTACAACTAAATTAATATGATCATTTTCATCATCATCATCAGGTTTTACAAAGGGTAAAGAAGGTTTTACATCTGAACGTTTTTATATGAACACATGTGAATTATTTGCCTTTATTACGTTCCACACACATTAAAATATTAACTTTCAAATGTACAAAATAAATGTGACCAACTGTAAAAATGTGACAACCTGAATATTATAATATTGACTAGAACAGAACTAGAACAAAACTAGAACAGAACTAGAACAGAACTAGAACAGAACTAGAACAGAACTAGAACAGAACTAGAACAGAACTAGAACAGAACTAGAACAGAACTAGAACAGAACTAGAACAGAACTAGAACAGAACTAGAACAGAACTAGAACAGAACTAGAACAGAACTAGAACAGAACTAGAACAGAACTAGAACAGAACTAGAACAGAACTAGAACAGAACTAGAACACAACTGGGATAATGAATTAGATTTTAATTTTCTTTGATATTATTACAGTTTCTTTTTGCGGCAAATTCCACCGGTAGATCAGTATTGATTTAATCGATATTGGTCTGCATTAATATGATCATAAGCCGTGTCATTATCAGTTCGGTTATCAGACCTATACTAACCTTTTTAGCCTATATATTTGTTAAATTTTTAATAACATTTCTGATTTGTTATAAAAAAAAACTTAACTTTCTATTGTTTATTGAGTATTTGAAATAAGTTAGACAAATTGTTTTGTTACTCTATGTCTCAAATTTTAAAACTTTTCTTTTTTTTACTCCTTCTTTATCGGAAACATCCTATGAGTAACCGCTTTTTCTTCGTTTTAACTGTAACTTTGTTGTTATTTATAGTTTATTTTTGTTATTGTTGTATTTTATTGTTTTGTGTTAATTTATTTAACTATTTTGTTGTGTGTTTGTCAGAGAACAGAACTAGTAGAGCACTAGAACAGAACTAGAACAGAACTAGAACAGAACTAGAACAGAACTAGAACAGAACTAGAACAGAAGAAGTATGAATGTATAGTCGGGCATAGCCGACCATATGATACCCTACACCAGTCAGTATGTATGTTAAAAATGGGGATTATTTAAAAAAATAAAGCATTTTGTTTGTTTTTTAACATTATTTCGGAATAGTTTTACTTTTTTTGGCAAAAAACGAGATTTTTTAAGACGGCTCAAAGGGGAGTAGGGCAAAATATGGCCCTATCCTTAAAAATGTTCGTAGGGGAAGCTAAGTTTTCTTCAATATTTTTATGTAGAATTTAAAAGTGTTATTAGTGTTTGTAAGTGAATTTTGACCTTTAAGTAATTTTCTGAATGGGAGTTTGTATGGGGGATAGGGTCAAATGAAGCACGATCATTACAAAAATCGGTAGTGTCATTTAAAGTTCTATAAAACTAAGTTTTGTCGACTTTTGTTAACATAATAGATCATTTAATAATCTATTAATGATTCTAAGCCGATTGGTATACTTTAAGGTGGGTATAAGACGAATATTTTTGTATGTTACAAACATCAGCACAAACTAAAGTGGTGTAGGGTATAACTAGAACAGAACTAAACAGAACTAGAACAGAAGAGAATTTGATCAGAACTGGAACAGAACTAGAACAGAACTAGAACAGAACTAGAACAGAACTAGAACAGAACTAGAACAGAACTAGAACAGAACTAGAACAGAACTAAAACAGAACTAGAACAGAACTAGAACAGAACTAGAACAAAACTAAAACAGAACTAGAACAGAACTAGAACACAACAGAACTAGAACATAACAGAACTAGAACACAACAGAACTAGAACATAACAGAACTAGAACACAACAGAACTTGAACAAAACTAGAACAGAACTAGAACAGAACTAGAACAGAATTAGAACAGAACTAGAACAGAACTAGAACTGAACTAGAACTGAACTAGAAATGAACTAGAACTGAACTAGAACTGAACTAGAACTGAACTAGAACTGAACTAGAACTGAACTAGAACTGAACTAGAACTGAACTAGAACTGAACTAGAACTGAACTAGAACTGAACTATAACTGAACTAGAACTGAACTAGAACTGAACTAGAACTGAACTAGAACTGAACTAGAACTGAACTAGAACTGAACTAGAACTGAACTAGAACTGAACTAGAACTGAACTAGAACTGAACTAGAACTGAACTAGAACTGAACTAGAACTGAACTAGAACTGAACTAGAACTGAACTAGAACTGAACTAGAACTGAACTAGAACTGAACTAGAACTGAACTAGAACTGAACTAGAACTGAACTAGAACTGAACTAGAACTGAACTAGAACTGAACTAGAACTGAACTAGAAGTGAACTAGAACTGAACTAGAACTGAACTAGAACTGAACTAGAACTGAACTAGAACTGAACTAGAACTGAACTCGAACTGAACTAGAACTGAACTAGAACTGAACTAGAACTGAACTAGAACTGAACTAGAACTGAACTAGAACTGAACTAGAACTGAACTAGAACTGAACTAAAATTGAATTAGATCTGAACTAGAACTGAACTAGAACTGAACTAGAACTGAACTAGAACTGAACTAGAACTGAACTAGAACTGAACTAGAACTGAACTAGAACTGAACTAGAACTGAACTAGAACTGAACTAGAACTGAACTAGAACTGAACTAGAACTGAACTAGAACTAAACTAGAACTAAACTAGAACTAAACTAGAACTGAACTAGAACTGAACTAGAACTGAACTAAAATAGAATTAGATCTGAACTAGAATTGAACTAGAACTGAACTAGAACTGAACTAGAACTGAACTAGAACTGAACTAGAACTGAACTAGAACTGAACTAGAACTGAACTAGAACTGAACTAGAACTGAACTAGAACTGAACTAGAACTGAACTAGAACTGAACTAGAACTGAACTAGAACTAGAACTGAACTAGAACTGAACTAGAACAGAACTAGAACTGAACTAGAACTGAACTAGAACTGAACTAGAACTGAACTAGAGCTGAACTAGAACAGAATTAGAACTGAACTAGAACTGAACTAGAACTGAACTAGAACAGAACTAGAACTGAACTAGAACTGAACTAGAACTGAACTAGAACTGAACTAGAACTGAACTAGAACTGAACTAGATCTGAACTCGATCTGAACTAGATCTGAACTAGAACTGAAGTAGAAAACTTTTGTTTTGTTTAATTTGTTTAAACTTATTTTTGTTGACTTTTATTTTTTTGTTTATTGTTGTGATTTATTGTTTTTTGTTTTTTGTTGTAGTGTGTGTGTGAGTGAGTGGGAGTTTAAAAAATTGCTTTTTTATTTTCTTTTGTTTTTGTTATTACTGTATAAGCTTATGGTTGTTGTTGTTAATTTAGATTTTATTGTTTTTTTGTCTTTTTGATATTGAGTAGTTTTTTTTTTGTGGTTTTTTATTCATGCAACATTGAGAGAAAAAAACTGCTAAGTTTTGCTTTGTTTGTTTTAGATAAATTACTGTTTGGTGTTTTTTTTTTTGCAGAAAATTAATTTTAATATAATTTAAGGTTGTTGTTGGTATATTTTTTAATTTATATATATTTTTTTTAAAAGTACCTAGTTTTAAATAATAATTTATAATTTCTAGTTAATAATTTATTATATATATTTTTTTTGTGGGTTTATATTTTGTTTTTTTTTTTTTTGTATGAATAATAATAATAACATAGACACCAATTTGTTTTTGTTTAATTTTTTTTTATTTTTGTTTTATTTTTTTGTGTTGTTGTTTTTCTTATAAGAATATTGTTGTTTGCTATATTTTATATATTTTGCTGTTAATTTGTTTTAATATTCTATTATTTGTTTTAATGTAAAGGAAAAAATTATATTTCTTTATTAATAATTTTTGTTGTAAGGTCTAGTATTCATAAGCTACATAATTTTGTGTTTTTTTTTACTGTTTTAATAAATTTGTTTTTTATTTAATTATTTATTATATTTATTATTTATGTTTTTTTTATTTGTTAAAGAAGGCCTATGGGCGGCTTTGTCTGAGACATTTTATTTTTTAATTTTTAATGTTTTTTTATGACTTTTTCCAATTTTTTTTAATTTTCTTTTATAATTATCAATGAAGCTTTAACGAATTTTTTGGAAATTATTTGAAATCAAAGTTTTTTGGGCGTTAATTTTCTTAAAACACCTTTCTTTTTCTTGTTTTTAGTTTATTAAAACTTTACCTTCTTTAATTTATAAATCCGCCTTTATAAATCCCTGATAAAATATTTTTTTATTTATTTATTTTTATTATTTTTTATTTTTGTTAAATATCTACTATTGTTTATTTAGTTTTTCATAAGCTGTTTTATTTATTAGTTTTTTTTTTTTGGTTTTGATTTTCTATTAAAAATATAAAAGTATAAAAGAGTAACTTTTTATATTTTTTCTTTTAATTTTTTTTTTTTTGTGTTTTATTGAAAATTATAAGAGTGAAAATTTGTTTTAATTTATTTAATTATTTTAGATTTTTTTTGTTTCATTTAATTTATTTATTATCACACCATTTTATTATTATAAATATGCTGGCGGGAGGTTTTCTTTGTCTTGTTGTATTTAATTTTTTTATATTTTATTAATAAATTTGTTATTTTTCTTTTGTGTTGTTTAGTTTGTTGTAGAATAATTTATTTACAACTTAATTAATAGAATTTTTAAAAAAGTCTATAAATTTTCAGAAAAAGAACAATTTTGAATATTTGATAAAGAGTATTGGGAATTTTTTACACAGGACAACAAATTTTTAACCCAGAAAACAACTGGCCTTAAGAATTTCTCCTAACAAGTCACGCACTAAAAAGTTTTAGCTTTAAAAGCCATTTAAAGTTGTTTCAAGCTTTTTAAGTAAACGAAGTCGTATTTTAAATCTTTATTTAAAAGTTGACAGTTTAGAATATCAGATGATATAACAGTTTTTATAAGTGAGGATAACTTGCCGCTTACATAGGGCCTTAAAGAGGAAAGTAATCAATGAAGAATCGTTTAGAAATTTACGTTTTGGTCTCTGATTTTCGTTGAATTTAACATTTTAGACTTTTTTTATAAAAATTTTAATTTTTTCATTAAAAAGCTTTTTTAAGCTTTTTTTATTTAAAAGCTTTTTTGAGCTTTTTTTTAATAAAAAAGCTTTTTTATAAAAGAGCTTTTTTGAACTTTCTAATATAAAAGCTTTTTTATATAAAAGCTTTTTGAGCTTTTTTGAGCTTTCTAATATAAAGCTTTTTTGAGCTTTTTTGTATAAAAGCTTTTTTGAGCTTTTTTGTATAAAAGCTGTTTTGAGATTTTTATTTATTTATATTTTAATTTTTATGTTAAAGTTTTCATTTAAAAGCTTTTTTATTCAAAGAATTTTTAAAGTTTTTTATTTAAAAGGTTTTTGGAACTTTTTTATTGAAAAGCTTTTTGAAAAGTTTTTATTTAAACGATTTTCGAAGCTTTTTTCTTTCAAAACTTTGTTGAGTTTTTTTTATTTAAAAGCTTTTTGGATTTCTGTTGTTGAGATTTTTATATTAAAAACATTTTGGAGTTTTTTATTTAAAAAGCTTTTTGTTCAAAGAATTTTTGAAGTTTTTTTTTTACTTTAAAGATTTTTGGAACTTTTTTATTTGAAAGCTTTTTTTGAAGAGTTCTTATTTAAAAGATTTTTATTTCAAAGCTTTTTAGAGCTTTTTATTTTTATTTAAAAAATTGTTGCAGTTTTTTATTTTAAGGATTTTTATTTTTATTAAAAGGATTTTTTAATGTTTTTTATTAAAAAGGGTTGTGTAACTTTTTTATTTTAAAGCTTTTGGGAGCTTTTTTAAGATTATTTATTTAAATGATTTTTGAAGCTTTTTTAAAGGTTTTAAAACTTTTTATTTTTTATATAAAAACTTTATTATGTAAAAGCTTTTGGCAACTTTTAATTTAAAGGATTTTTAAGTTTTTTTTTGTTTAAAAGTTTTTTGAATTTTTTATTTAAAAACTTTCTGGAGCTTCTTCGAAATTTTTATTGGAAATATTTTTAAAGCTTTTTTATTTAAAGGATTTTTCGTAGCTTTTTGAAGATTTCTTATTGAGAAGTTTTGAAGCTTTTTTATTCCTAAGTCTTTTAAAGCTTTTATATTTAAGGAATTGTTTGAATTTTTTATCTTTTTTAAAGATTTTTTTTATGAAAAGATTTTTGAAGCTTTTTAGAGCTTTTTTAGAGCTTTTTTAGAGCTTTTAAGTTAAAAACTTATTGGTTCTAATATAAAAAAAGCTTTTTGAATCTATTTTATTTAAAATCTGTTTAAAGCTTTTTTATTTAAATAATTTTTTAACCTTTTTTATTTAAAATTTTTTTGGAACTTGTTATTTAAAAGCTTTTTGGATTTTTTTTACTTAAAGAGATTTTTCACTTAAAACCTTTATGGAGTTTTTATTTAAAAACTTTTTGTAGTAGTTTATTTAAAGGATTTTTGAAGCTTTTGAGCTTTTATATAAAAACGTTTTGAAACTTTTCTATTTAGTCTTTTATAATGGTTTTGCAGCTTTTTTATAAAAAAAAGTTCTTTGTGGTCTTAGTTATTTATAAGCTTTTTTAAATTTTAATGCATGTTTTTAAAGCTCTTGCTTGTCTTTTAAACAAAAAATTCTTAGAGGTTTTTATATAAAATAAGTTTTTATAAAACAGCTTTTGAAACTTTTTAACAAAAATATTTTTTTATAAAAATTAAAAGCTTTTTACAGCTTTTTCATAAAACAAAACTTTATAAAACTTTTTTGTTCATATAAGAGCTTTGGTGTTTATTTATTAAAAATTCCATTTAAATATATGAATTAAATGAAAAGGCTCGTTTGTGGTACAAAAACTGGAGGAATTTCATTAGGGAGGATTGGTAGCTCCCGTTTGAATTACATGAAAAAATCTTATATCTGAGAAACTTTTAGAGAAGAAATCCCTAGAGCTTGAAGTTCACAAAATTTACCCAAACAACTTGGAACATATGTGGAGAAAAAACTTTTGAACAATAGAAGTTTTGCAATTCCCAACTAGTTAAAAAAGATTTAAAAAATCATTGCAAATTTTCAAAATTCTTAGAGATTTTTTGCTGAAAATTTAAATACAAATCATAATTTTTAAATTAATTTAAGAATTCTTAATTTCTATAATTTATTAATAATACCTAATAATTATCGTAAATTTTCTTTTAATTATTAATATATTTTAATTTTTTTCTAAATATCTTCATAACATCGTTCCTACTAAAAGAAGAAAAAAATTTTGTTTAAATTTATAATTTTTAAATAATTTATTCATAAATTACCGAAACAAAATTTCCAATAAATTATTGAAAATTTGTTTAGTTTTTTTTAAATTAATAATTATTCATTGTTTAAATTTTCGTATATACATTTGATAATTTTTTATAATTTATTTAATATAATTTTAGACTTTTTTCTATTTTTGTTTTTTTTTTCTTACTACTGTATCACATTTATTATTAGAAGAGGTTTATGCGGGGTAACTGTACCTGGTTGTTTTTCAAAAACAAACTAAAAACCTTTTCAAATTACAAAATCTCTTAAAATTCCTTTAAGAAATTCGCTTTAAGAAATTTGTTTTAAGTTTGTTTTTATTTTTGCTTTTTTTCTGACAAGTACTTGACCCATTTTACTTATTTTTTTCTTGAAACAAAATTTCCAAATTTATTTATTTATATTTTTTTAAAACTATATAATTTTAATATAATTTGATTATTTTCTTCACTTTTGTAGTTGTTTTCTATATACAATTAATTTGTTATTGTTTTAATTAAATATTTTGTTTGTATTACCACCTAATATCATAGCTAGTTTGTGAGTTTATTTCATTTTTCTTAATTTTTACAAGTTTGTTTTGGTTGGTTTATTTTTTTATATTATTAATTACGTTTTTTACTTAAAAACTATTATAAACAAAATTAAAAAAAAAAAAAAAACAAAGAAAAAATTGCAAAAAAATATAAAAACCGCATTCATGACTTTAACTAATAGTTTGGATAATAGTTGAAATTATAGTTCAAATTATTAGCCTATTCTATAATTTAGTCTACAGCTAAGAATGATCTTGGTGTAATCTGTAGTATAGTCTCTAGTATATTCTATGGTCTATATTAAATAGGCTAGCGGATAGTCTGGTCGATATTCTAGTCTATAGTCTATTCTATAGTCTATAGTCTAGTCTATAGTCTAGTCTTTAGCATAGCCTATAGTCTAGTCTATAGTCTCGGCTATAGCCTATTCTATAGACAAGTCTATAGTCTAGTCTATAGTCTAGTCTATAGTCTAGTCTACAGTCCAGTCTATAGTCTACTCTATAGTCTAGTCTGTAGTCTAGTCTATAGTCTAGTCTATAGTCTAGTCTATAGTCCAGTCTATAGTCTACTCTATAGTCTAGTCTGTAGTCTAGTATATAGTCTAGTCTATAGTCTAGTCTATAGTCAAGTCTATAGTCTAGTCTATAGTCTAGTCTATAGTCTAGTTTATAGTCTAGTCTATAGTCTAGTCTATAGTCTAGTCTAGTCTATATTCTAGTCTAGTCTATAGTCTAGTCTATAGTCTAGTCTATAGTCTAGTCTATAGTCTAGTCTATAGTCTAGTCTATAGTCTAGTCTATAGTCTAGTCTATAGTCTAGTCTATAGTCTAGTCTATAGTCTAGTCTATAGTCTAGTCTATAGTCTAGTCTATTGTCTAGTCTATAGTCTAGTCTATAGTCTAGTCTATAGTCTAGTCTATAGTCTAGTCTATAGTCTAGTCTATAGTCTAGTCTATAGTCTAGTCTATAGTCTAGTCTATAGTCTAGTCTATAGTCTAGTCTATAGTCTAGTCTATAGTCTAGTCTATAGTCTAGTCTATAGTCTAGTCTATAGTCTAGTCTATAGTCTAGTCTATAGTCTAGTCTATAGTCTAGTCTATAGTCTAGTCTATAGTCTAGTCTATAGTCTAGTCTATAGTCTAGTCTATAGTCTAGTCTATAGTCTAGTCTATAGTCTAGTCTATAGTCTAGTCTATAGTCTAGTCTATAGTCTAGTCTATAGTCTAGTCTATAGTCTAGTCTATAGTCTAGTCTATAGTCTAGTCTATAGTCTAGTCTATAGTCTAGTCTATAGTCTAGTCTATAGTCTAGTCTATAGTCTAGTCTATAGTCTAGTCTATAGTCTAGTCTATAGTCTAATCTATAGTCTAGTCTATAGTCTAGTCTATAGTCTAGTCTATAGTCTACTCTATAGTCTAGTCTATAGTCTAGTCTATAGTCTAGTCTATAGTCTAGTCTATAGTCTAGTCTATAGTCTAGTCTATAGTCTAGTCTATAGTCTAGCCTATAGTCTAGTCTATAGTCTAGTCTATAGTCTAGTCTATAGTCTAGTCTATAGTCTAGTCTATAGTCTAGTCTATAGTCTAGTCTATAGTCTAGTCTATAGTCTAGTCTATAGTCTAGTCTATAGTCTAGTCTATAGTCTAGTCTAGTCTATAGTCTAGTCTAGTCTATAGTCTAGTCTATAGTCTAGTCTATTATCTATTCTAAAGTTTAGTCTATTGTCTAGTCTATAGTCTAGTCTATAGTCTAGTCTATAGTCTAGTCTATAGTCTAGTCTATAGTCTAGTCTATAGTCTAGTCTATAGTCTAGTCTATAGTCTAGTCTATAGTCTAGTCTATAGTCTAGTCTATAGTCTAGTCTATAGTCTAGTCTATAGTCTAGTCTATAGTCTAGTCTATAGTCTAGTCTATAGTCTAGTCTATAGTCTAGTCTACAGTCTAGTCTAAAGTCTAGTCTATAGTCTAGTCTATAGTCTAGTCTATAGTCTATTCTATAGTCTAGTCTATAGTCTAGTCTATAGTCTAGTCTATAGTCTAGTCTATAGTCTAGTCTATAGTCTAGTCTATAGTCTAGTCTATAGTCTAGTCTATAGTCTAGTCTATAGTCTAGTCTATAGTCTAGTCTATAGTCTAGTCTATAGTCTAGTCTATAGTCTAGTCTATAGTCTAGTCTATAGTCTAGTCTATAGTCTAGTCTATAGTCTAGTCTATAGTCTAGTCTATGTCTAGTCTATAGTCTAGTCTATAGTCTAGTCTATAGTCTAGTCTATAGTCTAGTCTATAGTCTAGTCTATAGTCTAGTCTATAGTCTAGTCTATAGTCTAGTCTATAGTCTAGTCTATAGTCTAGTCTATAGTCTAGTCTATAGTCTAGTCTATAGTCTAGTCTATAGTCTAGTCTATAGTCTAGTCTATAGTCTAGTCTATAGTCTAGTCTATAGTCTAGTCTATAGTCTAGTCTATAGTCTAGTCTATAGTCTAGTCTATAGTCTAGTCTATAGTCTAGTCTATAGTCTAGTCTATAGTCTAGTCTATAGTCTAGTCTATAGTCTAGTCTATAGTCTAGTCTATAGTCTAGTCTATAGTCTAGTCTATAGTATAGTCTATAGTCTGGTCTATTGTCTAGTCTATAGTCAGTCTATAGTCTAGTCTATTGTCTAGTCTGTAGTCTAGTCTATAGTATAGTCTATAGTATAGTCTATAGTATAGTCTATAGTGTAGTCTATAGCCTAGCCTATAGCCTAGCCTATAGTCTAGCCTATAGTCTAGCCTATAGTCTAGCCTATAGTCTAGCCTATAGTCTAGTCTATAGTATAGTCTTTAGTCTATCCTATAGTCTAGTCTATAGTCTAGTCTATAGCCTAGTCTATAGTCTAGTCTATAGTCTAGTCTATAGTCTAGTCTGTGGTCTAGTCTTTAGTCTAGTATATAGTCTAGTCAATAATCTAGTCTGGTCTTTTTGTAGTCTAGTTTATAGTCCATATTTTAGTGTTGTATTTATGTGGAGCTTTTCCACATAAGAAGCTTTTAAAATCTGCTATTAAAAGTTATTTTTTTTCCAGAAATTTTTGAAAATAGTTTTTTTAAAACATAAAAATAAACTTTAAAATTTAATGATTTTATCATATTAAAGCTTTTTCCAATATTCCAATAGTGTTTTTTTTTTTTTTTTTTTTTGGTTTAAAAGAGCTTTTAAAAAGTTTTTGAGAAAAAAGTTGTAAACAATTGATGTTTAAAACTTTTAGTAGATTCTTTTAAAAAAAACTTTTGTAAGTTTTTTTTTTTTGCATATAAAAAGCTTTTTCCTTTTTTTTAATTGAAAGGAAAATTATTACACTTTAAATAACATAAACTTTAAAAAAACATTTAATTATTAAATCAAACATATAAAATCTTAATATTACAAATATTTACAATATTTTTATATTTAATAGATTTAAAATTTTGTAACTTTATGTATTGCAGGGAATTATTTTACAATATTTTATGGAAATATTTTTACAACTATTTTTGTTTTTATAAAATTAATTTTATTGATTTTTCTTTTTTTTTATATTTTTTCAGGGATTATTGGTTTGTTGGTGACTACTAAAGTTTTGTGGGGGGTAAGTAACTTGTTTTTGGATTTTTTTTGTGTAATATTTTTATATAATTTTTATTATTTATTATTTTTAGTATGACAAGAAAAAATTATAATTATTTTGATGTGTGGAAAATAGCTGCCATGTTTTTTTTAAGTTGTTTTTGTAGTAATTTATTTTTATTATTCATAATGATATGAGTTGTGTTATTATTTTTCTTTTCTGTTTTTTTTTTTTAATTAATTTTTTTAATAATTATTATTTAAATATTATTAAAATCTATAATTAAATTCAGTTTTCGTTTACTTTGTGTGAGATTTTCATCCTCGAACGCCTTAACAGCAACGAGTTATAGGAAAAAAATGCTAAAATTAAAAAAAGCTTTTTTATAAAATTGTTATTAGCTTTATATATAACATCTAAATCCGCTTACCTTTTTATCAAGCTTTTCCCTGCCTAATGCTGCTTGTAGTCGTTCGCTTCTTGCGCCTAAGCCTTGCTTGGTTTTCTCCTAAGCTTTGCTTGGCTCCTTTCTTCTTTCTTCTTCCTTTAAATTAATATTAGTTTTTTCTTTGTTTTTTTTATTCTTTAAGTATGAAAAAAAATTGTGCTTTTTTGTCCAGTTTTTTCTTCTTTCTTTTTGTATATTACTTTCATGCTCCCATTTTAACTGCCAGAGATTATGTAGTCCTTGGTTTTAGTTTCTTTATATTTGTTTTTGTTTTATCTATTCATTTTCCTCCTCTTTCGTCTTGTGTTTTGTATTGTGTGGAAACCTTTATCTAAATATACATTGACTTGAGTTTGGGTATTTTATTTCGCAAAAAACCTTTAAAGGTTTTTCTTTCTTAAATTATTATAAATTTTTCATAGTTTTTCATTTTTCTACAGATTCGATTGTTTTTAGCTAAGGAACTTTTTTTTTTGGTTAATAATAAAATGTAGGAAAATTTTAGTTATAAAAAAGGATAAATCATAAATTTTAAAACCTATAAATTAAAAACCAAAAATTCAGCACTATATTCAACTTAAGCTCTTCTTCTGTCGAACCAGAAATACTATGGGTATATAACCAGTTTGTCCTGATGTTTGTGGTTCCATTTTAAAGTATAACAAAAGGCATAGAAGGTAATTCTATGTTGATTAACCCATGTCCGTCCGTACATTTGTCCGTCCATCCATGCGTCCGTCCGTCCATCTGTCTATTAAATATGATAATCAAAGTTACGTTCGCAATTTTAAAGATATATGGATTTAAAGGTTTTGAAAAAAGCTATTAAAAGCTTTTAACAGTTTACAATGCAAATATATTTGCAATTTCTGTTAAAACTTTCTAGCATTTATTTCATAAAAAGCTCTCATCATTTTTTATATAAAACCTTTCATCAGTTTCCTATGAAAATATTTTTGGAATTAAAAAAAGCTTTTTGCTGGTTTTTTCATAAATAACTTTAATTAGTTTTCTATGAACATATTTAGAAAATTTTTAAAGAAGCTTTTTGCAGATTTTTCCAAAAAAGCTATTTATTTTTAAAAAAATCTTTTTAGCATTTTTTTTTTATAAAAAGCTCTCATCAGTTTTTAAGATGTTTTATTTATAAAAAAGCTAGTTTTCTATGAAAATGTTTTTGAAATAACATATTTTATAAAAATCTTTCCCATAGAAATAACACATTTAAAAGCTGTTTTATAAAAAGCTTTCTCATAGAAATAACACATTTAAAAGCTGTTTTATGAAAAGCCTTCTTATAGAAATAACAAATTTTAAAGCTGTTTTATAAAAAGCTTTCTCATGGAATTTGAAGACTAATCTATAGTCTAGACTATAGACTAATCTAGTCCATAGTCTGGACTATAAATTAGTCTATAGTCTGGACTATAGATAAGTCTATAGTCTGGACTATAGATAAGTCTATAGTCTGGATTAAAGATAAGTCTATAGCCTGGACTATAGATAAGTCTGGATTAAGTCTGGATTAAAGATAAGTCTATAGCCTGGACTATAGATAAGTCTATAGTCTGGACTATAGATAAGTCTATAGTCTGGACTATAGATAAGTCTATAGTCTGGACTATAGATAAGTCTATAGTCTGGACTATAGATAAGTCTATAGTCTGGACTATAATAGATTAGTCTATAGTATGGACTATAGATTAGTTTATGGTCTGTACTATAGATTAGTCTATAGTCTGGACTATTGATTAGTCTATAGTCTGCACTATAGATTAGTCTATAGTCTGGACTATAGATTAGTCTATAGTCTGGACTATAGATTAGTCTATAGTCTAGACTATAGATTAGTCTATAGTCTGGACTATATAAACTAGATTATAAACTATAGATTAGTCTATAGTCTGGACTATAGAGTAGTATATATTCTGGACTATAGATTATTCTAAAGTCTGGACTATAAATTATTCTATAGTCTATATATTAGTTTATAGTTGGACCCTAGTTTAGTTTATAATCTGACCTATTGTTTAGTCTGTGGTGTGGACTATACTTTAGTGAATATTCTGGACTATTGCTTTGTCTATAGTCTAGACTTTAGTTTAATCTAAAGTGTGGATTATAGTAAAGCCTTTAATCTGGACCTAAGTTTAATTGGAATTTTGGATTATAGTTTATAGTCTAGACTATAGTGTGGTCTACAGTATCTTTATTCTGGACAATTGTTTGGATTAGTATAGTTTATAGAATTTCAAGCTTCATTGTTGCTGTACAAATCTAATTGGTGGGATGAAGAATTATGAAACGATTCCTTGTTTAACACACTAGTGCCTGAATGTTTTTTTGGTTTTCAAAATAAAAATTTCTTTAAAATTAAAAATAAAACAGCCAATTTTTTTTTAGATTTTTATGTTTTTGTTTAAATAAACAAAAATTTTCTTTATATTGAAAATAATATAAAAAAAAAACAAATAAAAGAAAATTGTTTAGTTATCATATATGTATATATAATGTGAATAATAAAGATGTATTTAATATATAAAAATTTTGAAAATTTTGTCATAAATGTATTTTTTCTATACAAACTAAATGAGAATTCTAAAAAAACTAAAATAATAATAATAAAAAAGTATACATTTTTGTGTTGAAGGTGAAAGAGAGAAAAAATAGTTGAAATTAAAGTTTGAATAAAAGTAAAATAATAATAATAAACAAAATAATACCATAATGTATTTACATAAACAAATGTTTTATAAATTTATAAAACAAAATTATTGTTTTCAATACTTTTTGTTTTCTTCTTTAAAGTTAATTAAAAATTCATTTTCAAAATGTTTTTTTTTTCTTTAAATTTTTACAAAATTTTTCAAATATTTCAAAATTTCTTTTTGTGTTTGTTTTTTTTTTTTACAACTAAAAGCTAATAATACCTTAGAATTTGTTTTTGTTTATTTATAAATTAATAAATTTTATTTCAAAATTTTTACATGACTTTTTGTTTTTTTGTTGAAAAGAATTTGCTTAGCATTGTTAACTGGTTTAATATAGAAGTTTATTTAAGTTTTTATTTAAAGAAATTATATAAATTTACAATTTTTTTTACATTTATAATTTAGACAATTTTAGTTTTTGTTTTTTTTTTAACAAAAACATTTTGGGTTTTTTTTTTCTTTCAATTAAGGTTTTGAAAATTGAAATTTTGTTACAAAACTTAATTAAATTTTATACAATTTGTTGAGTTGTCATTTCTACTTTTTTTATTCGTCTGCCTGACAAACGATATAATTTACAAAATTATAATTTCTTTTAGTTTTTCTCAAACTTTAAAATATATTTTTTTAAATTTTTATTTAAGTTTTTAAAATTAAATTAATTTCTTTAAATTAAAAAGCTTTTTACAATTTGTTTTCTTTATTTATTAAAAAAAAAAATTGTTAAATATATTTTACAAAAAAACTTGTGTGTGTGAGTTTTTGTTTTATTTTAAATAATTATTTACATTTAAAATTTAGTTTTTTTTTTTTAAATTCATTTCATTTAAGTATAAAATATAAAAATATTTTTTTGTTTATTTATTTTATCAATTAATTTTGTCTTTTTTTTATTCAGTTTCCAAGTTTAATTTATAGTTTATTGTTTAAATCCTAAAATTGTTTAATTTCTATAATAATAAAAAAAGTATTTTTTTTAATTCATATTTTTTATAGTTTTTCATATAAATACTTGTATATATATATGTATATATAAAAAAAGGAGTTAAGAAATTGGTGGCATTTGTTTAGTAAGTGTGTAAATAGTTTAATGCTAGTCTTTTTTATACAGAAACCTATGTAAAGACAAATAAAAGGAAAAAAACGAAAACAACAAAATTTAATTAAAAAAACTTTGCTAACTATTTTCAAATAATTTTCAAAATAGCTTCACTTTTAAGCTTAATAGCTAAAAGCTTTTTTTTCTCTTTCAAAAACTAAACAAAAGTTGACTCAAGCTAAAAGAAATGATAACTTTTTGCTCTTGATTCTTGTAAATTAACAAAAGCTTATAGAACTGACAAAACGAAAGTTAACAAAAGCTTTAAAGCTTATAAATAAGCTGCAGCATTTTAAATTTTAAAATAACTTAAAAAAAAAGCTTTAAAGTTTTGTTCTTTTCCATAAACTAATAAAAAGTTGACTCAAGCTAAATGAAATAATAACTTTTTGCTCTTAATTCTTATAAGTTAACAAAAGCTTATAGAACTGGTAAAACGAAAGTTGACAAAAGCTTTAAAGCTTATAAATAAGCTGCAGCATTTTTAATTTTAAAATATAGTTTAGACTATAGTTTGGTCTTAAATCGGGACAATAAATTAATGCATAGTTTGCAGTTAGTTTAGTCTATTATCGGGATCATAGTTTAGTCTATAAACTGGACTATAGTAGTCTATAAACTGGACTATTATTTAGTCTACAAACTGGTCTATAGTTTAATCTATAACTTATGCTATAGTTTACTCTATAGTCAAGACTATAGCTTTGTCTATTACCTGAACTATAGCTTAGTTTAGTCTGAAGATTGGACTATAGTTTATTCTATAAACTGGACTGTTAGATCGTCTGTAGTCTTTACTATAGTTTATTCAACAGTCGAGCAATAGTTTAGTCTATAGCCTGGATTATAGCATAGTTAATAGTATGGACTATAGCATAGTTTACAATTTAGATTATAGTTTAGTTTGTAGTCTTAGCTATGTTTAGTTTAGTCTGTAGACTAGACTATAATTAAGTTTTCAGAGTAGACAAAAGTTTAGTTTAGTTTTGTCTACAGTCGGAACTATAGACTGGACTGCAGTTAATTCTATAAACTGGACTTTTACTGGACTATAGTTAATTGTACAGTCTGGACTATATGTCGGTCTACAATCTGGACTATAGTTTAGTGTACAGTCTAGACCATAGTTTGGTCTATAGTCTTGACTACAAAATAGTTTAGTCTATAATCAGGGACTTTAGATTTAATTATAGTCTGAACTATAGTTTAGTTTGTAGACTTGACTATAGTTTAGTCTGTATACTAGACTTATGATCTATAAGTCTTGACTATAGATTAAAGTGTGGAGTATAGTTGATTCTACAATTTGGACTATTGTTTGTTCCACAATTAGTCTAGACCATAGTTAAATCTGTAATCTTGACTGTATTCAGTTCAGTTTACAGTCTAGAAAATAGTTTAGTTAATAGTCTGAACTAGGGTTTAGTCCGTAGTCTGGGCTTAATTATAGTCTGGACTATGGATTAGTCGGTAGAATGGACTATAGTTTTTCTAAAGTCTTGGCAATAGTTTAGTGTATAGCCTGGACTGTGGAATAGTCTGTAGTCTGGACTATAGTTTAGTCCATAGGGTGGTCTAAAGTATAGTCTGGGCTATGGATTAGTCGGTCCGGACTATAGTTTATTCTAAAGTCTTGACAATAGATTAGTGTATATTCTGGACTGTGGATTAGCCTGTAGTTTTGACAATAGTTTATTCTACAGTCTGGACTATAGTTTAGTCTAAATTCTAGACAATAGTCTGTAGTCTTGACTGTATTTAGTTTAGTCTGTAGGCGGACTATAGTTCAGTATGTTGTCTACAGTTTAGACTACAATATTGTCAAGACTACAGTTTAAAGTGTGTACTATAGTTTATTCCATAATCTGGACCATATTTCGGTCTAGAGATAAGCCTGTAAACTTGTTTATATTAAATTTAGTTTACAGTCTG
Source organism: Lucilia cuprina (assembly GCF_022045245.1). NCBI lineage: Eukaryota > Metazoa > Arthropoda > Insecta > Diptera > Calliphoridae > Lucilia > Lucilia cuprina. The sequence continues at coordinate 62,896,127 of NC_060950.1, read as the reverse complement.
GACTTTTGTATAGTTTACAGTCTAGACAATAATATAGTATATAATCTAAACAGTTGTTTTGTTTATAGACTGGACTATAGCTTAGTCTATATTTTTATGCTTTGTAACTAATCGAATGCCTATTGATTGATAATGACTTGAGTTAGAAGAAACTTTTTTGAATAAAACGAATTTTTAATATATATTCATTATTTGAACTTTGCTAGAGATCCTGTTGTATTAAAGTATCAGTTTAAGCTTTTGAAAGGTTAAAGACTTTTCTGGGTATATTTAAGCTTTCAATAAATAAGTTATTTTTTAAATTTTAAAACAAATAATTTCTTTTTTTGAAAATTTTAAGAAAATAAGCGAAAATTTGTGCTAATAAAGCTTTACGTTGAAAGCATTAAATGTTGGTGAAAAAGCTGTTAAGAAAAAGGTTATTCCGAAAAAAAAAACTTTTGATTTTATGAAAATTGAAACGAATTCACGACAAGTGATTTCTTTAGAACTTTATACAGATATTAACATAAATCTTTGGAGAACTAAAGAATTATTGGGGGGAAAAGCTCTCTTGCAAATCTATTGATTTGACAACTCGATAACAATGAGTAGAGTTGAGTTAACTTTTTAACGCTTTATTAAAAGTCATAAGAAAATTATCGAAAGCTTTGATTCAAGCTTTAAAGTTAGTGTATTTAAAAAGCTTTTTTAAAAATGTTGTTTTTGCTACAAATTGCCCGGTTCTATGAATATTTAAACGATATCATTAGAAACGTTTATTTTTTTTATTAAAAAAAACTTTTTAGAGATCTCTTTAAGAACTTATTACTAGGAAAAAGAAGATTTTTAGTTTAGCCATGTCTCCGATCATAATCGTAGGTGAATTATGTAGAAGTTTATTTTAAAACAAATTTATAACAAATGATAAGTTTAGCTTTAAAATTAAATAGAAAAAATTTTTGATTAAATATAAATGACATATGACATATGAGTGTTACAACTGGACACTCTTTCGCCCTAATAACTTTGCCAGCTGCTAATTATTTCAAATTGTAAATAAATTTCATACTTAATCCTTCAAAATAAATCCTATACTGTTCCCTTCAACCATTTTTACATTTACAGAAAAAAAAAATAAATAAAATCTCTTTCAAATATTTATCAAAAATTTTTGAATCCCACTTTCATCTGCCCACAATTTTAAAATAATTTACCACTAATAACACTTAAAACCGATGCCCCCAATTTCCAACTAAATCACATTAGTCATCATTTGAGCGTATTATAAATATTGTCAAGACCACCTGAATCAGACTGGCTGCCGCTTAAGGCCCTAGCACCTATTGTGCCATTTGTACCCACATCGACGGTAGTTATATGGGATCGCGCATTATTACGCGCTTTATGGGTTTTATTGCTGTGGTTGTTGTTGGTTGTTATTGGCTTGCTGTTGACCTTATTGGCAGCATAATTTTCTCCTAAAGGTTCATCGCCCAGATATACAGTGTGATAGGACACTGGACTGGCCGAGCAGTTGATTTGTACACGACTTATAGCACTGCCAAGATTGTGGGCTGACGCTGAGGTTGCCGCTGCTGTTGCTGCTTGCTGGGGTGTATAGGTGAGTGAGGCATAGTCCCCATAATCATCTGAGATCTGTGTGGAATGTGTAGCTGCCGAAAATGTATCACGTGTATGAGAAGAAGGTATACCACCCATGGCACTAGCTTCATGGCATATTTCCGCATAAATATTCTCCTTGGTATAGTCTAATAAATGTAAAGCTTGTCGTATTGTACCAGCTGGTACATCGGGGGGACTACCCTCATCACTGGATAATATTAAAGAGTCTCGTACACTGGAATATGGTAAATCATCTTCTATAAAACTTGTGGGTGTTAGAGGTGACATTAAAGAAGTATTTTGTGATTGTGAGTGATGGCCCAAGAGGGAGAGGCCACCAGCAGCTCTACGACCAGTTACCGGTTCGCCTATATTGAATTCTAATCTTTTGTCAAAAGATCTATTGTTGCTATTGCTGTGATTTTGATTTGTTTGATTTTTCAGTTGGGCTAGAGATCTCTTGTTTTCTCCGATTTGCATTTTCTGCGGCAAAGAAAAGTTGAGCAGTTGATGTAAACTCGAAGAGGATTTACTGTATTGCTTGGTCTTCACATGAAACTCATTGTAAAGTTTTTCGGTTATAAACGAGGTTTGTAAAGGTTCACGATTCTCCATGTCTTCGATATCGGTGCCAGCCTCTGAAATTGTGTCTGTAGTGTGATGTGAAGCCAATAAATCGGGTTTACGCAACTGTCGGCCTATAACATCGATATCTTGCAAAGACATGGATTTTTGCAAAATATTAGGTTCGGTGGCCATGATTTTATTCGAGGCAAACTTGTTAAATTTTTCATTAATGGTAGCCAAGGTAGTGGTCTCGGTGTCAGAGCAACCTATATCCGAATTGCCACCACTTAGTTCCGAAGCACATTCTGAGTGTTCGTGCTGTGTATGGGTTTTATCACCAAATCTTTCCTGTAGTAATTTAGACATATCGGAGTAACGTTCCATGCTCATTTTCTTGGCCTGTACGTCCAAATCCAAAGAAGTCAAAGATTTTACCGAGTTTTTATCCTGTTTCTTAAACCACTTCTTTTTGGTCGATTGAAACACTTTCATTTTTTCCGATATTCTATTGGCTTGCTGATCAAAGGCCTGTTCTTTATTTTCGAGATTTTGTAAGTCCGTTTTACTCAAGAATATTATAGAATCCTCTTTTTCATGAGCTGATATCGTTGTCTTTTCTCTTCTCAGCAATTTGGGCAGATGCAAGGGCTTGAGTATTTTCAAACCCTCTACTCTTGATTTGGATATGGATCTTTCAGATCTTTGTAAAATTTCTACTTCTACCATTTTTAAAAACTGATCACAGTTAAATTGACAAAATTTCAAAATGTTCTGTACATTCGTATTGGCTAACATGCGCTGTTCATTCTCAAAGCCTAAAGTATTTTTGACCAATTGCATTTCTTTGGTTAAATGTAATTTACGCAAGTGCAAAGGACTTTGCATATCGACATCTTCTATGGGACAGGCTATAATCACATTTTCCGTGGTAATTCTATTGATGCAAATATTTTCGGGTATTGCATTGGCACAGCCTGTCGGACCCGATATATACTTAAGGGTCATGGGTAATTCTTTATGTGGGGTTATCAAAGCCGTTATTCTATGCACACAATCGGGATTGATTTTCTTCTGACCCGCCTCGTTGGACATATCCAAACGTTTTTGCAGTATTTGTGGTATGCCCGGTTCAATTTCATAGAATTTACCTTTGGTAGCCAGTGAAACATAGAGCGTTTGTCTTTGTTCATTTAATAGTTGAGCATAACGACTTCTCTCCTTTTCTCGACCATGACTGGAATTGGGTTTTGAATTACCCAGTCCACCACATGATATGGTAGAGCCTATAGCGGTATGTTCCTGCTTACCATCTTCATAAACCGCCAACAATTTAAAGACTTGCCCTCCCCGGGCTGTAGTCTTTACATATTGAGGTCGATTATTGGAATTATTCGAATTGGATGAATATATATTTAGACATCCTTCTGTGGGAGAATTGGCATTGCTGCCATTCGCTTGAGATTCCATAAAAGCTGGCATATTTTCTACTGAAATAAATTTGCAAACACGCTCTCGCACCAATTGCACCAGCGATGTGTATAGGGTAGCTGTTGGCAGACCTTTATCGTTGAGTAAAGAGAAATAGCCTGAAAGAAAAGTAAGAGAAAGAGAGAGCAATTAGTAAAATGTTATTTCTTTAAAATATGTCTTTTAGGTTGTGGTCTATTTTGAACACCAAAAATAAATTTGGTCTTTAATTTGGACTATAGTTAGATTAAGAATCTATAACAGCCAACAGATAAAGTCCAGTCTTTAACCAGTCTTACAGTCATTTTGAATAAACATTAAGTTTGGACTAGACTATAAAAGTGACCATATACCTTACTGCGGAATATAGTCTGTAGTCTAGACTAGGCTAAAAAATAGACTATAGTTATAACTTTAGACTAAACTATAAGCTATATTATATGCTAGACTATAGGCTTAACTATACACCCGATTATAAAACTGACTATGGACTAGACTAAACCTAGAGTATAAGGTGGACTATAGATAGAATATAGGCTACACTATAGACTATCGACTAGACTATAGACTATATACTAGACTGTAGACAATATACTTGACTATAGACTATACTATATACTTTAGACTAGACTAGACTATCGACAATAGACTATATATACTAGACTAGAATATAGACTAGACTATAGACTAGACCATAGACTAGACTATAAACTATAAAGTAAACTGTAGACCAGTCTATTGACTAGACTATAGACAAGACTATTGACTAGACTATAGACAAGACTATAGACTAGACTACAGATTAGACTACAGATTAGACTATAGATTAGACCATAGACTAGACTATAGACTAGACTATAGACTAGACTATAGACTAGACTATAGACAAGACTATAGACTAGACTATAGACTAGACTACAGACTAGACTATAGACAAGACTATAGACTAGACTATAGACTAGACTATAGACTAGACTATAGACAAGACTATAGACTACATTATAGACTAGACTATAGACTAGACTATAGACTAGACTATAGACTAGACTATAGACAAGACTATAGACTAGACTATAGACTAGACTATAGACTAGACTATAGACTAGACTATAGACTAGACTATAGACTAGACTATAGACTAGACTATAGACTAGACTATAGACTAAACTATAGACTAGACTATAGACTAGACTATAGACTAGACTATAGACTAGACTATAGACTAGACTATAGACTAGACTATAGACTAGACTATAGACTAGACTATAGACTAGATTATAGACTAGACTATAGACTAGACTATAGACTAGACTATAGACTAGACTATAGACTAGACTATAGACTAGACTATAGACTAGACTATAGACTAGACTATAGACTAGACTATAGACTAGACTATAGACTAGACTATAGACTAGACTATATACTAGACTATGGACTAGACTATAGACTAGACTAGACTATAGACTAGACTATAGACTAGACTATAGACTAGACTATAGACTAGTCTATAGACTAGACTTTAGACTAGACTATAGACTAGACTATAGACTAGACTATAGACTAGACTATAGACTAGACTATAGACTAGACTATAGACTAGACTATACACTAGACTATACACTCGACTATAGACTAGACTATAAATTACATTATAGATTTAAGACAAATTTGAGTTTTGTTGTTTACTTTTATGTCTGAGTTAAAAACTGCTTTCAGCCATAAAAAAACTGTTTTGGCTAGAGATAATTAAAGTTCATCTTCTTTTTTTAAATTTCAAACAAAATTAATGGCAATTTAAAAATTGTTTACATTAAACTAAATAAATTACTCCACTCATTGTTAACTACAATTGTTACTAAGCCATTATTTGTTGCTTTTTTTTTGTTTATTTTGTTAGTAATATTACTAACAACAATTGTTTATAAACTAACTATAGACATTAAGTAATTCACAATTAGCACGTAAATGTTTAATGAGACACAAATAAAAAATCTACATAAATAAATGTAATATCATCTGGATGTTATCATCATAATGATGTTCCATTGTTATAAACAGAATTTTTTGTAGATCGACAAAAAAAAATAAGAAGAAAAATTTACTTTATAGAAACCAGTCAGAAGAAGAGACTTTCATATGGTAATTTTGTTTATTTTAGGCCAGAAGAAACTGATTAAAAATCAGCCAAGCTTTACAAAATATAAAAATTGTGAAATTGTTAGTCATGTTTAGATGTGTGAAAAATTTAAACATGATCTCTTATTGCATTTCTTTTGATTTATTTCTCCAGACCTATTGTAAATGATTTGTAATTATCCTTAAATAATACTAATGAATTGCTTCTTGTCTTTACTCGTCAGTGAAACATTTCACTAACTAATGCGCCAGTACACAAATACTAAGAAAGAGTGTCAGGAAAAGGCAATACATATAAACATACATACGTGTATGGGTGTATATGATAGTATGTGTGTTCATTTACTTATTAAGTAAAAGGACAATATAAAATATTGCATTTCTGTGTAGTCACTTGAGCGAAAATTTTTACTATAGCATGAGTGAGTATGTGTAGTAATGTTAGTTGAAGTAAATAGTTGCTGTAGTAGTGGTAGTTTATCAATAATCCTATTTTATACTAAAAGCTTCATTTTAATTTCGTTTGACACTTTTAAGCTTTTGCTTCAAGCAAAGAAATTAATGTTAAATGAATGGTAATGTCACTCTACTACTACTACATTCCCATAATCATCAGTAAGCAAGAGAGTAGAAAGGACTTAATATAGAAAAAAGGACAATGACAATGACAATATTAGCGATAAGAAAAAATCGAAAAAAAAATAAAAATGTCTCGCAAAACATGAACTGGGAAAAAAAATAAAGAGAAAAGTAGGGGCTAACAACTCTAGCAAATAATAAAAATGAATCAATTAAATCCATTTATAGAATGAACATCATGATAAAAACCAACCAAGCAAACAACTATCCTTATTGTTGTTGTTGATTGCAACAAATTCTTAACGAGGACATATTAAGCATCAAAATATAACAGCAAGATTAAAAAAGAATACTTTTTTTAGCTGTTGATAAAAAAGGATTAATTTGTTAAAGGTAGGTGGTATCTGTCGATGGAAAGATGGAAGTTTGTTGAAGGAAGTTAGAAAACTTCGACAAGAAACACAAAAACGACTAAAAATTACAAAATATATAAAAGAAATGATGCAGCAGCTAGTCGAGTGCAAATAAATTGTGCAATAATTTAAAAATATAACAACAAATATAAATAGAACCAATAAAACTGTAGAAAAAAGGATTAAAATAGAACTAAATACATTCTAATAAAAAAATATATTGTCTATAGTCTAGTTTATAGTCTAGTATATGGTGTAGTCTATAATTTAGTCTATAGACCAGTCTAGTTTATAGTCTAGTCTAAAGTGTACTCTATGGTCTTGTCGATAGTCTAGTCTATAGTCTAGCTTACAGTCTTGCTTATAGTATAGTCTATAGTCTTCTCTATAGTCTTTACTCTAGTCTATTGTCTGGTCTATAGTCTAGTCTTTAGACTAGTCTATATGCTTTGGTATAGTCTAGTCTTTAGTCTAGTTTTCAGTCTAGTCTATATTCTGGTCTATAGTCTAGTCGATAGTTTAG
>NC_060950.1:62886165-62888734 GCF_022045245.1 Lucilia cuprina | reverse complement strand
GACTAGACTATAGAGTAGATTATAGATTAGACTAGACTATAGACTCGCCTAAAAACTGGACTATAGACTAGACTATGGACTAAACTGTAGACTAGACTATAGAATAGACTAGACTATAGACTAGACTATAAAATAGACTATAGACTAAACTATAGACTAGACTATAGACTAGATTATAGACTAGATTATAGACTAGATTATAGACTAGATTATAGACTAGATTATATACTAGACTATAGAGTAGACTATAGACTAGACTAAAGATCAGACTATACCTCGCCTAAAAACTGGACTATAGACTAAACTGTAGACTAGACTATAGAATAGTCTAGACTGGACTATAAACTAGACTATAGACGAGACTATAGCCTTCGTTATAGCCTTGAGTGTAAACTGGACCATAGTCTAGATTATTCATTGTAGTCTGAATCGTAAAATTATTTTAATGCGATTTTTTGGCAATTTTGTGCGTCACTGTTACATCGGGCGGCACTTGGCAACAATTTACTCTAAAATTTTTACTGTTTAGTTTTTTCCCATTATGATTTTTCCCTTTAAACTTTTTTTTGCGTTATTTACTTTGCGATTTCAATTAGAGTTTATTAAAATTTCGCTGTTTTATTTATTTAAATTTTGTTACAATCTGTTTAGTCCTCTTTTTTTTGGTGGAAATTTTTCGTTGTATAAATAAATTTTTATTTATTTAGTTGAGATTTTTTGTTTTCATTTCTTTTTTTACGATTTAGTGAGCATGTTTTACATTGTATATTATTTGTTTTTTGTTTGTAAAATGTTCATATTTTACAATATATATTTAATGCATATTTGTAGTTTAGTAAAAATTTCACTAATAAATTTTATGATAGATGAAATGAAAAAAAGTGGAAAAATCTGAGAGGGAAAAAAATTAAAAAAAAAACTTAAAGGCGATAAAGCGCAGCGTAGTTTTTTTTAACAATATTTTGGGGAAATTAATAAAAATGTAAAATATTTTTAGATAAATATTTATACACTACAAAAAACAACAATTTAATCTGCAATAAGTTAATACTTTCTTTTTTCATTTAAAACTGTATTAATAAACAAAAATCCTTTATAAATTAATTTTTAATCTTATAGCCTTTTAATTCCCTAAAATTTACATTAAATAATTTAATAACTAAAAAATAGCAATTTAATTTTTAAGTTGAACTAGTAATTCAAGTGTTTTAATCTTGTTGGTTTTTTAATTCTTTTATTTATTTACTGGCAACTTAAAGTTTTTAATATATTAAATTGTATATTTATAACAATCATTAGTATTCTACTTAAAAGTTAATTTTGATAAGTTTAAGCTTTAATCCCTGTAATATACACACACAGACAACAATAAAACAACAGACAGAAAGACAGACAAACTGCCAGAAAAACACTTCAACTTAAGCATCAACATTATTCTTGATTTAAGTTTAAATTCTACATTTTTTCTAATTTTTTATATTTTATTTCTACATCTTGCTTAAAATAATATTTCCATTTCCTTTTCTAGAAGTATGCAATCATGTTACGCATATGTGAATGCATTTCTTTTTCCACACACACATATACACAAACATACACTCTACTCTCCTAATGTAACTCAGCCATCCATCATTTGTTTGGTAGGGAGGTGAATATGTGCTTATATTTACATATAAGTACATACGAGTATTTATATAAAAACTAGCAACAACAACACATATTTATATTAAAAAATAAATAAATGCACACACACCCACACACGAAAGAAGAGATTAAATTAAATACAAGGATTAAGTAGAAAAAAAGCAACAACTCTGTAGGAAGGGATTACATTAAAAATATTGTCATCTTATGATGATGCTGATGAGGATGACACAACTGGAGCGGTAAAGTTTGTTGCTTCGTTTAATGCCAAAAAAATTTAAATATCTTAAAACTATAATATTTTAGGATATTTTAAATAAATTGAGGAGGTTGAAGTCAAAATTATACTCAAGACTAAAATAGAATATAGACTAGACATTAGACTGTAAAACAGACTGTAAACTAAACACTAGAGTAGAGTATAGACTGGACAATAAACTGGAATATAGACTAGACAATAGACAATACTATTGACTAGACTATAGAACACACTATAAACTAGACTATATACAAGACTATAGACTAAACTATCGACTAGACTATAGACCAGACTATCGACTAGACTATAGATCAGAATATAGACTGGACTGAAGACTAGACTGTAGACTAGACTATACCTAAGCATTTAGACTAGACTAAAGACTAGAACATAGACCAAACAATAGACTAGAGTAAAGACTAGACTATATTCTAGACTATAGTCAAGACTGTAGACTATACTATAAGCAAGACTATAAACTAGACTATAGACTACACTATAGACTAGACCATAGAGTAGACTTTAGACTAGACAATAGAATAGACTATAGACTAGACCATAGACTAGACTATAGACTAGACTATAGACTAGACATTAGACTAGACTATAGACTAGACTATAGACTAGACTATAGACTAGACTATAGACTAGACTATAGACTAGACT
>NC_060950.1:62874297-62886065 GCF_022045245.1 Lucilia cuprina | reverse complement strand
TCTAGTCTATAGTCTAGTCTATAGTCTAGTCTATAGTCTAGTCTATAGTCTAGTCTATAATCTAGTCTATAGTCTAGTCTATAGTCTAATCTATAGTCTAGTCTATAGCCTAGTCTATTATCTAGTCTAGTCGATAGCCTAGTCTATAGTCTAGTCCATAGTCTAGTCTATAATCGATTTCATAGTCTATTCTAAAGTGTAGTCTATAGTATAATGTATAGTCTAGTTGTTAGTCATGTCTTAAGTCTTGCCTATAGTTTATCCAATAGTCTAATCTATAGTCAAGTCCGTAGTCTAGTCTGTACTCTAGTCTTTAGTCAAGTCTATAGTCCAGTCAATTGTCTAGTTTATAGGACAGTTTATAGTCTAGTGTATAGTCAAGTCCATAATTTATTCTTTATTATAGCCTATAGTCTATTATAGTCTAATCAACAATCTACATATAGTCAAGTCCACAGTCTAGTCAATTCAAATCTATAGTTAGGTTTATAGCCATGATATATGTATTGTCTAAAGTCATGTCTACTTATAATCCATAGTTTAGCCTTTTTTTATATTTTTTCTGTTATACTTATGTGTTTTATTTAAAATGAATTATTTAAACACCTTTTAATTTTGTAAATTATTTGCTATTTTATTTAAAAAATTTGACTTTTTTCACATTTATTTCGCATCATAAATCATAAAAAAATTTGTATTTAATTTTAAAATGAATATTTTTTTCTTTTAATTTAACTTGTCTTCATTTTATTGTGTCAGATTTTGTAAATGCATAATTTATAACTTTAAACAAACTCATACACACACAACATCTACATATGTTAGTATATATGTAAATAAAGAATATAAATATATACGGAAAATATACATATATGCGTTTAATTCTGAATGTATGTATTTGCAAAGGACAAAACCCAACAAACAAAAAAACAGAAAATACGAAATTTTGACTATTTATGTTTCTAAACATGAAGAAAAATTTTTGATTTAAATTAGATAAAATTCTGCTGGGCATGATTTTTCTCTTTTAAAATAGTAACACATTTAGTCATAGGTTTGTTTCTTTGAATCATGGTGACAAATGTCAAAATGTCAGTTGAACATAAAATATTAAATTAATTAAAATTATATTTTTTCAAAAATATACATTTTGTGTGCCTGTAGTGATATATATGGTGATAAAATAAAGTCTATACAAAAAGTATTGAGTACCAACATTTTAAAAAAAAGCAGACAAAGTACTTTTGTTGAAAATCAAAATTTTTAGATAGTTTTTTTTATAAAAATTGATTAAAATTTCACAACTATATCGAAGTACAACTTCAGTTGACCAATAGTTCAGGACATTCTCCACGAATTGCTGGGAATTTCTGCTTGCAACAATCATTTATTTATCAGTTGTAATGTATGAAAAGTGTTTGCGGAAATTATTTTTTGGAATTTTGTAGGCAAAACTAAAATTTAAACATTTTATTAATTTCAAATAAAATAATGTAGTCTATAAATAGACTACACTCTATAATGTGTAGAATAGACTATAAACTGGACTATAGAATGGACTATAGTCTGGAATAGATAATAGAATGGACTATAAAACAGACTATAGTATGGACTATCGAATAGACTATAGTCAGGACTATAGCAAAGACTATAGTTTGGACTAAAGAACAGACTAAAGACTGGACTAAAGTACATACTATAGTCTACTATAGAACATACCATAGTCTGGACTTTAGAACAGACTATAGTTTGGACTTTAGAACAGACTATAGTCTGGACTTTAGAACAGACTATAGTCTGGACTTTAGAACAGACCATTGTCTGGACTTTTTAACAGATAATAGTCTCGACTATTTAACATACAATAGTCTGGACTATAGAACGGACTAAAACTGGACTATAGAACAGACTATAGTCTGGACTATAGAATAGACTGTAGTCAGGACTATAGAAAAGACGACAGTCTGGACTATAGAACAGAAAATAGTCTGGACTATAGAACAGAATATAGTCTGGACTATAGAACAGAATGTAGTCTGGACTATAGAACAGACTATAGTCTATAGAATAGAACATAGTCTGGACTACAGAATTGACAATAGTCAGGACTATAGAGTAGACTATAGTCTGGACTACAGAACAGACTATAGTCTACACTATGGAACAGCCTATAGTCTGGACAAAAGAACAGACTTTAGTCTGGACTATAAAACGAACTATAGTCGCGACTTTAGAACAGACTATAGTCTGGACTATAGAAGAGACCATAGTCAGGACTATAAAGAGACTATAGAACAGACGATAGTATAGACTTTAAAACAGACTATAGTCTGGACTATAGAAGAGACTATAGTCAGGACTATAGAAGAGACTATAGTCAGGACTATAGAAGAGACTATAGTCTGGCATATAGAACAGACATTAGTCTGGACTATAGAACATACCATAGTCTAGACTATAGAACAGAAAATAGTCTGGACTATAGAACAGAATATAGTCTGGACCATAGAACTGACTATAGTCTATAGAATAGAACATAGTCTGGACTACAGAATAGACTATAGTTTGGATTACAGGATAGACATTAGTCTGAACTATAGAATTGACAATAGTCAAGACTATAGAGTAGACTATAGTCCGGACTACAGAACAGACTATAGTCTTGACTATAGAACAGCGTATAGTCTGGACTATAAAACAGCCTATTATCTGACAAAAGAACAGACTTTAGTCTGGGCTATAAAACGAACTATAGTCGCGACTTTAGAACAGACTATAGTCTGGACTATAGAACGGAATATAGTCTGTACTATAGAGAAGAATATAAGCTGAACTATAGAATAAACTATAGTCTGAACTACAGAACAGACTATAGTCTGGACTATAAAACATCTTATATTTTGGATTAAAGAATAGACTATAGTCTGAACTATAGAAATGACAATATTCGGGACTATAGAATAGTTTAAAGTCTGGATTATAGAATAGACTATAGACTGGACTATAGAATAGACTATAGTTTGGACTATAGAACAGTTTATAGTCGGGACTATAGAACAGTTTATAGTCGGGACTATAGAACAGTTTATAGTCGGGACTATAAAATTGACTATAGTCTAGACTACAGAATAGACTAAAATTTCGACTATTTCGATATACTGAAAAGAATTTAGTCTGGACTACAGAATAGACTTAACTCTGGATTATAGATTATACTATAGTCTGGACTTTAATAGTCTGAACTTAAGCGAAAGACACAAAGAAAAATATCATTGTTTTTCTTTTTACCTCAATTTAAATTTTGTTCTTTTAAAAATAATTATATTTTTCTCTCTCTTATCCTTATCCCTTTTTTATCCTTTAGTTATAACAAGTCTTCTTATATAAATTTTACTCATTTGGTCTTTTCTGTTCTGCTGCATTTCCCTTTAACTCATTTAAAACTCCCTTTTATTTGTTATTTGCATTTTATTTTTAGCTTTTGTTGTTTTCTTAATTTAATGACTTAAATACACGCACTTGTATTTTTATCCTATTTAATTTTTTTTTCTCTTACACTTCTATCTTTCCTTGTCGGTCTGGACAATTTGTACCTGATGCTTTTTTTTTAAGTGAAATCTTTTTGAAGAGTGTAATTTTTTTTTCATCTCTTAACGCTTTTCGTTAAGGTTTTTTTTCTACTTACATTTAAAATTATATATTTTTTTCTTTACTGTTGATGGCATGTCATTAAAAGAATGGCTTTTAATGCAACCAACCATCATTTACTACTTAAGTTAACAATCACATATACACACACATATGTATGTGTTTGTTGTGTCTCTGTATGTGTGAAAAAAAGAGTTTGACTTGTTATATCTTTAAATCATTTTACGTCACTATTTAATAGTTGATAGTTAAAATTAAAAGTTTTTAAAAATTGCAAAATAAAAAAAAAATCACCAAACACAAAAAAACTGCAAAAAATAATTTATCAAGAACTGAGCAAATAAAAAACGCTTAAATATTAAAACGATCTTAAAAAATCATTTATATTCAACAATTTAGTTAAAAATCTCTATTTTATGTACTTTTCAGCATAGACTTTTATAATATGGTAAAGCAATTTGTTAAATTTGTTGGATTAAAACAAAAATTTAACAAATTAATACTAAACAGTAAAGGCTTTAGTATATACTATCGTCTGGATATTTTAATATACTATAACCTGAACTATATAACGTGGACTATATAACGTGGACTATACAATAGACAATGATCTGAACTATAGGATAGAACATAGCGTGGACCACAGAACAGACATAATAGGATAGGCAAATACATCGACTAGAAGCTGTAGTCTGGACTTTTTAATATAATTTGGACTCTACAATAGTCAATAGTTTGGACGATAGTCTAGCAAATTTACTATTACATAGACTATAGAGGAGACTAAGGTCTGGACTATAGAAGAAAGTATAGTCTGGACTATACAAGAGATTATAGTCTGGACTACAGAATAGACTATAATCTGGACTACAGAATAGACTAATGTCTGGACCATAGAAGAGACTAAAGTCTGGACTATATAATAGACAATAGTCTGGACTATAGAATAGACTATAGCCTGGACTATAGAATAGACTACAGTATGGACTATAGAATAGACTATAATCTGGACTACAGAATAGACTAATATCTGGACCATAGAAGAGACTAAAGTCTGGACTATATAATAGACAATAGTCTGGACTATAGATTAGATTATAAGCTGGACTATAGATTAGACTATAGTCTGGATTATACAATAGACTATAGTTTGGACTATAGAATAGACTATAGTCTGGACTATAGAATAGACTATAGTCTGGACTATAGAATAGACTATAGTCTGGACTATAGAATAGACTATAGTCTGGACTATAGAATAGACTATAGTCTGGACTATAGAATAGACTATAGTCTGGACTATAGAATAGACTATAGTCTGGACTATAGAATAGACTATTGTCTGGACTATAGAATAGACTATTGTCTGGACTATAGAATAGACTATAGTCTGAACTATAGAATAGACTATAGTCTGAACTATAGAATAGACTATAGTCTGAACTATAGAATAGACTATAGTCTGTACCATAGAATAGACTATAGTCTGGACTATAGAATAGACTATAGTCTGGACTATAGAATAGACTATAGTCTGGACTATAGAATAGACTATAGTCTGGACTATAGAATAGACTAAAGTCTGGACTATAGAATAGACTATAGTCTGGACTATAGAATAGACTATAGTCTGGACTATAGAATAGACTATAGTCTGGACTGTAGAATAGACTATAGTCTGGACTATTAAACATAATAGGCTATAGTTCTAACTGTACTAAAATCTGGATTATTAAACGGACTATATTCTGTAATATAAAACAATATGGACTGTAGAATAAAATCTTTTATAAAGAGTAGACTTAAGATTCTCTTCATTAATGCTTTAAAATCTAATCACAAACCAAAGATGGTTAACATTATTTTACTTACCAACAAATATTACTCCAACTTTGTATTAAAAACATCCTAAATAGATTTTCTTCCTAGACTTTCAGCATACTATGTAATATTAATAACATAAAACTTAAGAAAAAAAACTCTTAAAATCCTCTAGGACTAAACAATACAATTTGCCAAAAATCATAAATCTATATGTAAAACAACAATTACTTAACTACTTATATTCTATTCCCCATACTCAGGCAAATAAGAAAACTACTGGTCATGTTTAGTACAAACATTTTACGACATAAGTTAAAGTAATAACATGACATGTGTTTGTGTTCTCAAAGTAAATGAAAGAAGTAGTATGAGTAAAAGTGAAAAAAACGACATTTGCTATAAATAGTAACAGCTTTATGTTTTTAGCAAAGGACTACTTCTACTATAAATGAGTGAAGAAAAAAATGAAACGGAAACGGAAGTGCGCTTATGGTATGAACATGTTAAATAAAAAATCAACATTTTCCACTACACTCAAGTATTGCAACAAAAATAAAACCAAACAGATTTGTTGTTATGAATTTTTGTTGCTGCCAACATAAACTCATATGAAACTTTTTTTTATTGCAAAATATTCTCTTATTCTTCCCTATATATGTACGTTTTCCTCAGATTATTTTTCCCCTTATTTTGTTGTAGTACTTAGTTGTTGTTTTTGTTATTGCACATTAAACGTTAAACATTTCGTTATATCGTTAAAAATGCAATTTGCTCGTTTTTAATGACAAGCAAGCAACAGCAATGGTAAACTTAAAAGAATTTTTTTTAAAATAGTCACAAATACACTACAAGTTATTGTTAACGGTGGGTGAAATTGTAATTTACAAACATATAGAGAAGACCAGAATCTAAACTATATTATAGACTCTATTCTGGAGAGAATAGATTAAAGTTTGGATTTTAGATTGGGCTATATAGTCTATAGTCTGGATTATTGCACAAGCTATAGTCTAGACTATAGAATAGACTATAGTCTGGACTGACCATAGTCTGGATTATAGAACAGACCATTGTCCGGACTAAAGAACTGACCATAGTCTGGAATACTCTATAGTCTGGGCTATGGAACAGACTATAGTCTGGACTATAGAATAGACTTTAGTCTGAACTATAAAATAGACTATAGTCTGGACTATAGAATAGACTATATTCAGGACTATAGAATAGCCTATAGTCAGGACAATAAAATAGACAATAGCCAGGACTATATATAGAATAGACTATAGACAGAACTATAGAATATAGACAGGACTATAGACTATAGTCTGGACTATAGAATAGACTATAGTATGGATTATAGAATAGACTATAGTCAGGACTATAGAATAGACTATAGTGTGGAGTATAGAGTAGACTATAGTCAGGACTATAGAATAGACTATAGTCAGGACTATAAAATATACCAAGTCAGGACAATAGAATAGACTATAGTCAGGACTATAGAATAGACTATAGTCTGGACTATAGAATAGACTATAGTCTGGATTATAGAATAGACTATAGTCTGGACTATAGAATAGACTATAGTCTGGACTATAGAATAGACTATAGTCTGGACTATAGAATAGACTATAGTCTAGACTATAGAATAGACTATAGTCTGGACTGTAGAATAGACTATAGTCTGGAGCATAGAATAGACTATAGTCTGGACTATAGAATAGACTATAGTCTGGACTATAGAATAGACTATAGTCTGGACTATAGAATAGACTATAGTCAGGACTATAGAATAGACTATAGTCTGGACTATAGAATAGACTATAGTCAGGACTATAGAATAGACTATAGTCAGGACTATAGAATAGACTATAGTCAGGAATATAGAATAGACTATAATCAGGACTATCGAATACATTATAGTCAGGACTATAGAATACACTATAGTCAGGACTATAGAATAGACTATAGTGAGGACTATAAAATAGGCTATAATCAAGACTATAGAATAGGCTATAGTCATTACTATAGAATAGACTATATTCAAGACATTGGCATTTTGTAATATAGGTTCTTCCACTATTCTGTATATTTCCATAATACAACTGACAATTTCTTCAACTTTAGTTGAATGCAGGAACACTTAAATCCATGAAATATTATATATGTAGTTCTATTATTATGGAAATATTTTATTTCTTTTACAACTTTTAAAAGACATTAATACATATATAAAGAAAGAAAAATTAATCCTGCTGCATATGAGTAGCAGTAAATGCTGACATTTGTTTTATCCTTTTTTTGTCATAATTTGAAACATATTTGAAAAAATATAACTTGGCACTTAACAAACTCCTAAATTTTCAATACTTATCCTGGCTAAACATGTCTTTTAAAAACAACCAATGAAAAAATAGTCATTTTACACATATGACTAAAGCTATTATTACTGGCTATAAAGTAATAGATTTGTTTTTTTTTTGTTATAGTTTTTTCTTTATTTTGGCAAAAAGAAACACTCAACAACTCAGCACTTTATACGAAGGATTGCATGTCCTTCATAATTTACCAAAAAAAAAAACTTAACTTGAGAGGAAAACATTTCAAAAAAAAGGATCATTATAGCAACCAGCAGCATTATTATTATTACGAGCTGTACAAATTGTTTACATTAGCAGTTCACAGTTTAAGAGGAAACCAAAGGCTTGCTGGCAAATTCCGATTACTTTCTGTTGACAATTTACTGTGAACAAAGTATTTTAAACTCGTACTGTGTTTTGGCATGTTGGCCAAAAGTACAACAAATTTATAAATATTAAGTATAATAAAAAGAAGCTTATAACATTAATGACAGACCAATAAATGCTAATGACATTAAGTTGTAGATAAATTATTTCACAAAAACACAAAAACTGCAGGAAAAAGGGGAAAAATTTATGTTATATTTGGAAAATTTAGTTTTCTTTAGTAAAATTCTTTTCTTTAAGAAATATTTTATGATTTTTTTCAACTAAAAATGATTAAGGGGATTTTGGGTATTTTCTTTTATTTTTTTGGGGAATTTCAAAATAACCCTTCAATTTATTTCTTTTATATAAAATAATTAATTTAGCAGCAATCCTGCTTATTTTTATTCAATTTTGACCCTAATAATTTTTTGGGATTTTGGAATTTTTTGAAAAAGTTTTTGGGAATTCATAGAATTCTCGTTTAATTTAATAATTTCTTGATAAAAATGTTATTTTGAAGATTTTCTTTGGGAAATTTTAAACATTTTGTATAAAATTTAAGAAATTTTGTGGGATTTTGGAAATTATCCAAAAAGTTTTTGGGAATTCACAAATATCTTTTAATGTAATCAATTTATTAATAAAAATTTTATTTTAAAGATTTTCTTTAGGAAATTTTAAATATTTTGTAAAAATTTAAGAAATTTTCAGGGATTTTGGAAAATTTCGACAAACTTTTTGGGAATTTATGAAAATCTTTTATATTAATTAATTTTATAATAAAAATGTTATTTAAAAGATTTTTTTTAGGATATTTTGAACATTTTAGATAAAATTGTAGAAATTTTCTGGGATTTTGGAACTTTTTCAAAAAAGTTTTTGGGAATTCATAAAAATCTTTTACAATTATAAATTTTTCGATAAAAATGTTATTTTAAAGATTTTCTTTAGGAAATTTTAAACATTTTGTATAAATTCCTGGAAATTTTCTGGGATTTTGGAAATTTATCAAAAATGTTTTGGAAATTTAAAAAAAAAAAAATTGGGAATTCATAAATTTTATTGAAAATAACAAAATTATTGCAAAAAACGTTATTTTAAAGATTTTCCTTAGGATAATTTTAACATTTTGTATGAAATTGAAAAAAAAATTTCTGGGATTTTGGTAATTTCTCAAAAAGTTTTTAGGAATTCTTAAACATTTTTACAATTATAAATTTTTCGATAAAAAATGTTATTTTATAGATATTTCTTAAGCAATTTGAAATATATTTAGTGATAATTACCACTTCCCCAGTTTATAAGTTTTGTAGGGATTTTGCACAAAAGAAAATCCGGGATTTTATAGAATTATGAATTGTTTGCACATAATTATAATAAACATCATTAAAATAAAAAACTTTTGGGAATTTAAAAAAATTGCATTATTTGTTTAAATATGCTCATATTTACTTAAAAAAAAGTCATATTTAGTGAAAAGAACCATTTCCCTAGTTTAAACATTTTCCCCTTTTTTATGATTTTACCAAAAACAAAATTTGGGAACTTATTTTTTTGCATTTATATTGCTAATAATTTGAATAGAAATTATCAAACTGAAAAGAATTATGCTCTATTACTTTGAAAATTAACAATTTTCTAGTTTTTAACAATTTCGGGGATTTTGGAAATTTCCAAAAAACTTTTGGGAATTTAAAAAAATTGCATTATTTGTTCAAATATGCTACAATTTACTTAAAAAATACATATTTAGTGAAAAGAATCATTTCCCTAGTTTACAAAACTGTCCCTTTTTTATAAATTCCAGAAAAATTTGCGGGATTAACAAAAGTATGTTTTTTAATAAAAAACATCAAAATGATAAGAATTATGCTAAATTTTGTTAACAAACTAAAAAATACTTGTTTAAACATATTTAGGGATTTTGGAAATTTCTAAAAATTTTTTGGGAATTAAAAAAATAATTGCATCTTTTATTTTTTAATTAAAAAGCTTCGACATTTTCGTAAAAAAACTCATAATTAGAGAAAAATATCATTTCCCCATTAAATTTTTTTCTGCAAATTCTGGAAATACAAAAATTTTCTTTGGTAATTCCAAAAAAAAAAGAATAACACTCTTCTTTCTAAGATTAATCTAAACCTCACCTGGAAATTCCTGTGGTATCATAACGCCCTTTTTACGATTAGCCACTGTTGTCTTACTATTATGACCATGATAAATATGACGTTGACGCACCAATCGATACAGAAGAAATAGTTCACCCTGTTCCTCTTCATGTTGTACATTATGATTAGCATTATCATTTGCCTGATTACCCTCAATGGGCAAAGTTTTACCACCACTATTATTACTACTATTGCTACCCAAAGTTTGGGATAAAGGATTAGCATTAACTCCTCCAACACCCAAACCCGAAGAGGTACTTGAGGAAGAGGTTCCCGTATTGCTATTCGAATTAGAACTCAACATATTTGCATCGTTGGGAGAGGTGGAGGTAGCTGGAACCGTATTTTTAGCACTCGTTGAAGAGTTTGAGGTGGCGGTAGATGAATTATTAGATGAAGAAGATTGTAGGGTTTCATTGGAGAAAAGTGTCTTATAGGAAATGCGCACCACACGTGGAAGGGAATAACGTTCTAAAAACTCTTCCACTTGCAAAGGTTCATTTTGTGACTGTAAAAAAAAACATAAAGAAGCTATTAATTTGAAACTAACCACAGCTATTGTATCCTTACTCACCTCATTACTATTTTTCGAAGTTTTACTATCACCCGTTGAATAATCACCCATACCGCCTGTCAGTAAACCCTGACCACAAGGTCCTCCTGTTAAAAGACCACCACTACCTGTTCCACCACTATAACCATGACGCATACGTCGTTGCAGTCTCTGTTTCAATTCGATTTCATTACGTCTCGCTAAGCGGGCATTTTCAAAATCCGCCACCGAAAACATATTCGAACTGGTATCGTGTGAATTAAATCTACGCAATTTTGCCTTACGACCCTCGGCCAAATGATGCAGTCCTCGCTGAGAGTGTGGATGATGGACAGCAGCGGCTGAGTGTGGTCCCATAAAGGGTCCCGTGTGTTTACTGCTGCTGGTGACGTTCGATGAACTTATGGCATTGGCACTACAGCCGCCGCCTACAGCACCAGTGTTACCATTGCTGGCCATTAAATAGAAAACAGGATTTGTATTTGTTGAGGTATTGTTAGTAGCACTTACACAACCAGAACTGTTGCCATGTTGTTTGGCATTGTAGTGATGGTGATTATTGTGATGGTGATGATTAGTGGCATTCGCTGAAGTGTGACCGGCGGTCGAAGAACCATTTAGATTGTTGGCTGGCAAATTAGCTGGATGGACAGAAAAAAGGAAAAAATGGGGAATTATTAGAAAGGTTATTGAATCACAAATTTTCTTATTGAATCGATTCACATATGTATATAACTTAATTGAACTAGAATTGAACTAGAACTGAACTAGAACTGAACTAGAACTGAACTAGAACTGAACTAGAACTGAACTAGAACTGAACTAGAACTGAACTAGAACTGAACT
>NC_060950.1:62872395-62874197 GCF_022045245.1 Lucilia cuprina | reverse complement strand
TAGATAGATAGATAGATAGATAGATAGATAGATAGATAGATAGATAGATAGATAGATAGATAGATAGATAGATAGATAGATAGATAGACAGATAGACAGATATATAGACAGACAGACAGACAGACAGAAGGACATTGATTATACAATGACTTTGCCATCTAAATGGACTCTCTACATATAGGAAATGCTAATGAAATCTGGGTTTTAAAAAGAATACACTATAGGGTTTTGAAATACATATACAAAAAATAACGAAGATATCCGTGTTGTGGAAAAAATTATTTTTAACAATTATGCGAACATACAAATAGACTGCCGGACAGACAGACATTGAAAACTCCACTTTACTATATATAGGTATTCTGAATATAAATATATAGAGTTCAATAATAGAATTGATAAAATCTTTATAAAATTTCTAAACAACCCGGGTAACATGTTTGTTCTTAAAGAACTAGTTCTAGAATGAGTGCAAGAAGAACTAATTCAGATTCTTGGTAAGAAAAGTAACAAACTAATGATGTTATCATTACTTTAAGAACTCAGTCTATAGAATATGATTGTGATTGCAAACTAATTCTAAGGAGGTTTTTAAAAAACTGGTTATTTGTAAATATAAAAAACCGATTTTGCTATCTATAGGAATTCTGAATACTAATATAGAGAATGCCAAAGATATCTAGATTATGAAGAAAATAATTTGTTAACAATTATGCGGACATACAAAGAGCCAGCTGGATAGACACACAGACGGACATTGTTAAATCGACTTCACTATTTATAGAAATTCTGAATAAAATTGATAAAACTTTTAAAAAATTGCTTAAAAAAATAGTTCTAGAATGAGCGCAAGCTGAACTAATTCCGATTTTTGAACAGCAAAAATTTTACCATTAATTCCAACACTCGTTCTATAAAACAGTATTGTGATTCCAAAGTACTTCTAAAGAGTTTTCAAGGAACCAATTCTATGTAAAAATATTTTTATTTATTTAAAAATATATCTTAAAAATATAAGTATTTATAAAGACTTTTAGCAAACCAATTATAATGATGAAAGAACCAGTTATAATTTTGAAAATTTTAAACAAAATAAATTTTTGTAAAAATTCATATAAATTTCATCATTTTTGTATGATTGCCAATAAAATAATAATCTTTAGGAGAAGTAATTTGGGGGGAGGTGTGGTTTAGTGTTAATCATTAACCGTTTCTCATTAAGTTTTGGTAAAGAAATTATGATTTCTATATAATTTTTTATTTAAATCGAATTTCATCACACTATCAGCGTTATTTCATTAGACAAACTGAAACAATAACATACAGACGGACATTCCTAAATTGTAACACATATTTTAAAAGTAATTTTTCTTATGAAAGAAACAAATTTTGTTAAATAATGGTTTTGAAAAAAATTTTGTGGAAAATTATAAAAAAAATGTACCACGAAATGTTTCTTTTGAGAAATTCAATGCATATGTACCCTTTTTCAAATAATTTAAGTGAAAGTAAGATCTGCAGTGAAAAATTAACAATCAAATTTAAAAAATAAAATTAAGTTTCAAAAGTTTTTTCTTAAAAAACTTTTATAAAAACATTTGTTAAAAATATTTTTATTAAAAAACAACAATTTAAAAAAATGTTTCGTAAAAGAAAGTTGGTCTTCAGTTGCAAGAGTAACAGTTCTCTTTCAATTCTATTTCAGTCCTAGTTCAGTTCTAGTTCAGTTCTAGTTCAGTTCTAGTTCAGTTCTAGTTCAGTTCTAGTTCAGTTCTAGTTCAGTTCTAGTTCAGTTCTAGTTC
>NC_060950.1:62862918-62872295 GCF_022045245.1 Lucilia cuprina | reverse complement strand
TATAGACTAGACTATAGACTAGACTATAGACTAGACTATAGACTAGACTATAGACTAGACTATAGACTAGACTATAGACTAGACTATAGACTAGACTAGACTTTAGACATGACTATAGACAAAACTATAGACTATACTATATGGAACAAATTTGCTTTGAAATTTCGAGCAAAAATATTTCAAGCTGAAATATTTTAATCCTTAGTATTTTAAATCAATTTCAAATCTTGAAATAATTTCTTGCAATTCAACAAATAAACCACAAATTGTTTATAGATTTATTATTTAAAGCACATTTTCTTGATATTGTTTGCAAAAAAATACAAAAAAAGTAATGAAAACCCAAAGAAAAATCTTGTGGTAAATTCACAAAACTGTCATTATCTAAAGCCACACGCAGACAAAGACTTCATTTTCTGTCTTTAAGCCTTCATCATCAACAATGCACTTGATATTATTATTATTTTTATTCTTTTTTTCAATACCACAACTGAAGCGTCGTTTATCATTAAAAATTGTTTATATTTTATTTTATAAAAGCAGGGTTTTGGTTGCTTTGCTTTTTCGCTTTTTTTGTCTTTAACTGACAATCTGCTTAAGATTTATATTGTTCAAATATATCACGATTTTATGTGGTCTGTCAATAAAATTAAACACCAGCACCAACAACAATAACTAAAATAACATCTTTTTATTATTGCTGAATGACTCACTTAAAACAAAAAGCGAACCAAAAACACCAAAAAAAGTTAAACAATAAGTACTCAGTACACTGATTCATGTATTGTCATTTATGATAATTATAATTATTATTTTAAAAAATATATAAAATTTAAAAGTTTTTTTTGTTTACAAATCACTAACAAAACATTTCAATTCAATTCAACATTAAGTCAATATAGTCAGTCAAATAGTGTTAATAACACACCTCACAATATTATGAGCAAATAAAAATTACACCTAAAAAAAAATTTCAGTTTATATTGAAATTGAAGAAAAAAAAACAGCAATTGCTAAAAAAAGAGTGTTTTATGATAAAAAAAATAAATATTTCATATATAGTACTTATAGACGACGCGAGTAAATACAAAAGAACGATATGATCTAAATGACCTTCAATGATAAATTTCTTTAGATATTTACTCGTATAGCAAATACAAAAAAGGTTGGATTTAAGAATACAAATGAGCAACTAAATACACTCAAGAAATGGAAAGAGGGTGTTACAAAAAAGAGAGCAAACAAAAATATATCAGGCCAGAGCAACGTTTTTTAGCCTTAACTGATCATTATTACTTAAATTTATATCGAACACAATCTTCTGTTTAGGAATGTTAGTCAGGTTTAATTTTGTAAAACCATTCCTATATAGTCTAGCTTATTGTCTAGTATAATGTTTGGTATATAGTCTAGTTTATAGTGTAGTCTATAGTGTAGTCTATAGTCTAGTCTATAGTCTAGTCTATAGTCTAGTCTATAGTCTAGTCTATAGTCTAGTCTATAGTCTAGTCTATAGTCTAGTCTATAGTCTAGTCTATAGTCTAGTCTATAGTCTAGTCTATAGTCTAGTCTATAGTCTAGTCTATAGTCTAGTCTATAGTCTAGTCTATAGTCTAGTCTATAGTCTAGTCTATAGTTTAGTCTGTAGTCTAGTCTATTTTCTGTATAATATATAATTTTGTATAGTTTATAGTCTAGTTTATAGTCTAGTCTATAGTCTATTTTATAGTCTAGTCTATAGTCTGCTTATAGTTTAGACTATAGTCTAGTCTATAGTGTAGTCTATAGTCTAGTCTATAGTCTAGTTTTTAGTTGAGTCTATAGTCTTGTCTATTATCTGTATAATCTATAATCAAGTATAGTTTATAGTCTATTTTATCGTCTAGTCTATAGTGTAGTCTATAGTCTAATCTATAGTTTAGTCTATAGTGTAGTCTATAGTGTAGTCTATAGTCTAATCTATAGTTTAGTCTATAGTGTAGTCTATAGTCTAATCTATAGTTTAGTCTATAGTGTAGTTTTGTCTATAGTCTAGTTTTGTCTATAGTCTAGTCTATAGTGTAGTCTATAGTGTAGTCTATAGTCTATAGTCTAGTCTATAGTCTAGTCTATAGTCTAGTCTATACTCTAGTCTATAGTCTAGTCTATAGTCTAGTCTATAGTCTAGTGTATAGTCTAGTCTATAGTCTAGTCTATAGTCTAGTCTATAGTCTAGTCTATAGTCTAGTCTATAGTCTAGTCTATAGTGTAGTCTATAGTATAGTCTTTAGTCTAGTCTATAGTGTAGTCTATAGTCTAGTCTAGTCTACAGTCTAGTTTATAGTCTCGTCTATAGTCTAGTTTATAGTCTCGTCTATAGTCTAGTTTATAGTCTCGTCTATAGTCTAGTCTATTGTCTAGATTCTAGTATATATTCTAATCTATAGTCTAGTTCATAGGCTAGTATGTGTTCTAGTTTATAATCAAGTCTGAGGCTCGTCAATAGTCCAGTCTATATTTTAGTCTAACTTCTAGTGTTTAGTCTAGTCTGATCTTGATTTATTAAACTTTTCCGTATAAGAATTGTGAAAAATTATATTTTAAACACCTCATTTCGTAAAAACCCTATTCACACGGCGAATATTTACACATTACATATATTTCAGGCAAAACCTACACACACACAAAAATATTTATGCGATTATGGGTAAATATTGAAATATGACAATAGGTAGTAGGTACTCGTAATATCAATGTATATTAATGGTAGATATTTTATAATGATAAAATAAATTGATTTTTTTTTTTATTATTTAAAAACCGTTAACAATATAAGTTTTATATTCGATTTAACAACTATATAATAAATTAAATAAATAAAGAGTAAAAATGTAATGAATATTATGATGTGGTTATACAGATGATATAAGAAATATTCTGATCAGGTGTAAAGGGGATATATGAAGAACTATAGGTTCTTAGATTTCCAGCAAAAGGGAGATTTAGTTGGATTTTTTGGATCTGTTTTAACATTAATATTTCATACATAAAAGTTGAAATTATTATTTATTTGAAAATATAAACAATTTTCATAAAAAGGAAAGAACATTAAAATTTCCCAAAAAGGCAAATTTTCAGCAAATTGTGAAATAGTTTAATAATATTATAACTAATATGATATCCAACTTATATTAAGTTCTTTAATCTATAGGGTATTTGTATAGCAAACTTCTAATAAAACTTGCAGTAGGTACATATGTACATAGTAAATTTGTTGCTTATTTCGTTTGAAATGTAAGTTTGTTTGTTTGTGATTCATGCAGCTTGTTGTCAACTCCGAAAATACTCGTCGTCTTACTAACAGTAAAAAAAAAACATATTAACTTCTGTATAGACTTTTGTAACAACCCTCCCTCGATAGACACACACGAAAGCAACCAACCAACCAACCAGCCAGCCAACATACAAAACAGCCGACACCAACACATGAACTCAAGCAAAAAAAAACTATAGAAATGAAAAGAAACTAAAACTCAACAACTTTACAAAAGCTTGATGATTATGATTATCGCACTATTGCCAACTAGAAATACAGGCAGATAGAGACAAACAGACAGACAGGCAGACCGACCGACCGACAGACGCATGGATAGATGAACTAAACAGACGTACAAAATAAAAGACAGACAAACAAATGTGTGGACAAACATAACAAGCGCTCTAGCTTGCAAGTGAGTAAGTAAAGAAGCAAGCATACAAGTCAAGTCAGCCGAGTTAAACTTGTAAAGCTAGTGAATAAGCGTAGACTCAAAACATTGAGGCAGTCAGTCAGTCAGTTAGACAAACAGTTAGACAGACATACATACAACAACATCAAACTATTGTATACAGTTCAGCGCTGAACTAAAAACTACTAAATGACGACTAGTCTGACAAGCAAAAGCAGTGAACCTTAACAAAACCATCATCTATCTTTGAAATACACACATACACATTTCTATAGCTCTTACACCCTCCCACCAACCTCTTTCAACTCTTCACCAACAACAACAACAATAATAATAATAATAATAATAATAATAAAACAACTTAAAACTCAACTCAGCTTTTGCTACTCCATCTAATGTTGTTTAATTCACATGGCTTTACGCGAGCTAAAAACTACAACAACAACAGCAACATCAATAATATACACTCTCGCACTTACAAATAATTCATAAACATACTTACTTACACATCTATGTATATATGAATGTATGTTTGTAAGTTTATTAAACATCTATACACTTAAAATTTTATTCATTATGAAACCAGAGGAGAGCTGTTTGGTGAGTTGGGTGGGTGGTTGTTTAGTTGCTTGATGAGATTCTCTATATAATGTTGATGGTGGGGTTGCTGTTGGTAGTTAGGTGGATAACATACAAAAGTGCGGCAGGTCAATAACGTTTGTTAATATTTGTTGCTATCTTTAGATACCCAAGTAAAGTATTAAATATAAAGGGAATGCCAGATTGTTTAAAGGAAAAACTAAATTCTTTAATTTTTTTTTTTCAATAAAAATTTTTTGTTCCAATAAAAATTTTTTTTGTTATAGTTGAAACAAATTTTCTTTAGTAAATTTGCTCAATGTCTGTACAGTTTTTCTTTAGAAAATTTCCTTTTCTATAGGAGATTTTATTAAAGTTTGAAAAACTTTTCTTAGAAAATTGAACAACTTATTCTTAGAAGATTTGTTTAAAGTTTGAACAAATTTTCTGTAGAATATTTACAACATTTGATCCAAATTTGAAAAATTTTTCTTTAAGATATTTGCTTAAAGTTTGAACACCTTATTTTAGACATTTGCTTAAAGTTTAAACAACTTTTAAGAAGAAAATTTTCTCAAAGTTTGAACAACTTTTATATGGATAATTAGCTTAGAGCTTGAACAATTTTTCTTAAAAAAACTTTTTGCTCAAAGTTTGAACAACTTTTCTTTAGAAAATTTCCTTTTCTATAGGAAATTTTCTTAAAGTTTGAAGAACTTTTCTTAGAAAATTGAACAAGTTATCTTAGAAGATTTGCTTAAAGTCTAAACAACTTTTCTGTAGAATATTTACAACATATGATCAAAATTTGAACAACTTTTCTTTAAGATATTTGCTTAAAGTTTGAACAACTTTTTTTAGATATTTGCTTAAAGTTTGAACCTTTTAGAAAAGAATTTTCACAAAGTTTAAACAACTTTTATATGGGAAATTAGCTTAAAGCTTAAACAACTGTTCTTAAAAAATTTGCTCAAAGTTTAAAAAACTTTTCTTTAAAAAAAATATTCAGTGTTTGTACAACTTTTCTTTATAAACTTTTCTAAAAGTTTGAACAACTTTTCTTAAGAGAATTTTATAAAAGTTTGAAAACTTTTCTTTAAAAAATTTGCTTAAATTTTGAATAACTTTTCTGTAGAAAATTTAAAATTTTTTTTCAAAAACAAATCTTTGAGATATTTGCTAAAAGTTTGAACAACTTTTCCGTAGAAAACTTGCTCAAAGTTTAAACAATTTTTCTTTTAGATATTTGCTTAAAGTTTGAACAACTTTCGTAAAAAAATTGCTCAAAATTTTTACATCTTTCCTTAAAGATATTTGCTTCAATTTTAAACAACTTTTCTTGAGAAAATTTGATCAAAGTGTGAGCAACTTTCCTTTAAAGATTTTGCTCAAAGTTAAAACAACTAATCTTGAGAAAAATTGCTCAAAAATTACAAAAACTTTTCTTTAGTAAGTTTAAAATCAGGATAAAATACACCTAGGCCTTTATAGGGTCTATTGTGAGCTCCTCAATCAAGTAGGAATCGTACTCAGCACCTCTTCTCTATCAGACTAGAACAATACTTTAGAAAATGTATTCAAAGTTAATAAAACTTCATCAACAATAGTTGCTCAATTGTTATCAACATTTGCATCGAAAAGAAATACTTGTAATTGAATCTAAAGTAAATTTGAAGCAATTCTTATCATATTTTCCAGGCAAAAATTGAAGCGAGTGTCTTTCTATAGCAAAGTTGAAGTAATTCTTAAAATATTTTCTATAGAAAATATGGAAAAATACTTATGAACATTTCGATAGAAAAGCTGAAGCAACTCTCATCAACTACTAATGTAGTTCAAGCAATTTTCATTATCTTTTCTATAGTAAAGTTAAAGCAATTTAATTTATCTTTTCTATAGAAAAGTTGAAGCAATACTTGTCATCTTATCTATAGAAAAATTGAAAAAATTTTTATCATCTTTTCTTTAAAAAAGTTGAAGCTATTCTCATCATCTTTTCTATAGAAAAGTTGAAGCAATTTTTATCATCTTTAAAAAAAATGAAGTAATTCTCATCATCTTTTCTATGAAAAAGTTAAAGCAATTCTCATCACGTTTTCTACAGAAAAATTAAAGCAATTCTCATCATATTCACATCATGTTTTCTACAGAAAAGTTGAAGCAATTTTTATCATTTTTATTTAACAAAGTTGAAGCAATTCTCATCATCATTTCTATGGAAAAGTTAATGCAATTCACATCATGTTTTCTACAGAATAGTTGAAGAAATTTTCTTCATCTTTACTGTAGAAAAGTTGAAGCAATTCTCATCGTCATTCCTATAGAAAAGTTGAAACAATTCTCAACAGCTTTTCTATAGAAAAGTCGAAGTAATTCTCATCAACTTTACTAAGTAATATTTTCTCCCATTCCCTTGAACTTTTTCTTCAAAAAATTAAATTTATGTTTTCACCCTGGCATTTTTTCCCCATCTACTGGCAACTCCCTTAACAAATTATACACATTTTCTGTTAAAGCTCATAAACATAAAAATTTCCTATTTACTCTTTTAAATATTGAACAAAAAAATAATCAACTGTTTCTTTATTTTGTTTATGTATTTTTAGCTCTCAAAAACGTGCTTATAAACTTGTCACTCTCTCTCGAGAACACAGCTGTGTGCGGGTTTGCTCTCCTGGAAAAAATAGAGAGATACAATACATATGCTGCGCTCTTGCTGTTGCCGTTAATAGAACAACTGTTTTAGACAACCAACAGCAGAAGTAAACCTGAAATTCAACTCATTACAGTTGAAGAAACGCGCGCGTTGTGTAAAGACGACGTTGTTGTAGTAGTTCCGTCATTGTTTCAAGAAAAAAAATAAATTTTTTTCAGTTTTTTATTTCGCATACAAAAAAAAAAAATAACGAAAAAATACATGAATACAAAAAAATATATATATAAAATACATACAAAAAAAAATAAATACAACTGGAAATAAAACAAAAAAATATATATTAAAAGATTTTTTTCCCCCAAATAGAAGCAAACAAAATTACGCAAATATTAATAATGTTAAAACGAAAAAGCAATTTTTTAACTAAAAATAAAAAAATTTCAAAATTATTAAAGCTTTACTTTGAATTACAAGCAAAAAGTTGTATATGAAATTTAGAAGAAGAAAAAGAAAAAACGAGAATTTATTTAAGTTTTTTTTTTGTTTAAAGTTTAATAATAAAACTGTGATCTCATTAAAGGAAGAAAAGAATTGCAAAACAAATCAAAAAGAAAAAAAAAAGTTAAAAAGTGATTTATTTTGTGGTAATTTTTCTATACAAAAGAAACTAAATTATGACGGATGCTTTAAAATTGGCTGAAATGCAACGCACAAATATTGAATTTGAACGTCAAAGACATTTGGCAAATTGGTTAATCAAAAGTAGTCCTCATATGGCAACACCACCAGCAACAACAACAGCAGCAGCAACAACAGCAACACAACAACAACAGCAACATCAAGCCTCCCATACGTCAAGTAATAACTGTGGAACAGCAACAACAGCTTTAACTGCAGCTGCACAAATAGCTACAGCAACAACTAGCAACAATACAACAGCGTCAACAACAGCAGCAACAAATCCATTATCATCATCATCATTAATACCAGCAACATCATTATTATCATCTAGCAATAATGGAGCTACACATACAACAAATAGTGGTGAGTTTTGTTAAACTTACTCTCTCATAAAATACAACATTTTTTTTAACAGACAGTGAGAAAAAGAGAGAGAAAGAGCGCAGCAAATGCTAAATAACGGTTACTAAGAGCTTTTTTTCTTTTGTTAGAAAAGAGCAGGAAATTAAAACGTCCCCTGTAGAAATTTAGGAAATTTCATCATTAAGTGTAATTTGGTGTAAGCTGTGCAGCAAAATTCTTTATTAAAGAAAATGTGTGCAAATGTTAGCAAATGTGTGCAAATGTTGGCAAATGTGTGCAAATGCTGGCAAATGTGTGCAAATAATATTGCAAATAGCAAATATTGTTAACGAGTGCGTTTTATAGTTAATAAAGTCAAAGCAAATGTTATAAAGTGTAAGCTGCAAAATTCCACCCTTAAAAAAGAAAAACCTCTAAATATTAAATAAAAATCACTGCCCACCCTTAATTTTAAACGAAAGTATAAAAATCACAAATAATAGTTAACTAAACTATAAAGTGCTTCAATCAATGTGTAACAACTGCAGGCGTTAGCAACAGTCTTTGTTAAATATTCCCAAAAAAAATCTAAATGAAAAAAAAGTGATGAAAGTTTTGAAAAAAAAAATATTTAAAAAAAACTAAAAAAATTTTAAAATAAAAAAAAAATAAAAATTTTATAAAAAAAAATACAAAGAAATTTGATAAAACAAGTTGTGATAAATTTAAAGAAATCTTTAATAAAAATCTCAAATCTAAAGCATAGTACGTGTTAAGTTTTGCAAAAAAAATTACTTTTTAAAAAAGATATATAAAAATATTAAAAAAAACACATTTATAAAAAATAAAAAAAAAATATTTTGATAAACTAGCAAAAAGTGTTTGATAATTTATAAAAATATGCTGATAATTTGTTTAATAAATTTTTTACGAAAAAATTTAATAATCTTTATAACTTTTTTAATTATAAAGTAAATCCCCAAAAAATCATATTAGTGTTCATATTTTTTTGAAATCTCAAACATATTACGTTTTTTTTTTTTTGACATAAAGCGTCATCAAACGGAAAGTTCATTCGGTTATCTTTCTTTTGACATATTTTATTTAAAGCTTTTAAAATACATTCATAGTTCTAGGAATATCAATCGAAGGTTTTTACTAAATTTTAGATAACTCGCTAATTTATAATCAAATTTTGCAGACTTTAAGAAGTCAACTTCTAGAAAACATATCTAATAAAAATTATTGAAGTTTTGAGAACCAAAGATATATGGGATCTGCAGAAAATTGTTGTAAACTAATATAAAGACAGATAGATATATAGATAGATAGATAGATAGATAGATAGATAGATAGATAGATAGATAGATAGATAGATAGATAGATAGATAGATAGATAGATAGATAGATAG
>NC_060950.1:62861203-62862818 GCF_022045245.1 Lucilia cuprina | reverse complement strand
TAGTCTAGTCTATAGTCTAGTCTATAGTCTAGTCTATAGTCTAGTCTATAGTCTAGTCTATAGTCCAGTCTATAGTCCAGTCTATAGTCTAGTCTATAGTCTAGTCTACAGTCTAGTCTATAGTTTAGTCTAGTCTTTAGTCTAGTCTATAGTCTAGTCTATAGTCTAGTCTTTAGTCTTCTCTTTTGTCTAGTCTATAGTCTAGTCTATAGTCTTGTCTATAGTCTTGTATTTAGTCTAGTCTATAGTTTAGTCTATAATCTTGTCTATAGTCTAGTTTACATTCTAGTCTGTAGTCAAGTTTATAGTCTAGTCTTTAATTTAGTTGTTAGTCTGTTTTAGATTTCCTTAGACTGAATGTTCTTATTATAAATCGACTAAAGTGTGTAGAATATAGAAGAATATTTCTCGAATTTTAACTTTACGATGTCAAGTGACTCCGATACAGTTTAACAATTTTTGCCTTGATCTCTATGGTCGTTTGACACAAGTTGTTTTTTTACATTTATTTAGTTAGTGCAACATTTTAGTTTGTATTTTATTATAAAATACATTTTATTATAATTTCTCTAGTGTCCATTAGACTTGTTAATTATGTTCTAATAAATATTTATTATATTGTTATAGCAACAACAATATTAATAAATTATTTGCTAATGAATCAAAATTGACAATGTTTAATGTAAATAGTTTGAAAAAAAAAAACGTTTACAAAATGTAATCAATGATAAATTACACAAATTTAAAGAGCTTTTACTACAAAATAAATGTTTCTTAAACAATAACATAAATAAATTAGACAAATACTTTGTAAATGTTTTAATTTAGTAAAGAAATAAATTGGACTTTACTATGTTATAGTTATAAGTTGTTGTTAATTAATTAAAATTGTTGATGTAGGAAATTATTTACATTTTCCTAACTTTAAATTGATTGAGTGATTAAGAAAATATACAGTTTTTTGTAATTAATAAAACGTAATTAATATTAATCATACGTTCTGGTGTAAAGAAAATTTAAAAAAAATAAATAGTAAATTAAGGAATTTAAATTAAATTTGATAGAA
Organism: Lucilia cuprina; assembly: GCF_022045245.1. Lineage (NCBI taxonomy): Eukaryota > Metazoa > Arthropoda > Insecta > Diptera > Calliphoridae > Lucilia > Lucilia cuprina. Next base: position 62,861,752 of record NC_060950.1, on the reverse strand, counting down.
ATAAGTAAAGGAATTATATGCTAGTAAATAGTTTTCTATAAAAAAAAATAATTTTTTCTATTAAATGAAAAGAATTTTGCTATCATTTAGCTGTAAATAAGTAAATTGACCTGTTAAAAGATATTAAAACACTTGATTTTGCCTCCTTTTTTAATAAGTGTTTGTATATTTTTGCAATACTAAATGGTAAATTGTAGCTCATATACGTTTAACTAATTGAAATTTTATCACTTTTGTCAACAATTTCCACTTACACAAAATCTAATCTTAATTACAACAGACAGTTTCTGGTTTCTTCTTTACCTCTACCAATTCAAACCCTTAAATAACAAAAGTAACCACTGTTATCTGTACATTTAACAGAGAGATTATATATTAAACTTAAAAAAGGCATTTTTGTTTCATACCGATTCCGTGTGTTTACTGATTGCGGGGGGAATCACCCAGCAGTTCCACAAAGCGTAAATGTACCAGAAACAGCAATTTTCAATAACGTCCATCTATTTATTTATTTATTTATTTATTTATTTATTTATTTATTTATTTATT
>NC_060950.1:62854363-62861103 GCF_022045245.1 Lucilia cuprina | reverse complement strand
TATCTATCTATATATCTATCTATCTATCTATATATCTATCTATCTATATATCTATCTATCTATATATCTATCTATGAATGGGGTGACGGTTGACTTCCTCGTACAACAAGCACATATAAAACTGGCAGTCGGTGGCTAGGTGTAACCCTAAGAGATAGGTTTAATAGGTAGTTTGAGACCGTCCAAACGAACTGCTGGGTATAAGAAGAAAAAAATTCTACCATCAATAAATTAAAACGTGACGTTTTGCGCATACAATAGCACTACATTTTCATTTCATATACCATTACAGCAGCAAAACATTGTCCACAATATAATTTAAAAAAAAATTATAAAAAATGTGCAAAAAATATTGCAATAAGAACAACCTAGCAACTGCAATGTGTTTAATTAAAATAACTCAAATGAATTTAAACAAAAATTCCTATTATTACGTCAATAAATAAAGCATGAAAACGGTAATAAAATACGCTAATAAAAAATACGTTAAAATGTATTAAAAAAATAAATTAAGTAATTTGAATACTAACTAGGCGTATGATTAATATTAATTAATACTAACTTTATCAAAAAAAAAAAAAAAAAAAAAACAAGTTATAACTAGGTTATTAATTAAAATTTTGGACAATAATTTAAGGAGTTATACAGAATATTGATATTCTCTTATTTGGATCTTTATTTAAAAAAAATTTACGGTTTGAGCAAGTTGCTTACATTTTTCATTTTATCATTTTTAGTTAAAAACTTTTCTGTTATTTTTTTAACAGAATCAATATTATTTCATCATTTGTTTAATGTCTATTACGTGCTTCAAATATTTATTTAAAAATTTCTCAATAATATCTGTATATAACAGTCTAGAAGTTAAAACAATATATGTATACATTTGTATATTTTTAGTTATAAGAAAAATAACGTATGATTAATATTAATTAGTAACGTTTTGTTTGTATGAAAATTTAAAACATAATAGGAAATTATAAGAAAGTGAAAGAGAAACTGGAATAAATTGCTGCATGTCAATGATCCAGAGATTATGTTTTCTTTAGAAATGTTTCTTTATATCTGATAAACTTTTAATAATTGCTGCAATTTTCCATAATTATTGCTACAGAAGATTAGCTTCAGTTTTCATAAATTTTTCATTTCATTTGTTTTAATCCTACAGTTATTTCTTTGAAAAAATAAAAGTTTCTTCAATTCTTATAAATTGTTTGTCACATTCTGGACACATTTTCTATGGAAATGTTATTTTTACTATAATCAACTTTTCTTCTGAATAGTTGCTTCAATTTTGATAAAGTTTCTTAAAAAAAGTTCGTTTTCATTCTAACAAATTGTTTGCCTAGAACAGTTGTTTATATTTTGATCAAGTCTTCTACATAAAAATTGCTTTAATTCTGAATAACTTTTCTATAGACTATTTGCCTCACTTTCAGTTCCAATATTCTATGAGAAAGTTGCTCATAATCTGGTATTATGTTCTACAATTAGTTGCTTCAGTTCTCATAAACTGTTTAATTAAACTGTAGGTTTAATTTGGTTTATTTACCTAAAAGAAAGGTTACTTCAATAAACTTCTCATAAACGTTTGCTAAACTTTCAACTTTACTTAACTCCCTATGGAAGAGTTGTCTAAATTCCGAGAAAAGTATTTTCTATTCGGGTTATAAAAATGAGTGTAATCCAATGAAAATTGTTCGAGTTCACATATTTTTCCATAGCAAATTTGTCCAAGATCTCTGCTTCATCTTCCACAGAAGTATTGTTTCTATTATAATCAAGTTTTAAAATAATAGAACAAATTGCTTCCACTGAAATCTATCTATCTATCTATCTATCTATCTATCTATCTATCTATCTATCTATCTATCTATCTATCTATCTATCTATCTATCTATCTATCTATCTATCTATCTATCTATCTATCTATCTATCTATCTATCTATCTATCTATCTATCTATCTATCTATCTATCTATCTATCTATCTATCTATCTATCTATCTATCTATCTATCTATCTATCTATCTATCTATCTATCTATCTATCTATCTAACTGCTCACTTCTGTTTAACATAATTTTTAGCTTTTTATTCCTAAATTCAGCCATAAGAAAAATCTTTTCCTACATTAACGTATATTTAACTATCTCGTTGTTGCTTTATTACACATCATTTTGAATCCATTTCATGTTAAAAATCCTTTAACTTTATATTTAAATAGTTAAAATAAATATTTTTTATTATCCTGCTGTTAAGTATAAAAATCTTCTTGTTAAAGTTGTTCCTTAATAAATTTAAAATCATTTCCTTTTTACTGTTAACGCACAATAAAAAAGGAGTCGTCTGCAAACTCTTCCTTCCTCTCTCTCTCTCTCTCTCTCTCTCTTTACACTCTTTAAGATCTTTTATATAAATAAATTTTATTGCATACTTTTGTATGCATAAATACACAAGTACCTTTACTTTTATACATATAAATATATCCTTGGGAGTTTAAGATTTTAAATAATTGTCTTTTATTTACTTATACTCTTTTTTTATGACAATAGCTGGAGTAAGAATAGGAGGGGGTAGAGTATGGCTTAAGTAGAATTTTGTGGTTTTCTTATAAACTTAAATGTATTTTTTTTTATTTTCTCCTTTAGTTTTGCCAAAACAAAACTCTAGACATTAATTTAAAAAAATAAGGTTTCCTTTTTATGTTGGCTTTTTATGAAAAACTTTTAATTTTCTTTTTGTCTAAAATGGGCGTAGTTTTTATATCTTTAATAATAATTTCTGGTTATTGTTGGTTGACAACAATAAAAGCAACAACAGGCAGGCCGTATAACAGTAGCAGTAGTGGTAACGGCAAACAAGTAACAACAAGCAATTTATGTTTAAATTATTATTGTGGTCACCTGCCTGGCAATTTTATCACCAAAAACTACTCATGAGGGATCAGAATGAAAAGTTCTTAAAAAGAGGAATTATCTTCTCTGTACAAAATATATATTGCTGAATTAGAGTGTTTAGAAAATGTTAACATTTCTGTAGAGGATTTAAGAGAGTGATCAGTTTTTAAGAGCTATATATTAAGAGATATAGAGAGGTAAGGAGATCGATCACTTTTCTGTGATAAGGTAAAAGAGCGATGTTTTTTTAGACTTTTCTATTCAAAGGTTAAGAGAGTGATTTATTTTCTAAAAACATTTAAAATATCCATATTCTATGAAAAGGATAAGAGAGACTTTTATATAGAATGTAGGATACCGATCACCTGCAAAAGTTAGAAATCGATTTCTTTTCTGTGGAAAGTTTTGAAAGCAATCGCTTTTCTATCGAAAATCTAGAGGTTGATTTCTTTTCTATAGAAAAGTTAGCAGAACGGAGCGATCACTTCTCCATAATTATGTTAAGAGAGTGATCTTTTTTAAGAGAGGCTGAATACAGCGTTCACTTTTCTATAAGAATTTCGAAGAGCGATCACTTTTATATTAATAACTTAAGAACGCGATGGCATATTTACTTATAATTTAGGAACGATAATTTTTCTATTCAAAGAATAAGAGAGTGATTTCTTTTCTACAAACATTTAAAAGATTCATATTCTATGAAAAGGATAAGAGAGACTTTTATATAGAATGTAGGATACCGATCACTTGCAAAAGTTATAAAACGATTACTTTTCTGTGGAAAGTTTTAAAAGCAATCGCTTTTTTATAGAAAATTGAGAGGGTTATTTCTTTTCTATAGAAAAGTTAGCAGAATGGAGCGATCACTTCCCTATAGAAATGTTAAGAGAGCGATTTTTTTTAAAAGAGGCTGAAGAGAGCTTTTTATTGTAAAATTAAGAACGCGATGGCCCTTTTACATATAATTTAGGAATGATCAGTTTTCTATTCATGGGTTAAGAGAGTGATTTTTTCTACAAACATTTAGAAGATAAGTATTATTTGAAAAGGCCAAGTAAGTCATTTGTATAGAAAGTAGTTAGAGAATCATTACTTTTCTTTGGACGAGTTTAGAAAGCAATCACTTTTCTATAGAAAAATTTCTCTTCTGTAGAACAGTTAGCAAAACGGAGCGATCACTTCTCCATAGAAAAGTTAAGAGAGCGATCTTTTTTAATATAATGAGTTAAGAGAGTAATCATTTACAAATACTCTCCAACTTCTCTATAGTAGAGCGATGACTTTTGCATAGATATTTTTTATAATAGAATCACTTTTCTATAAAAAGGTTAAGAGAGTGATCAGTTTTACATACAAAAGTAAGAAAACGATCACTTTTCTATAGAAAAGTAAAAAGAGTGATAAAATTTCCAACTTCAAAAAGATTTTTAAGATAAAATTTGGGAGAGAACAAAGTTCCCCTATGAAAACGAAATGTTCTCTATTGAAAACTTAAGAGAAGGTACATTTTTCTAAAGAAAACTTAAGAGAGCTTTAACTATTTCAATAATTTTAAATAAAATTTATATTTCTAACCTTTTAAGTCGGCCCTCTTTTAGTTTAATGGCTTTTTTTGAAATACAAACACACATAGGCCTATAAAACTTTCATATTCATGGAAAAAACCACACATACATTCATATTCATTAATAATCTTAAAAACTTTTCTGTTTTCTTGTGCGGTACGTTTGTCTTTATTGGCATTTTGAAATTTCTTTGGTTTTATGGCCTTTTTACACAAACACAACAACAACAACAAGAACGAAACAAAAAGTCCTTATGATGTCTTTTGTCAATACTCTAGACATAAATACTAAATATGATTGTATGAGTATGAGGAAACATTTATATGTTAGTTTCTGTTGCTGTTACTGTGAAGAACATGTTGTGTCCGTGCAAATGATATTTTGTGGTTTTTGTGGCTTTTTACGGTAGAAATTTGATGATGTGGCATAAATTGCAAGAGAATGTGGTTGAGGGGGGAGGAGGGGGTGGTTCGGTTGGTCATTCGGTTAGGTCGGCTAATTCTTGATGATGAACATTGTTTGTGATACGCGTATTTTACGCAATTGTAGGTTATTTCTTTTTATTTGCTATATTTTGTTCTAAGACCGAAGGACAGACACTTTGTACTTTCATTCACAACTTATAAGACCTTTCAAAACTAAATTTGAGGTTTTATGTTTAGTAATAATTTATTGAAATTAATTTTAAATAAAACACTTGAAGCAAACATATGTGGTCATTTCAAAAGATTTGTTTGTGTGAGGGTCGACGTATTTGATATTAATTGCAGTATTAATCAAAAGACAAGTAAATTTGGTGGTAGGAGAATAGTGTATGGAGGTTTTAAAGTAAAAATTTACTTGGAAGTTAGTTGAAATTTAAAGAAACCTTTTAATGGTTTAAAGAAAATTTTAACGAAAAAGGTTTATAAATGTTTAGGGGAGAATTACGAGACTAGAATATCCCGAGGGTATATTGGGTTTGTGCTGATGTTTGTAACGTACAATAATATTGGTCATATAACCATCTTAAAGTATACCGATCGGCTCAGAATCATTTTGTGACTCGATTTACCTATGTCCGTCTGGCCGTCCGTCCATGTAAACCTTGTAATCAAACTACAGGTCGCAATTTTGTACACGATTGATAGATAAATAGATAGATAGATAGATAGATAGATAGATAGATAGATAGATAGATAGATAGATAGATAGATAGATAGATAGACAGATAGATAGATAGATAGATCGACAGATAGATAGATATAGATAGATAGATAGATAGATAGATAGATAGATAGATAGATAGATAGATAGATAGATAGATAGATAGATAGGTAGGTAGATAGATAGATAGATAGATAGATAGATAGATAGATAGATAGATAGATAGATAGATAGATAGATAGATAGATAGATAGATAGATAGATAGATAGATAGATAGATAGATAGTTGATGGGTCAGTTAGTTAGTTGGTTAGTTAGTTCGCTAGTTAGTTTGTTAATTAGTTAGTTAGTTCGCTAGTTAGTTTGTTAATTAATTAGTTAGTTAGTTAGTCAGTTAGATAGATAGTTAGTTATGTAGTAAGTTAATATTTTGAAAACAAAAAACCTTTACATTCCTCTGCTCAACATCACCGTCATATGGGGCTTAAAAAAATCTTAAAAGTTCCTATATTTTAATTAACATTTTTAGCACTAATAAACTGACTAATTAAAGATATTATAGAATTCGTCTGAAATACAAAAATTAATCCCCCCTCTGCATACCACATTTATCTATATAACATCTATAATTCTATACACACAAAAGCATCTAAATTATGAATGCGTCACTATGAAATACAATATAGTATTTCCATTATCAAGACACAATACTTTTAGCTTGAAAAAGCAAAAAAATAAAATAAAAACCACAAAAAGCAAATAAAAAACTGGGCAAATAAACGTTTTTTCAAGTTTATCAGCTTAAAACTAATTTAAAATGCACTTTGAATACTACGAAATGAACGAATTGAATATACGTCAACACGGCAACAACACAGTCTGGCGAAAAAGGCATTTAATCAAGCATAATTTTTTGTTGTTGCATGTTACGCAGTAAACGTAAGATTGAGAGTTATGTTAGGTAAAGTCGATTTTTAAATGCGCAACATTAATAGACTATGGTATATACTATGCTATAGAAAAAAGACTAGACTATAGACTAGACTGTAGACTAGACTATAGACTAGACTATAGACTAGACTATAGACTAGACTATAGACTAGACTATAGACTAGACTATAGACTAGACTAT
>NC_060950.1:62852793-62854263 GCF_022045245.1 Lucilia cuprina | reverse complement strand
ATAGACTAGACTATAGACTAGACTATAGACTAGACTATAGGCTAGACTATAGACTAGACTATAGACTAGACTATAGACTAGACTATAGACTAGACTATAGACTAGACCGTAGACTAGACTATAGACTATACATTATCATCTCCTGTTACAAACGTGAAGATAAAATCAATATACCCCTTTCTTTTTTTCTATTCAAAACTATAAACATACACATATGAATATGAATATAAACGCTCGTCCGTCTGTTTCTAACAGAGCAAAATACAAAACAAAAAATTAAAACTTTAAACCTTAAAAAAATATAATAAAGAAATCTTTATTGGTGGTTTTCTCTAAATGAATCACCGACCAACCGTCACTGAATGAACGAACACCAAATAAACGCACACAGTGTGTCGATTTAAGTGATAATAAGAAGACTGTTGCTATTTAATTTAATTTTAATGCTGCTATATGATATTGTTGTTGCTATACAGCTACAATTGCTAGCAAGATTTTTTGCTGCTGCTGTTAATACATAGTGACGTTTTCGAAATGATCGTGTGTATGATGATGATGTTGGGTATTGGTATGCTAAAAATGTGTTCAATATTTGTTGATATTTAAATATTTATTCTGCTGCTGTTGTCGATATGGTCGCACTTAAACTCCCTCTCTTTTGTATAAACAATAAATAAACAAATATTTAAGCAGCTACTGCATAAATTAGTTTATAAACAAAATAAATACTATTAGTATGAGTTAAGTAAATGGTCATTTAATAAACAAAGAATATTGAGGTGCCCTTCATTAGGGTGGTTCGTAGTTTTTTAGCTCTAAAGTTAATATTTCAAAATTTGTTTTTATGTGTACAAAATAAGAGTCAGAATTAGTTTGAATATCAGGTTTTTGTTTTTTCGGATTTTGAAAAAGGTTCTGTTCGAATTCTTTTTTTTTTGTTCACATAAAACTGATAAAACCAAAAGCAGAATAAGCAAACAAAAATAAATAAATTAATTGCAATTGCACAAAAGTATTTTTCTGAATATATATATATACACACATACATTCTCTCCAACAGGTATGACAATAAAAACTACATTGAGTATGCCGAGTGAAAACCCTGTAGTTTTAAAAGTCGACACATACCTATCGTCGATGGAGATAACAGTGATACACTACATGTGTAACTAGCAAACTAACTGTAGACTAGACCGTACACTTGACTATATAATAGAGAAAAGACTAGACTCTGGCGAAGACTATAGAATAAACTGTAGTTTGCATTTCAGATAAGGGTATAGACTAAAGACTAGACTATAGTCTAGAATATAGACTATACTACAGACTGGACTATAGTCTAGACTATTGAATAGACTCAGGCTAGACTATAGACTACACCATAGACTAGACTATAGACTAGACTATAGACTAGACTATAGACTAGACTATAGACTAGACTATAGACTAGACTATAGACTAGACTATAGA
>NC_060950.1:62850971-62852693 GCF_022045245.1 Lucilia cuprina | reverse complement strand
GTTCTGTTCTAGTTCTGTTCTAGTTCTGTTCTAGTTCTGTTCTAGTTCTGTTCTAGTTCTGTTCTAGTTCTGTTCTAGTTCTGTTCTAGTTGTGTTCTAGTTGTGTTCCAGTTTTGTTCTAGTTCTGTTCTAGTTCTGTTCTAGATCTGTTCTAGTTCTGTTCTAGTTCTGTTCTAGTTCTGTTCTAGTTCTGTTCTAGTTCAGTTCTAGTTCTAGTTCTGTTCTAGTTCTGTTCTAGTTCTGTTCTAGTTATGTTCTAGTTTTGTTCTAGTTCTATTCTAGTTCTATACTAATATTGTTCTGGCTCAGTTCTACCTAAGGTCGGGTTTATTTCGATTTCAATTGTTTCATGTGATGTGTATTCTAAAAATATGATAATAAATGTTTTTATATTAAGCATATAGCTAATTTTATATTTTCTCTTTCTACCTGCTACTGTTTGCCTTAGGGCCTTGTTATGTTTACTGTCATAACAAACTGCAAAAACAGAGAAAGCCATGTTGTTCGTTATAAAACAAAACAATAGTGTACAACAACATTATGTAATATTGATAATAAAATATTGTATATTTATGTATGTTTAATATTCATACATATATTTATGTATATCCACCCTATACCTTTAGAAAATACATACATACACATATGTATGTATGTCTATACTTTTAATAGCTTATTAAGGGATCTGAGTTTAAAATTCAAAAATCAATGGCATTAGGTTTTCTACTTTTCATAATTTAACTTACCTAGAGGATATTTGATCTGAAATGAAAGAGTAGAAGAATTTGTATTAAAATTTGTATTTTTAAAAAAATTTATATTTGTTAAAGTTTTATGAAAGTAAAGTTTTAGTGAAAAATCAGATTTATTAAAAACATTAACATTTTACTAATAAATTTCATATCTAAGACTTGTGTGTTCATTAAGCATTTTACATTTAATTAGTATTCAATCGACATCCCAAACCGCAGACCCTATTTAGAACAAAATTAAATGTGTTTTAAGGCACGTAATCGCCTTTTATTTTTGCCAATTCCAGTGAATTTATTTTATATGTAAATAAAGAAATGTTACGCTCAGCACGCAATTAAAATGGCACCTCATATAAATAATTTAAGTACTTAAATAAATGTTTAAATGTACCATTTATCGTTGCCAGCTTGCCGTAGAGCAATATGTTGCGATTTGTTTAAAAAAAATATTAAAAACTCAAATTAATGACTTCAACCGAAACAAAAATGATGATTTAATACAAAAGCTTTATCATTTTATTAATCGTGGACAAATTGAATACACAGGAAAAATTAAAACAAAAAAATAAAGGCAAGTATTATGTATGCACTTTATATATAAAATTCAATTGTATATTTTTAGAAATACCAAGTACTACCGCATTGTGTTGTAGTATTATTATTATTTGTTATCAGTACGCGAGTGCTTGTACAACAACCTTGCAAAAAGGTGATGATAATAAATTAACTGCGACAACGATAATACTCAATAATACAAACAAACCGCTAGCAGCACTGCAGTTTTTGGTACCAGTCAACATACCGTCTATACACAAATATATAGTCATATAGATTATACTATAGTCTTGCCTATTATAAACTTTATAGTCTAGGCTATAGTCTAGTCTGTAGTCTAGTCTATAGTCTAGTCTATAGTCTAGTCTATAGTCTAGTCTATAGTCTAGTCTATAGTCTAGTCTATAGTCTAGTC
>NC_060950.1:62847106-62850871 GCF_022045245.1 Lucilia cuprina | reverse complement strand
AGTTCAGTTCTAGTTCAGTTCTAGTTCAGTTCTAGTTCAGTTCTAGTTCAGTTCTAGTTCAGTTCTAGTTCAGTTTTAGTTCAGTTTTAGTTCAGTTCTGGTTCAGTTCTAGTTTAGCTCTACATCAGTTCGTGTTGAGATCTGTTTAGGTTTTGGTGTGTAAATGGTGTAATTATATAGTTATCTTTAAAAATATAAGAAAAACTTTATTATAAATGAATCAAAATTTTAAAAAATTTCTCTTGTGTATATAAGTATGTATGAGTATTGAAGTTATGTTAAAAATTAAAGTATATAAGGTAATTTTAAATTACAAGAACATTTACTAAGGTGACCAGGATAATATTAGAATTTGCTGTAATCTAAAATTTTTCAAAATTAAGTACGAAAAATCAAGATTTTATGAAAAATTAAATTCAATTCGTATGTATAAAACGGGCACCTTAACCGCCATCATTCTGTTTGTGTAGATTGGGAAAAGTATGTGTCTGCGTATAATTCCTGTATATATGATTCCATTTATGTTTTCCTTCTTTAGTTGTGTGTGCTGTTGCAGCATTTACTATGAAAGCCATTCATCATGTTGTTACATGCAATAAATTTTGAGACTCAAACTTGAATTCAAAAAATTCCTACTCCAACAAACCTCCCCCACAAATTTTCACATTATATACATATAAACATGAATAAATATTGCAACATACTACTGCCATCAACTCTTCTCAAACTCAACTTCCAACAACACTGACTGTTGATGGTATTAACGCTGATCATACATCAACTTTAAAGGCTGCTGCTGTTCAAGTTTATTTTCATATGAAGAACAGAATAGAAATTAAGAGCAAAATAGAGAAAAAAATCGAACGCTTTCTTTTTTGTTTGATTTGACACCCTTTACACACATACGCATACTAAACATGCATAACAAAATTTTATTTTTAAATCCTTAACATATTTTTTGGGGAGACGCAAGTAGATCTAAGTATCAGTTTTGCTTTATACATTTAATAAATGAAATACAAGGATAGTTTGAAGAAGCTTTTTCAATTTATATATTGCATTACTCTCATTCTTAGTTTTTATATAATATTTTAAAAAACTTTTACATGGTATCCTCGTTTCAAAATACATACTCAACGAAAATTATTTGCCATATTATTGTTATTTTGCTTTAACATTTCTAACTCCCCCAAAAGACTACATTCTACTAAAACAGACATAACAATTTTTCCAGCTCGTTAGCTGAGTCTCTGGTGTATTCAAAACTCTTTTTTTTTTGGGAAAAGTAGTGGCATGAAAAGCAGTAAATTTAAACATTACTTAAGCTTTCATCAATTTCACATTAAAAAAGTTTTGCAACTATTTTATATGTATGCATGTATATGAATATTTGGATTCGAGACTTAAGTATACTGCAAATAATTTTAGTTGGATTCGTATTATTGTTGTTTTCGATAAAAGTACTTGTCTTTATGGGAGTGAGCAGATTGAGTCAATCCTTCGTTCATTAGTATTTTGTTCATAAAATGCAAAGTTTTCTTATACTTACCCCCTCTAGCATCTTTCAAAGCATATATGTATTTAAAGTAAAGAAACTAAAATAGTGTTGAATTGAATTTTTTTAAATACAACACGCATAAGTTAAAATAACAATAATAGCAACAATATCAAATTTAATATCAGAACACATATATATAGGCGGCTAAAACGAATATCGACTATAACCAACAAAGAACAGAACTAGAAATAGAACAGAACTAGAATAGAACCAGAACAGAATTAGAACTGAACTAGAACAGAACTAGAACAGAACTAGAACAGAACTAGAACAGAACTAGAACAGAACTAGAACAGAACTAGAACAGAACTAGAACACAACTAGAATACAACTAGAATACAACTAGAATACAACTAGAACAGAACTAGAACAGAACTAGAACACAACTAGAATACAACTAGAATACAACTAGAATACAACTAGAATACAACTAGAACAGAACTAGAACACAACTAGAATACAACTAGAATACAACTAGAATACAACTAGAACAGAACTAGAACAGAACTAGAACAGAACTAGAACAGAACTAGAACCGAACTAGAACAGAACTAGAACAGAACTAGAACAGAACTAGAACAGAAAAAGAACAGAACTAGAACAGAACTAGAACAGAACTAGAACAGAACTAGAACAGAACTAGAACAGAACTAGAACAGAACTAGAACAGAACTAGAACAGAACTAGAACAGAACTAGAACAGAACTAGAACAGAACTAGAACAGAACTAGAACAGAACTAGAACAGAACTAGAACAGAACTAGAAATGAACTAGAACAGAACTAGAAATGAACTAGAAATGAACTAGAAATGAACTAGAAATGAACTAGAACAGAACTAGAAGTGAAATAGAACAGAACTAGAACAGAACCATAACAGATCTAGAACAGATATACAATACAACTACACCTAGAGTTTGTTAGCTACTTATTTCTTAAAGCTTTTGAAACTTTATCTTTCATATTACCTTTCTACAATGTTTTCAGTTTAAGATTTTTGCTGTTGTATTTAATTTTGGTGTGTTGACTTACCTAAAAATATAATGAAAAAAATGTATGTTAGAGAGTTTTGTTTATAATCTCTTTATTGTATAAATTATTAGTTTTGTGTTGTTTTTAGCTACAAATTGCTTAATTTTGGATCGAATACAAGGATAGGCTACAAAAACTGATTTTTGGTAAACCTTTGCTCAGACTACTAAAAGACTTGCAACTGCAACCACTAAATGTCTACGCAACCGATCCCACTTCAGTCTGGCAACAAACATTGTCTTATGCTCAGTCTTAACACTCTTTCCCCATTTACAAATTATTAAAAAAAACTATTAAAGCCTACGCTTTTAATTGCTTGTTAATATTTTGTAATAAATTATTTTAACAAGCGATTCTTTTTTTTTGCAAAAAAAAGAAAAAAAAACACAAACATATTTCTTAATTATAGTCTAAACAGCTGCCTGGTGTCTATATTAGAAAAGTATCAGTAATTTATTATAATATGACTTTTTTACCATTTAAAAAAAACGGTGCGTAAATTTCATTAAGCCTACTGCCTGACTGTCAAATGGGCAATTTTAAACATTTAAAGTTATGCCGCATTAATTACAACAATTTGCCATAATTTACAAATAATATTTTGAGATAATTTTGTTGTTATTTCTCCATTAAAACGTGCCTGCTGCATTTGATGCAGTACGACTGCAGTGTATAAGTGAATCGACAAATGACGCCACCATAAACGCAATGTGTATTTAATTAAATATAAATGGCGCTATTTGATGGTAGTAACAAATAAAAATTAAATATATTTTCTTCTAGTGGGCGGATTTTAATTTTATAGTTTAAATTTAAACAATGGGATTTTGAAATAGATAATATTGATATTTATACTATATAGACTTGATATTTATACTACATAGACTAGACTATATACAAGACTATAGACTGGATTGTAGACTAAACTAGACTATAGACTAGACTTTAGATTGGATTTTAGACTAAACTAGACTATAGACTATAGACATGAATATAGGTTAGCCTATAGACTAGACTATAGACCCGACTATAGACTATACAATAGACTATACAATAGACTAGACTATTGACTAGACTATAGACTAGACTATAGACTAGCCTATAGACTAGACTATAGACTAGCCTATAGACTAGACTATAGACTAGACTATAGACTAGACTATAGACTAGACTATA